>NC_061508.1:181096041-181399363 GCF_022539505.1 Lolium rigidum
ACGTGGCATGAGATCGAAAGAAAAAGGCAAGTGACCAAATATCAGGAGCCAAAAATAATCCAAGAAAAGAAACTTTATTGTACATAGAGGATGACATGCGGGTCCCATTTTGCAGCAGCGGTCTCAACGTTTCCAAGGCGGCACAGGACCAAAAGAAAAATGATGTAGCCAGAAATCAGGGGGTGAAAAAAATCCAAGAAAATAAAGATTTCAATTGGGCTGGATCTGGACATCTGGGCCTTCGAACTATCCTTACGGGCCTTTTGACTCGTACAATTTCAGCCCACTCCGAACATGAAAGTTCGGATTTTTCTCAAAAAAAAAAAACAGGAAAGTCCTATGCTTCGCCAAAACAAAAAACAAGGAGATTCAAGATATAAGTTGTAAAAATAAAGATTTAATTTATCCGTTTGCAATAGCTCAGAGCGAAATACACTTGTTTATTGTACGCAAAATAATCAAGATATCACATGTTTCTTGTACGGGAGGGTGACATCGGGGACCCATGAGCCGACGAGCGTCGTCAACGTTTCAAAGGCAGGGGGCCGAAAATAAAAAAATAAAAAATCAGTTGGTAAAAAAATCCAAGAAAAGAAAATATTTATCGTTCTGAGAGGATGACATGCGGGACCGATGAGGCAACAGCATCCTCAACGTTTCCAAGGCGGCAGGGGATCAAAAGAAAAAAAAAGGAAATAGCCAGAAATTAATTAGGGGTAAAAAATAAATCCACCAAAGGAAACTTTTATTGTTCATAGAGGATGACATGTGGGACCGACACGCTAACGAGCGTCCTCATCGTTTCAAAGGGGCAGGGGATCGAAATAAAAAGGCAAATAGCCAGAAATTAGGGGTCAAAAATAACTCCAAGAAAGGAAACTTTTATTGTTCGTAGAGGATGACATGCGGGACCCATGAGCCGGCAGCTTACTCAACGTTTCAAAGGCGGCATGAGATCGAAAGAAAAAGGCAAGTGACCAAATATCAGGAGCCAAAAATAATCCAAGATTTATTGTACATAGAGGATGACATGTGGGTCCCATTTTGCAGCAGCGGTCTCAATGTTTGAAATGCGGCTTGAGATCAAAAGAAAAAGAAAGTAGCTAGTAATTAGGGGGTCAAAAAAATCCAAGAAAAGAAAGTTGATGGACATAGAGGATGACATGCGGGTCCCTTGAGCCAGCGGCTTACTCGACGTTTCAAAGGGGGCAGGGGATCAAAAGAAAAAGGCAAGCCAAAAATCAGCGGGTGAAAAAAAATCCAACAAAGGAAAGTTTTATAGCACATAGAGGATGACATGCGGGTCCCATGAGCCGACGGGTTCCTCAACGTTTCAAACGTGGCATGAGATCGAAAGAAAAAGGCAAGTGACCAAATATCGGGAGCCAAAAATAATTCAAGAAAAGAAACATGATTTACATAGAGGATGACATGCGGGTCCCATTTAGCGACAGCGGTATCACCGTTTGAGAGGCGACGGGGGATCGAAAGAAAAAGGCAAGTGACCAAATATGAGGTGTCAAAAAAATCCAAGAAAAGAAAGTTTTATAGTACATAGAGGATGACATGCGGGTCCCATTTAGCAGCGGCGTTATCACCGTTTGAGAGGCGGCAGGGGATCGAAAGAAAAAAGGCAAGTGACCAAATATGAGGTGCCAAAAAAATCCAAGAAAAGAAAGTTTTATAGTACATAGAGGATGACATGCGGGTCCCATGAGTAAGCAGCTTACTCAACGTTTCCAAGGAGGCGGGGCATCAAAAGAAAAAGGAAATAGACAAAAATCGAGAGAGTGAAAAAAATCCCTAGAAAATAAACTTTTATAGCACATAGAGGATGACATGCAGGTCCCATGAGCCGGCGGGTTCCTCAAAGTTTCAAACGTGGCATGAGATCGAAAGAAAAAAACGCAAGTGACAAAATATCGGGAGCCAAAAATAATCCAAGAAAAGAAAGTTTTATAGTACATAGAGGATGACATGCGGGTCCCATTTAGCAGCAGCGGTATCACCGTTTGAGAGGCGGCGGGGGATCAAAAGAAAAAAGAAATTGCCAAAAATCGGAGGGGGAAAAAAAAACCAAGAAAATAAACTTTTATAGTACATAGAGGATGACATGTGGGTCCCATGAGCTCGCAGGTTCCTCAACGTTTCAAACGTGGCATGAGATCGAAAGAAAAAGGTAAGTGACCAAATATGAGGTGCCAAAAATAATTCAAGAAAAGAAAGTTTTATAGTACATAGAGGATGACATGCGGATCCCGAGTTAGCAGCAGCGGTATCACCGTTTGAGAGGCGGCAGGGGATCGAAAGAAAAAGGCAAGTGACCAAATTTGAGGTGCCAAAAAAAACTCCAAGAAAAGAAAGTTTTATAGTACATAGAGGATGACATGTGGGTCCCATTTAGCAGCGGCGGTATCACCGTTTGAGAGGCGGCAGGGGATCGAAAGAAAAAGGCAAGTGACCAAATATGAGGTGCCAAAAAAAACTCCAAGAAAAGAAAGTTGATTGCACATAGAGGATGACATGCGGGTCCCATTTAGCGACGGCGGTCTCAACGTTTCCAAGGCGGCAAGGGATCAAAAGAAAAAGGAAGTAGCCGGAAATCGGGGGTCAAAAAAATCCAAGAATAGAAAGAATTTTGGTTCATAGAGGATGACATGCGGGACCCATGATCCTGCATCGTAAACGGCTCGATCGGAGAACGTTGAACGAGATGGCGCGATCGAGAAAAAAACAATGCCAGAGAGGCTGCCATCTGGGCCCTACATCCCTCGGCGGTGCGGATTTGCGTTGACTCGGCCGGAGAACCCGAGATTTCGAGATGCACCACGTCCCGGGCCACCATACGCGACGTTTTGGCCGCTTTCGTCGGGCTAGGTGGCCTCAAAAACGAGAAAAAAAAAGTTTTGACATGCACCACGGAGGGACCAAAAATCGTCGGCCATGGTACACCAGCAACCACGGCGCGACTTCAACTTCGTCGGCCATGGCAACTTTTCTTGTAGTGTTTGTCCCAATAACATTGATGCGATGATCCTTGGGTCTCTCAACTAGAGACCATACTTCATTACGAGTGAAACACTCCAATTCTTCTTGCATGGCAATAACCCAATCCGGATCAACCAAGGCTTCATGTACCTTGAGTGGCTCAAAACTAGACACAAAAGCATGGTATTGACAATAAGTGATAAGTAATGCATGGTGTCTACGAGTTACCACTCCTCTTGAGATGCTTCCAAGGACTTGATCTACTTTCATGTCACTTGCCCTTGTAGCCGCCTTGATCTTTCGAATGGTTCCTTCATGATCAATGAATTCATCTCTTGCTAGTACTAGATCATGAGGGACAACTTGAGCTTGAACATGAGTTGAGGATGTTTCTTGATCATCATCATGGTCTTGCTCAGTGGGTTGAGGACTTTCTTCTTGTTCTTCGGAAAGTGACTCATCTTGAGTAGAGGATAAATCTTGAGTTGCACTTGATGGCTCAACTTGAGTTGAGCTAGGCTCAACTTGAGGTGAGCTTGATACTTCTATTCCATCATCTTGATCATCATTATGAATTTCCATGGGCCGAATGTGTCCAATGCCCATATGCTTGATGGCACTAGATGGATCATCATCATTACCTGCAACACATGGAACAACTTGCTCCACTTGGGAGCCATTATCCTCCAAGAAGACCACGTCACAAGATACTTCAATAGTCCCAGTGGACCGGTTGTAGTATCTATAGGCGTGAGAGTTCTCCGCATATCCAACAAATATGCCCTCAATGTTTCTAGTTTCAAATTTACCGAGCTTCCCTTTGTTGTTCTTAACAAGACATTTGCATCCAAAGACACGAATGTACATGACATTAGGCTTGTTACCTGTGAGAAGCTCGTATGGAGTTTTGTTATGGAGGGGGCGGAGGAAGAGCCGGTTGGAGTAATGGACGGCCGTAGAGATGGCTTCTCCCCAAAAGTTGTGGGGTGAGTTGAATTCACTCAACATGGTTCTTGCCATCTCAATGATAGTCCGGTTCTTCCTTTCAACAACACCATTTTGTTGAGGGGTGTATGTCGCCGAAAACTCATGCTTGATGCCCTCATCATCAACGAACTCTTGCATGGTGTAGTTCTTGAACTCGGTGCCATTGTCGGTTCTAATCGTCTTGATCTCGGATTCATACGTACGTTGAGCTTTCTTGGCGAAGGTGATGAACTCTCTATGGGTCTCATCCTTAGACTTAAGGAGAAAGACCCAAGAGTATCTTGAGTAATCATCAACAATGACAAGTCCATACTTGCTCCCACCAAGAGTATCATAATGTGATGGCCCAAAGAGATCCAAATGAAGGAGCTCCAAAGGCCTAGATGTGGTGACGATACTCTTGATAGGATGTTTATTCTTGAGTTGTTTTCCGGCTACACATGCACTGCATACACGATCTTTCTCAAAAGAAATGCCGGTTAGTCCAACAATGTGCTCACCCTTTAGGAGTTGTTTAAGATTTCTCATGTTGACATGACCAAGGCGGCGATGCCACAACCAACCTTCGTCATGTTTAGCCGCCATTAGACATGTGGAGAGAGATGGGCTCTCTTTCGAGAGGTCAACCACGTAAAGGTTGTTCTCCACATATCCAACAAGGACCAATTTGAGATTGTCACTCCTAAAGACTTTCACATAATACTTAGTAAAATATGAATTGTAACCGGCATCGGCAAGATGATATATAGAAAGTAAGTTATAGCCAAGGGATTCAACAAGCATGACCGTCTCAAGGCACAAGTCCTTAGAGATTGCCACCTTGCCATACCCAAGTACCTTTCCCTTTGAGTTGTCACCAAAGGTGATGCTTGACTTCTTGTTGATATCCTCAATGAATTGATAAAGCACACCTCTTCCTCCGGTCATATGATTGGTGCATCCACTATCAAACACCCATTTTGGACCACCGGAGGAATAGCCCTACAAAATCAAGTAGAGGATTTAGGAACCCATCGATTAATGGGTTCCTTTGCAATGGCAACAATATCTTTTGGTACCCAAATTGAGTACTCTCTATAAGCATAGCCATTACGAGGGCCAACATAGTTAGCATAGACATCACCATAATAATCAATAAATAAAGCATAGTGATTGTTTGGCCCCGTGCGGTCACCACTAGTGGCTTTGCCCTTTGGGGCTTTGCCATCATTAGTGACCTTCTTGTTCTTTTCTTGAGCGGGCTTCTCCTTCTTGTAGTTGTTCTTCTTGTAGGGCTTGGGAACATACCCAAGTCCATGCTTTTGATTGTTTGACCTTTGCTTACTCAAGAGGTCATCCAATCCCATCTTATTCTTGGTCGTGGTGAACTTGGCAAGTTCCTTCTTCAACCTAACATTTTCCTCAAGAATAGTTGCTTGCTCACAAGCCGATTCATTAGGATGATAGTTGAGACCATATTTGGTTACCAAAGATTCAAGATATGTATTGGTCTCAACATGCAAAGATAGTTCCTCTTGTAAACGAACATGTTCCGCAACAAGCTTAGCATGCTCACTAGTGAAGGTGGTGGAGGAACTAGCAACATCTTTATCAATAATGGGATCATTCATTGATTCAAGATCCTTAGTGTATGTTTCTTGGAGTAGATCATGGTTCTCTCCAAGTTTCTTGAGCTCATCCTTAACAAGCTTGTTAGCTCTTTCAAGTGGTCAAGATCCCTAGTGAGAGAAGCATGAGCAACTTCAAGCTCCTCCTTTGAGGCATTGAGCTCTTGAGTCAATGATTGAGCCCTTTCAATAGTTTCAAGATCCTTAACTTTATCTAGTTCATGTGTTTCAATTTGTTGCTTAAGGCCTTGAGATATGCACCTTTCGGTTTTTAGCTCTTGTCTTAGGAGATTGAATCTCCGTTCCTTATCATTCAAGTGATATTCTAATTCCTCAATGGACTCGTCCTTTTCTTTGAGGGAGTCCATCAAGAAATCAAACTTGACAAGAGCTTCACCACGAAGGGTGCATCTAACTTTGTAAAGTTCCTTAAGCATGGCTAAATCTTCTTGATTTTCAAATTCATCATCAAGAACACTAGTTAGAGAAGGTGGTGATTCCATTACCTTGGTTTCTCTTGCCATTAGACAAGAGCCAACGATCGTAGAGGGGAGAGAATCATCGGAGTCATCATCTTGAGTCATTCTTGCCATGAAGTAAGAACCGACATCATTCTCCGTGGAGTAGTCCTTGGAGTAGTCATATGTGAAGAGCGACTCGGGCTTGGAGAAAGCCAACCCGGCCACTCCGGCCTCCTTCTCCTCATCTTCCTCTTCTTCATCGGAGATGTACTCGGCCCCAACAAAAGCTCTTCCCTTGTTCTTCTTGTATCGATCGTTGATTGGGTTTGGCTTCAATCTTGGCTTGACCCCTTTGACAAACTTTGGCTAGTCTACCCTTTTCTCATAGGGGCACTCATTTGCAAAGTGGTTATCTTCATCACAGTTGTAGCAAGTTCTCTTCTTCTTCTTGTCATTGAGCATTGGGAACTTTGCCTTGTACTTCTTGGCAAAGAAAGCAAAGTCGGTAGCAATGTCACTAGTTGAAGTCATCTCTTCATCTTCTTCAATTTCATAGTCTTCTTCCCTTCCATAATCAGCTCTAGCTTTGAGAGCAAGGTTGTGTGATGCTTCATGGTTGCGTGAGGCTTCATCCACACGGTTCATCGCCATGAGCCTTTTTCCTGTCTTGGCCATGCTTTCATTGGCGGCCACATAGAAGACTAGATCATCGGAATTCAGATCGGCACTCTTGGTCATGATTTGTAAGTTGAGTGCAAGGTTGGTGTCTTCTTGCTTGACAGCAATCATAGCAATGACCTTGGACTTTATGAATGCTTCATTCATCTCGAAGTCGTCATTGTACTTCTCAACTCCAAGTCCCTTGACCCTTACTCTAAGAGCACCAAGACTTGCATAGGCATCGGCCATGGATTCTCCTTCTCGAATCATGAACTGGTGGGCCTCTTGCTTTGCGGTCTCATAAAGAGCTGGATCAAATCGGTTCCCTCTTGGAGTACTACGATTCGATCCCACAACTCTTTAGCGGAGTCAATGTCATTGACTTGATCAAGGAGCTTGCGGTTGATGCCACTTCTAATCTTGTCACGTGCGGAGGCATTGAGTTGACGGTTGTAGAATTCGGTGGAGGTCAACCGAATGGGATCATGTGGCTCCCGGTATCCATGAACAATGATCTCCCATAGCTCCACACTGCAGCTGCGAATATGAGATTCCATAGCAGATTTCCAAAAAGGAAAGTGAGTTCCATCAAAATGGGGAACGGTCCCACTATGGTTTATATGAGGCATGGGTGAAGTGTTTTTGGGATAGTCATGGTTGACTTGATGGAAACTTCCTTGAGAGGCCGAAGCCCCACTAGGATTCCCATTAGTCAAGTTCTTAAGCATGGCAGTCATCTCTGCCATTTGCCTTTGTAGGTCATCCTCCTTTTTCTTCTTCTCGGCATCATATGCCAAGAATCTAGATTTCATTTCTCTAACCGAAAGGTTAGAGTCTTCATCTAGACCCTCGAATAGTTTTTCCATCTCACTCTTAAGGCGGTGAAGCCCTTAATAAGAGTCCAGGCTCTGATACCAATTGAAAGTTCAGAGATGGTAAACCTAGAGGGGGTGAATAGGTTTCTACAGATTTTAATTCTTTCTTTGCAATATTAGGCTTTGCGGAATATAAAGTGATGGGGTTCGTAGCATAGAAAACAAAAAAAATTCCTATCGCAAGACGAATAAAACCAACAGATCTAATCTATGGAACACCCAAGATCTAATCTACAAGATCGAAGCAACGAGATGGAGATGAGACTAACCCTCGAAGATTCCAAAGTCTACGAGATTAATCTCGTTGTTGATGTAGATGATCGTCCCCGGTGCTGCAATCCGGCAGCACTTCCATACTCGGTCGCGCGTACGGTGTCGATGAAGCTCCTTCCTCTCCCGTTCCAGCGGGCAGCGGAGGTGTGGTAGATCTCCTCCAAGTTCCAGCAGCACGACGGCGTGGTGGTGGTAGTGGAGGAAGAAAACTGCAGGGCTTCGCCTAAGCCGGAGCAGCGTATGGTGGAGGGAGAGGCGGCCAGAGGAGGAGGCAATAGATGGGGGGGGTGTGGCCGGCCACCCCCTCCCCTCTTTATATAGGGGGCCAGCCGGCCAAGGTGGCCCCCTTTCCCATCTAGGGTTGGGGGGGCGGCCAAGAGGGGGGAGAGGGCTTTCCCCTCCCCCAAGTTGATCCCCCCAGGGAAACCCTAGGGGGTTGGCCGACCTGGGCCTTGGGGGCCATCTGCCCCTGGCCCATTAGGCCAGGGAGCATCCCCTCAGCCCATGCTAGGCCTCCTAGGTCATGGGCCCCATGGTGGACCCCTCCGGAACCTTCTAGAACCTTCCAGTCAACCACCGGAAAAATCCCGAACTTTTCCGAAACCTAGAAATCAACTTCCCTTATATGAATCTTATTCTCCGGGCTATTCCGGACCTCCTCGTGACATCCTGGATCACAGACTCCGAACAAACTTCGTCTCCATACCATATTCAAATCTACTTATGCGACATCGAACCTTAAGCGTGTCACCCTACGGTTCGCGAACTATGCAGACATGGTCGAGACTCCTCTCCGAGCAATAACCAATAGAGGGATCTGGAGATCCATATTGGCTCCCACATATTCAATGATGACTTAGTGATCGATTGAACCATTTACATACGATGCCAATTCCCTTTGTCACACGATATTCTACTTGTCCGAGGTTTGATCATCGGTATCTCCATACCTTGTTCAACCTCGTTACCGACAAGTACTCTTTACTAGTACCGCGGTATGTCATCTCTCATGATCTAATCATGTGCTTGCAAGCTAATCAGACGACATTCCACCGAGAGGGCCCAGAGTATATCTATCCGTCATCAGAATGGACAAATCCCACTATTGATCCATATGCCTCAACTCACACTTTCCAAATACTTAATCCCATCTTTATAACCACCCATTTACGCAATGGAGTTTGATGTAATCAAAGTACCCTTCCGGTGTAAGTGATTTACATGATCTCATGGTCGAAGGACTAAGACAACTATGTATCGAAAGCTTATAGCATTTTGAACTTAATGACTTGATCTTATGCTACGCTCATATGGGTGTGTGTCCATTATATCATTCAACTAATGACATAACCTTGTTATTAATAACATCCAATGTTCATGATCACGAAACCATGATCATCCATTAATCAACAAGCTAGTTATACAAGAGGCTTACTAGGGACTCCTTGTTGTTTACATAACACACATGTATCAATGTTTCGGTTAATACAATTATAGCATGGTATGTAAACATTTATCATAAACACAAAGATATTATAATAACCACTTTATTATTGCCTCTTGGGCATATCTCCAACAGATCTCCCACTTGCACTAGAGTCAATAATCTAGATTACATTGTAAGGTACCTAACACCCATGGCATTCGGTGTTGGTCATGCTTTGCCCTAGGGAGAGCTTTAGTCAACGGATCCGCAACATTCGGATCTGTGTGTACTTTGCAAATCTCTACTTCACCATCTTCGATGTACTCGCGAATCGAATGAAAACGCAGCTTGATATGCTTCAGCTTCTTGTGTGACCTTGGTTCCTTTGCATTGGCGATGGCACCCGTGTTGTCACAATAAATGACTAACGGGTCCAATGCGCTAGGATCCACACCAAGCTCAACAATGAACCTCTTCATCCATACCGCTTCCGATGAAGCCTCTGAAGCCGCTATATATTCAGATTCTGTTGAAGATTTCGCCACCGTGCACTGCTTGGAACTGCTCCAGCTTACTGCCGCATCATTCAATATAAACACGTACCCAGACTGAGACTTAGAGTCATCAGGATCGTTGTTCCAACTTGCATTGGTGTAACTGGTTACAACGAGCTCTTGGTCACCGCCATAACAAAGAAACATATCCTTAGTCCTTTTCAAGTACTTCAGGATATTCTTGACCGATGTCCAGTGTTCCATTCCTAGATTACTTTGATATCTGCTGGTCAAACTAACAGCATGTGCGATATCCGGTCTGGTACACAGCATGGCATACATGAGAGAGCCTACTGCCGAAGCATAGGGGATCTTGCTCATCCTCTCTCTTTCATCTGCCGTAGCCGGACCTTGAGTCTTACTCAAGACCTTACCTGGCAACATTGGCAAGAACCCTTTCTTGCTTTCATCCATTCTAAACTTCTTTAGAATCTTGTCCAGGTATGTACTCTGTGAAAGGCCTATTAGGCGTCTTGATCTATCTCTATAAATCTTGATGCCTAAAATGTATGCTGCTTCACCAAGGTCTTTCATTGAAAAAGACTTATTCAAATAACCTTTAACGCTGCTTAATAGTTCTATATCATTCCCAATCAATAATATGTCATCTACATATAATATCGGGAACGCTACTGAGCTCCCACTCACTTTCTTGTAAATACGAGGCCTCACCATGAGTCCGTATAAAACCGAAGTCTTTGATCACTCTATCGAAGCGTAGGTTCCAACTCCGGGATGCTTGCTTCAGTCCATAAATGGAACGCTGAAGTTTGCATACCTTGTCAGCATTTTCAGGATCGGCAAAACCTTTGGGTTGTACCATATACAACTCTTCCTCAATATCACCATTAAGGAACGCTGTTTTGACATCCATCTGCCAAATCTCATAATCGAAAAATGCAGCTATTGCTAACTGATGTCTACGGGTGCTTCTATTCTTGTAGACAGTGTTGGGCCTCCAAGAGCAGAGGTTTGTAGAACAGCAGCAAGTTTCCCTTAAGTGGATCACCCAAGGTTTATCGAACTCAGGGAGGAAGAGGTCAAAGATATCCCTCTCATGCAACCCTGCAACCACAAAGCAAGAAGTCTCTTGTGTCCCCAACACACCTAATAGGTGCACTAGTTCGGCGAAGAGATAGTGAAATACAAGTGGTATGAATGAATATGAGCAGTAGTACGGCGCCAGAAAAGTGCTTGCTGGCGTGCGGTTGATGGTAGTAATATTGCAGGAAGTAAAGATGCGATAAAACAGTAAACAAGCAGCGATAGCGATATTTAGGAACAAGGCCTAGGGATTAGACTTTCACTAGTGGACACTCTCAACTTTGATCACATAACAGAATAGATAAATGCATACTCTACACTCTCTTGTTGGATGATGAACACCACTAATTGCGTAGGATTACACGAACCCTCAATGTCGGAGTTAACAAGCTCCACAATATTCAATGTTCATATTTAAATAACCTTAGAGTGCATGAAAGATCAACACAACTAAACCAAGTACTAACATAGCATGCACACCGTAACCTTCACACTATGAAAGGAGGAATAGATCGCATCAATACCATCATAGTAATAGTTAACTTCATAATCTACAAGAGATCACAATCATAGCATAAACCAAGTACTTCATGATGCACACACTGCCAACATTACATCATGGAGGAGGAATAGACTACTTTAATAACATCACTAGAGTAGCACATAGATGAATTGTGATACAAAACTCATATGAATCTCAATCATGTAAGGCAGCTCATGAGATCATTGTATTGAAGTACATAGGAGAGAGATTAACCACATAGCTACCGGTACAGCCCTTAGCCTCGATGGAGAACTACTCCCTCCTCATGGGAGACAGTAGCGGTGATGAAGATGGCGGTGGAGATGGCAGCGGTGTCGATGGAGAAGCCTTCCGGGAGCACTTCCCCGTCCCGGCGGCGTGCCGGAACAGAGACTCCTGTCCCCCAGATCTTGGCTTCGCGATGGCGGCGGCTCTGGAAGGTTTTCCGTATCGTGGCTCTCGGTATCGAGGTTTTAGGTCCAGGGGCTTTATATAGGCGAAGAGGCGGCGTCAGGAGGTCGAAGGGGCGCCGACACAATAGGGGGGCGCGGGCCCCCCTTGGCTGCGCCGGCCTAGGGTTTGGTGGGCCTGTGCCCCCTCTCTGGCGGTTCTCGGGTGTTCTGGATGCTTCCGGGCAAAATAGGAACCTGGGCGTTGATTTCGTCCAATTCCGAGAATATTTCGTTACTAGGATTTACGAAACCAAAAACAGCAGAAAACGAGAACTGGCACTTCGGCATCTCGTCAATAGGTTAGTTCCGGAAAACGCATAATAATGACATAAAGTATGCATAAAACATGTACATATCATCAATAATGTGGCATGGAACATAAGAAATTATCGATACGTCGGAGACGTATCAGCATCCCCAAGCTTAGTTCTGCTCGTCCCGAGCAGGTAAACGATAACAAAGATAATTTCTGGAGTGACATGCCATCATAAACTTGATCATACTATTGTAAGCATATGTAATGAATGCAGCGATCAAAACAATGGTAATGACATGAGTAAACAAATGAATCATAAAGCAAAGACTTTTCATGAATAGTACTTTCGAGACAAGCATCAATAAGTCTTGCATAAGAGTTAACTCATAAAGCAATAAATTCATAGTAAAGGTATTGAAGCAACACAAAGGAAGATTAAGTTTCAGCGGTTGCTTTCAACTTATAACATGTATATCTCATGGATATTGTCAATGCAAAGTAATATAACAAGTGCAATATGCAAGTATGTAGGAATCAATGCACAGTTCACACAAGTGTTTGCTTCTTGAGGTGGAGAGAGATAGGTGAACTGACTCAACATAAAAGTAAAAGAATGGTTCTTCAAAGAGGAAAGCATCGATTGCTATATTTGTGCTAGAGCTTTGGTTTTGAAAACATGAAACAATTTTGTCAACGGTAGTAATAAAGCATATGAGTTATGTAAATTATATCTTACAAGTTGCAAGCCTCATGCATAGTATACTAATAGTGCCCGCACCTTGTCCTAATTAGCTTGGACTACCGGATCATCACAATACACATGTTTTAACCAAGTGTCACAATGGGGTACCTCCATGCCGCCTGTACAAAGGTCTAAGGAGAAAGCTCGCATTTTGGATTTCTCGCTTTTGATTATTCTCAACTTAGACATCCATACCGGGACAACATGGACAACAGATAATGGACTCCTCTTTAATGCATAAGCATGTGGCAACAATTAGTGTTCTCATATGAGATTGAGGATATATGTCCAAAACTGAAACTTCCACCATGATTCATGGCTTTAGTTAGCGGCCCAATGTTCTTCTCTAACAATATGTATGCTCCAACCATTAAGGTGGTAGATCTCTCTTACTTCAGACAAGACGGACATGCATAGCAACTCACATGATATTCAACAAAGAATAGTTGATGGCGTCCCCAGAAACATGGTTATCGCACAACAAGCAACTTAATAAGAGATAAAGTGCATAAGTACATATTCAATACCGCAATAGTTTTTAAGCTATTTTGTCCCATGAGCTATATATTGCAAAGGAGAATGATGGAAATTTAAAGGTAGCACTCAAGCAATTTACTTTGGAATGGCGGAGAAATACCATGTAGTAGGTATGTATGGTGGACACAAATGGCATAGTGGTTGGCTCAAGGATTTTGGATGCATGAGAAGTATTCCCTCTCGATACAAGGTTTAGGCTAGCAAGGTTATTTGAAACAAACACAAGGATGAACCGGTGCAGCAAAACTCACATAAAAGACATATTGTAAACATTATAAGACTCTACACCGTCTTCCTTATTGTTCAAACTCTTTACTAGAAATTATCTAGACTTTAGAGAGACCAAATATGCAAACCAAATTAGCAAGCTCTATGTGTTTCTTCATTAATGGGTGCAAAGTATATGATGCAAGAGCTTAAACATGAGCACAACAATTGCCAAGTATCAAATTATTCAAGACATTTTAGAATTACTACATGTAGCATTTCCCGATTCCAACCATATAACAATTTAACGAAGAAGATTCAACCTTCGCCATGAATACTATGAGTAAAGCCTAAGGACATATTTGTCCATATGCAACAGCGGAGCGTGTTTCTCTCCCACACAATGAATGCTAGGATCCATTTTATTCAAACAAAAACAAAAAAACAAAAAAAAACAAACAGACGCTCCAAGCAAAGTACATAAGATGTGATGGAATAAAAATATAGTTTCAGGGGAGGAATCTGATAATGTTGTCGATGAAGAAGGGGATGCCTTGGGCATCCCCAAGCTTAGATGCTTGAGTCTTCTTGAAATATGCAGGGATGAACCACCGGGGCATCCCCAAGCTTAGACTCTTCACTCTTCTTGATCATAGTATATCATCCTCCTCTCTTGACCCTTGAAAACTTCCTCCACACCAAACTCGAAACAAGCTCATTAGAGGGTTAGTGCATAATCAAAAACTCACATGTTGAGAGGTGACACAATCATTCTTAACACTTCTGGACATTGCTCAAAGCTACTGGACATTAATGAAACAAAGAAATCCATCCAACGTAGCGAAAGAGGCAATGCGAAATAAAAGGCAGAATCTGTCAAAACAGAACAGTCCGTAAAGACGAATTTTAAAATGGCACCAGACTTGCTCAAATGAAAAATCTCAAATTGAATGAAAGTTGCGTACATATCTGAGGATCACTCACGTAAATTGGCATAATTTTATGAGTTACCTACAGAGAATTAGGCCCAGATTCGTGACAGCAAGAAATCTGTTTCTGCGCAGTAATCCAAATCAAGTATGAACCTTACTATCAAAGACTTTACTTGGCACAACAAAACATAAAACTAAGATAAGGAGAGGTTGCTACAGTAGTAAACAACTTCCAAGACTCAAATATAAAACAAAGTACTGTAGTAAAATAAACACATGGGTTATCTCCCAAGAAGTGCTTTCTTTATAGCCATTAAGATGGGCTCAGCAGTTTTAATGATGCACTCGAAAGAAATAGTAGTTGAAGCAAAAGAGAGCATCAAGAGGCAAATTCAAAACACATTTAAGTCTAACATGCTTCCTATGCATAGGAATCTTGTAAATAAACAAGTTCATGAAGAGCAAAGTAACAAGCATAGGAAGATAGAACAAGTGTAGCTTCAAAAATTTCAGCACATAGAGAGGTGTTTTAGTAACATGAAAATTTCTACAACCATATTTTCCTCTCTCATAATAACTTTCAGTAGCAACATGAGCAAACTCAACAATATAACTATCACATAAAGCATTCTTATCATGAGTCTCATGCATAAAATTATTACTCTCCACATAGGCATAATCAATTTTATTAGTTGTAGTGGGAGCAAATTCAACAAAGTAGCTATCATTATTATTCTCATCATCAAGTATAGGAGGCATATTGTAATCATAATCAAATTTATCCTCCATAACAGGCGGTACTAAAAGACTACTGTCATTATAATCATCATAAATAGGAGGCAAAGTATCATCAAAGAAAATTTTCTCTTCAATGCTTGGGGGACTAAAAATATCATGCTCATTAAAGCCAGCTTCCCCAAGCTTAGAATTTTCCATATCATTAGCAACAATGGTGTTCAAAGCGTTCATACTAATATGTTCCATAGGTTTTTTAATTTTCGCATCAAACCATCCATGTCTTAAATCAGGAAATAGAATAAGAAGCTCATTGTTGTCCATTATGCCAAACTAGTGTAAACAAGAAACAACAAGATGCAATTGCAGGATCTAAAGGAAATAGCTTCGAGTACTTACAATGGCGAAAATAGCTTAGTAGCCGAGAACCGGAGTGTGAGTACCTTTTACCTTTCCTCCCCGGCAACGGCGCCAGAAAATAGCTTGATGTCTACGGGTACTTCTATTCTTGTAGACAGTGTTGGGCCTCCAAGAGCGAGAGGTTTGTAGAACAGCAGCAAGTTTCCCTTAAGTGGATCACCCAAGGTTTATCGAACTCGGGGAGGAAGAGGTCAAAGATATCCCTCTCATGCAACCACTGCAACCACAAAGCAAGAAGTCTCTTGTGTCCCCAACACACCTAATAGGTGCACTAGTTCGGCGAAGAGATAGTGAAATACAAGTGGTATGAATGAATATGAGCGAGTAGTACGGCGCCGGAAAAGTGCTTGCTCGGCGTGCGGTTGATGGTAGTAATATTGCAGGAAGTAAAGATGCGATAAAACGAGTAAACAAGCAGCGATAGCGATATTTAGGAACAAGGCCTAGGGATTAGACTTTCACTAGTGGACACTCTCAACTTTGATCACATAACAGAATAGATAAATGCATACTCTACACTCTCTTGTTGGATGATGAACACCACTAATTGCGTAGGATTACACGAACCCTCAATGCCGGAGTTAACAAGCTCCACAATATTCAATGTTCATATTTAAATAACCTTAGAGTGCATGAAAGATCAACACAACTAAACCAAGTACTAACATAGCATGCACACCGTAACCTTCACACTATGAAAGGAGGAATAGATCGCATCAATACCATCATAGTAATAGTTAACTTCATAATCTACAAGAGATCACAATCATAGCATAAACCAAGTACTTCATGATGCACACACTGCCAACATTACATCATGGAGGAGGAATAGACTACTTTAATAACATCACTAGAGTAGCACATAGATGAATTGTGATACAAAACTCATATGAATCTCAATCATGTAAGGCAGATCATGAGAACATTGTATTGAAGTACATAGGAGAGAGATTAACCACATAGCTACCGGTACAGCCCTTAGCCTCGATGGAGAACTACTCCCTCCTCATGGGAGACAACAGCGGTGATGAAGATGGCGGTGGAGATGGCAGCGGTGTCGATGGAGAAGCCTTCCGTGGGCACTTCCCCGTCCCGGCGGCGTGCCGGAACAGAGACTCCTGTTCCCCAGATCTTGGCTTCGCGATGGCGGCGGCTCTGGAAGGTTTTCCGTATCGTGGCTCTCGGTATCGAGGTTTTAGGTCCAGGGGCTTTATATAGGCGAAGAGGCGGCGTCAGGAGGTCGAAGGGGCGCCGACACAATAGGGGGGCGCGGGCCCCCCTTGGCCGCGCCGGCCTAGGGTTTGGTGGGCTCGTGCCCCCTCTCCGGCGGTTCTCGGGTGTTCCGGATGCTTCCGGGCAAAATAGGAACCTGGGCGTTGATTTCGTCCAATTCCGAGAATATTTCGTTACTAGGATTTCTGAAACCAAAAACAGCGAGAAAACGAGAACCGGCACTTCGGCATCTCGTCAATAGGTTAGTTCCGGAAAACGCATAATAATGACATAAAGTATGCATAAAACATGTAGATATCATCAATAATGTGGCATGGAACATAAGAAATTATCGATACGTCGGAGACGTATCACTAACAAAATCCTCACAGACTTTAGCTTCGCTACGGGTGAGAAAGTCTCATCGTAGTCAACTCCTTGAATTTGTCGGAAACCCTTTGCGACAAGTCGAGCTTTATAGACAGTAATATTACCATCAGCATCTGTTTTTCTCTTGAAGATCCATTTATTCTCGACAGCCTTGCGGCTATCAGGTAAGTCTACCAAAGTCCATACTTTGTTATCATACATGGATCCCATTTCGGATTTCATGGCTTCTTGCCATTTGTTGGAATCTGGGCTCATCATTGCTTCTTCATACGTCGCAGGGTCCTCATCATTGTTGTCCACAATCATGACATTTAGACAGGGATCATACCAATCAGGAGTGGTACGTTCCCTCGTCGATCTGCGAGGTTCAGTAGCTTCCTCGTTCGAAGTTTCATGATCATCATCATTCGCTTCCTCTCCTATCGGTGTAGGCTGCGCAGGAACTTCTTCCGGCACTGCGCTACTCTGATCTATGAGAGAAGGTTCATTAACCTCGTCGAGTTCTACTTTCCTTCCAGTCACTTCTTTAGTGAGAAACTCCTTCTCAAGAAAGGATCCGTTCTTGGCAACAAAGATTTTGCCTTCGGATCTGTGATAGAAAGTGTACCCAATTGTTTCTTTAGGGTATCCTATGAAGACGCATTTCTCCGCTTTGGGTTCTAGCTTGTCGAGGTTGTAACTTCTTTACATAAGCTTCGCAACCCCAAACTTTAAGGAACGACAGACTTAGGTTTCTTCCCAAACCATAATTCATACGGTGTCGTTTCAACGGATTTAGATGGTGCCCTATTTAAAGTGAATGCGGCTGTCTCTAATGCATAACCCCAAAACGACAACGGCAAATCGGTAAGAGACATCATAGATCGAACCATATCTAAGAGAGTTCGATTACGACGTTCGGACACACCATTGCGCTGTGGTGTTCCCAGCGGTGTCAACTGTGAAAGTATTCCGCATTTCTTTAAATGCATGCCAAACTCATAACTCAGATATTCGCCTCCGCGATCAGAACGCAGAAACTTAATCTTCTTGTTACGTTGATTTTCTACTTCACTTTGGAATTCCTTGAACTTCTCAAAAGTCTCGGACTTATGTTTCATAAAGTAAATATATCCATATCTACTCTGATCATCCGTGAAGGTTAGAACATAACGATAACCACCGCGCGATGCTACACTCATTGGTCCGCACACATCGGTATGTATGATTTCCAATAAGTCTGTAGCTCGCTCCATTGTACCAGAAAATGGAGTCTTAGTCATTTTTCCCATTAGACATGCCTCGCATCTGTCAAGTGACTCAAGAAGTCCATCGGAATGGAGTTTCTTCATGCGCTTCACTCCAATATGACCAAGACGACAGTGCCACATATAAGTAGAATTATCATTCAATTTAATTCGCTTAGCATCAATGTTATGAACATGTGTATCACTACTATCGAGATTTAACAAGAATAAACCATTCGTCTCAGGTGCATGGCCATAAAAGACATTACTCATATAAATCGAACAACCATTATTCTCAGACTTAAACGAATAACCGTCTTGCATTAAACAAGATCCAGATATAATGTTCATGCTCAACGCAGGTACTGTTGACTGCCAAAACCCACCGGCGGGCAGCGGCCTTGTCAACACCGTAGAGCCGGGAAGAGCCTAGAGCTGCGGCTGGCTGAGACCCCTCCGAGCGACGGCCCGCAATGCTCTTCTGGTCACACGCGGCGATGCGAAGTGCAAGGGCGTGCCACCTGACCTATACCCGGCCGGGAAGGTGATGGGGATGCCTCGCTTAGTTTCCTGCAGGGCATACATGTAAACATTAAATACGAGCCTCGATCGGCTCTCGGGTTATCCTGTGAATCGGCTCAAAGAGCCGATCCACCCATGATTCGTACGGGGTGCACGAATACTTGGTGGTCCTGCTTGATCAAGATAAAGCTAATGAGATCTACGACGATTTAGGGTTTTTACCGCATAATCGGATCATCCTACTACAGGTTGGGCCTCGCGGCCACGCACGGTGCTCGTAAGCCGATCCTAAACAAGGCCTAAAAACCAACATGAAGTTGATCCTCGGAACATCCTGTTTAGGACTTGCGAACGCCACCCTACGTGCCACCGGATCCTCCCCTTTGTAAGGCCTAACTATTGCAGATATTAAACTAATCCTTGTAGAACAAGGAGCAATCGTAACGGATCGGATCTACTAAATAATGATCAAGCGGGGTGCCGCCCCCACACCTGAGATAGGCGTGAGGGCGGCTAGATATGCAAGGGTTGCACTACGTAAGCATGCTTAAACGAAGAACAATGCTAACCCTAACACATCTATGATAACTACGTTGCTCGCCATCAAAAGCGCTTCGATACGAGCAACGCATGAACAACGTGGGCTTGTGCTGCCTAGATCGCAAGATGCGATCTAGGCAGCATGTCGCTTACCTGATAGAAACCCTCGAGACGAAGGAGTTGGCGATGCGCCGAGATTGGTTTGTTTGGGGTTGAACGTGAGTTGTTGTTTATTCCATAAACCCTAGGTACATATTTATAGTCCCGCGGACTTTCTAATGTGGGCGTGCACTAAACCGTGCACGAGTAAGATTCTATCTCTAAACTAAAATACGATCTAATATGTTACAGATACACGGGCAATTAAGCCCAACTTGGTATAAAAGGCCGATCCACAAACTTCTTCTATATATATTTCTTCACGTCCATCTCGATCGCGGCCCACCTCTGACTTAGTCAAATTCTGGTGATAACACATGCCCCCCTGGTTTTGGAAATGACATTTCCAAAATCATCGTGTTCTTCTCTCGTCGGGTTATGTCGTGGCATCACCGTTGCAGTATCCTTTGTCTCCTCATATTTTGCAGTGAGGAGCCATGATGCCGATAATGAGGGCAGCGAGGATTAGTGACATGGCATCAGTGGTATGCAAGCAATCGGCTCTCCTTGAGCAATCGGTTCTTTATTAAAAACCCGCCTTTGTTACTGAAGAAGCGTTCCCAGCCAGTCGTTTTGCCGATAGTCAAAGTCACACGATCTTCAAAAAAAGAACCGATGGCGCCGCATCGGTCTCTCTCATAAACACACTGGGTAACGTCGAGCTAGCCGCCCTTCCAAACGGTAACCCGCGACCTCCATCTGAAAAGACAGAGTCAGATCCCCAAATCGTTGCCTGAGCAGTTCCAATCCACCACCACCTACACAGATCTCGACCGCGCTGCTTCCAATTTCTTCAACGCATCTCATGGCGGAATCATCCAATACCGATACCACGGTTTCCGGACTGAAGGTAATCCTCAACCTCTTCTCGCCGTTTGACTTGACAGGGGATTAATGCAAACACCTGAATTAATGCCTCGCTTCGCTACTAATTTAGGTTTCAGACATTCTTCTGCCACATCCTTCTCTCGCAAATTCGATGTGCCTCGGTCCTCGTTCTTCTGAGAGCCCTGCCCTGTTAATTTCGTGCGAAGCTAACAGAATCCCCTTTGTGAGCCAGAACCTAGATCTGACTTCCTGGGCCGACTGCCTGCGAGCCTGGCCTAACCCCCCTGAAGGTTGGGTGGCATGGTACAATAGGGTATCAAAATCCCATTATGCCACTTGGGAAACCATAGGAATAGCCGATGCCCTGTCATTATCGCTGTCTCCTCTTGAGAAGAATGAGAACATCCTGAAAACCATCGGCTACTTCGGTCCGACGCACCGAACTGTTTCATGTTTGGTCATGGCCCTATGACTCCGACCCTGCCGGATGTGGCCATGATCACAGGGCTAGACATTGCATCCCCCCGCCCTTCTGCATTCAAGCTGCCAAAAGTCCCTTTCACTCTCTCCTCTAAAAAAGAGTGTACCAGCTCGGGGTGCCTATCTCAATCGTTATATGAAAACCAAAGGCCCCGTGACGAGAGGGAGCACACAGCCTTCTTGAATTTCTGGCTGGAGCACTTCATATTCTGCGGTCCATCACTTGCTCCCACCAAGAATTACCTCTCCCTGGCCTATGAACTCGCTAAAGGCACCCAACTCGGCCTAGGCAAACTATTCCTTAGAGAGATTTATCGATCCCTTCAACTGATGTCTGTCAAACTGTTCACTCGCAAGACAGTTAAAACTGGCGGCCCCTGGTGGTTCATTCAGTTGTGGGCCCAACTATACTTCCAAAGCCAAATCCCAGACTTCCCATCGCTGACTACCTGCACCTTTCCGGATGAAAATGGCAAGGAAATTCGATGCACCAGCTACGGCCAAGCCCTGTATGGTCTCCCGGGCAGCAGGCTGATCCCCAAGGAAGCAGCAGGGTGGTTTAAAATTTTCTTCCAAGGTTTGGACAACCCCCTGTTCCACCCTTACACTGAATCGGCAAATTTTGAAAACCCTGTCTCTTTCCGATTGGATGACTTTGCCGATGACGTCGGCACACAGCACTTGTACTCCCTCATGATTCGTCCTTGCTTCCTCCCTGTTGGCATGAGTACCTCGAACCGGATCATCAAGCCCGGTTATGAGTGTTATCAACCAGTAGTAGCGGCTCGACAGCTTGGTCTCGGACAGGTGCCTCCACACTTCTTCCTACACCACCTGACAGCAAGTAGAGCCGAACTGCCTGACATCCTCACTGCCCAGAGGTGCTATACCTTCTTTGATGCTTTGGCCATACCAATTCCCCATGACCTCCGTTTCTCCTTCACCACCGATGGTTTTGAAACTTGGTGGTCCATGTGGAAGACCCACGTCTTCGGGAGGGCCCTAGGACCGCCGCCGAAGGAGCTTGACGCCGAATATGATCCCCCTGCGGACCGAGTACCGTCACTCAAGCATTTCTTGTAACTCGCCTTATGGTGATTGTCCGTGACCCGACTTTTTCTCCTAGCAAGCAACAAGATGGCCCGGCTCCCACACAAGCCGACGGTTCCCCTTTCGTGTTTCTTCCTCCGGCACCGCGTGGTTCTCTTCCGTCGAGCTCGCCATCCCTGAAGAAAGTCATAATGCAGAGTCAGCCGATTTCACCGAAATCGGCTCCCAGGAGCAAAGCACCTTCAGGGCCAGTTGCCCCCCGAGCCTCAACTCAGGCGAGGACGGCGGTGAGGAAGGTAGCGGCCAGGAAAACCCTGAAGCGTAAAGCTCCGGCCCAGGAAAACTTGCGTGTAAGCCGGTTCAGTCCCTGTAGGCGCTTGTTCCGCTTTCAGAAAATTTGTTTATAACACGCTTGTATCCTTTCCTACAGGCCTCCACTGAAGGATCCTCGAGCGGGACCGAAGAAACCAGCCAGGGAGGCTCGAGTTCGGGTGATTCCGAGAGGTCCACTACCCAGAGCCAGACGGCTTCGCCCGCGCCGGCTTCCAAGAAAAGGTCGATCACTGAACCCCTTGCTCCCCAGGCCCCGACCAGATCGGGGTTACGCACGAAGCACCGCTGTGTCAAAAGGGCTCGTAAGAACCCACGAGCCTCTTCATCAAGCCAGGAGGTCTCAAATGTAATTATCTTCTTGGCCACGCTTTCATGCTATCCCGTTAATGCTTGGATCCGGCTAATCACTCCCCCCTGCAGGCTGCGGAAATTTCTAGCGGAGATGTTGAGGAGGTACCGAGGCCGTCCGCTACTCTGGATCTAGCTACCTCGACGGCTGCCCAAGTGGCTGACCAACCCGAGTCCACAGAGAAGCCGATGGTTACGGCGTCGGCTGTTCCTCCTTCCTTGGGAGAGGTATGTTTCCCTTCTTTGGCTCCATCAATTCCCCCATTGCCTGCTAAACTCACTTTGTTTACCCTACAGGGTTGTGATCTGTCGAGCTTGCTTATGTTCGACCCAGAATCCATCGAACCAGCTTCTTCCAAGGCAAGTGGAGAGCCGAACCCTAGTACGGTCCGTGGCCCACTCCAACGTCTCAAAGACTTGCTTTCTGCCTCAACTGAGACTCTGATTGAAAATTTCGAGGAAGCCAAAGGCATCTTCGAGGATATCCGGCCTCATCTCCCTATGACTCTGCAAGTTAAGCTCTGGCCCGCTGTTACCTTGTCGGCCTTCAAGTCAAGGGTGGAAACGGCTCGCCAAAGGATTACTCTTCGCCACTCCCAACTTCCGCTGAGAGCCGACATTGCCGAAAAGTGTCGACGGCTCAATGAGAAGAAGGCTGCTCCGGACGCCAAGACGGACACTTCGCCACTCGCGCCGAACTCGAGACCCTGCGCAAGGAGCTGGAGAATCTTGAAGAGAAGGTAAGGGTGACCAAACAGCTCATCCAAGACAAGGAAGCCCTTGTTGCCCGTTCTCGAGACGAAGCAAGAGGCCTCACGGCCGATCCGAAGACCGATCTGGCTGAAATCCGTACCCTGAGCAATCAGCTGGTGACGGGTAAGGACGAGGATGACCAGGCTGAGGTTGCTGAGGCAGATCGCATCCGTGTTGACGCCGTCCTTGCCCTCGACGTGTTTCTTCAGTAGGGCCGTTAGAGACAGATAATGTTTCGCCAGACTGGGTCTTGCTGCACTTTGCTGCACTTGTGCTTGCTAATACTTGTGCTTGCTAAATTTTTTTTTTGTTTTATTCTTTACTGGCCGATGTCTTTCCATCGGCTCCTGACATTTCCTCACCTATGCGTCTGTTTGCTGGTCATATGCCTCCCCCGAGCCGATTCTGTCAGGTGACTGCAGATATTGGCTTTGCATTATACCAAAGGGCTGTACTCGTACGCCGGCTCCGTTGGGATTCGTGTAGCCGACGTGGTCTGCTGTTCGTTAGATCACCATTGAACCCAAGCGGATCGTGCGGTGAGACTAACCTTGGTCGACTCGCTAGATCAAAGCGCTCCATGAAGGTTTCGTAATATTCCTCGTGTAATCCTGGAGCACTAGGCCCTGTCGGGAGAACGGGCCTCGTGTTCGTACCAGCCGATGTATCATTTGTGCTCGGGTATCCCTTCAATAGAGCGATCATCTTACTCTTGAGCTGCGGATCCACCTTGATCATCACTAGGACTTGGTGGCAGCGTCGGAGCCGATTGCGTGGGTCGGCTCCTTCTTCATTCTTGCTATGAGAGCGGCTGCCCTCATCATTACCCTTACTAGGGCCGCACCCAAGTTCTACCATGTTGATGTTGACCAAGTGTCCTGGTTGACCCTGGGAACGGGTTCTGTGCAAAGGGCCGATGAGCTCGGTCGATGAGTCCCACCGGGCGTGCCAGAATGTGTTGACTGCCAAAACCCACCGGCGGGCAGCGGCCTTGTCAACACCGTAGAGCCGGGAAGAGCCTAGAGCTGCGGCTGGCTGAGACCCCTCCGAGCGACGGCCCGCAATGCTCTTCCGGTCACACGCGGCGATGCGAAGTGCAAGGGCGTGCCACCTGACCTATACCCGGCCGGGAAGGTGATGGGGATGCCTCGCTTAGTTTCTCGCAGGGCATACATGTAAACATTAAATACGAGCCTCGATCGGCTCTCGGGTTATCCCGTGAATCGGCTCAAAGAGCCGATCCACCCATGATTCGTACGGGGTGCACGAATACTTGGTGGTCCTGCTTGATCAAGATAAAGCTAATGAGATCTACGACGATTTAGGGTTTTCACCGCATAATCGGATCATCCTACTCCAGGTTGGGCCTCGCGGCCACGCACGGTGCTCGTAAGCCGATCCTAAACAAGGCCTAAAAACCAACATGAAGTTGATCCTCGGAACATCCTGTTTAGGACTTGCGAACGCCACCCTACGTGCCACTGGATCCTCCCCCTTTGTAAGGCCTAACTATTGCAGATATTAAACTAATCCTTGTAGAACAAGGAGCAATCGTAACGGATCGGATCTACTAAATAATGATCAAGCGGGTGCCGCCCCCACACCTGAGATAGGCGTGAGGGCGGCTAGATATGCAAGGGTTGCACTACGTAAGCATGCTTAAACGAAGAACAATGCTAACCCTAACACATATATGATAACTACGTTGCTCGCCATCAAAAGCGCTTCAGTACGAGCAACGCATGAACAACGTGGGGCTTGTGCTGCCTAGATCGCAAGATGCGATCTAGGCAGCATGTCGCTACCTGATAGAAACCCTCGAGACGAAGGAGTTGGCGATGCGCCGAGATTGGTTTGTTTGGGGTTGAACGTGAGTTGTTGTTTATTCCATAAACCCTAGGTACATATTTATAGTCCCGCGGACTTTCTAATGTGGGCGTGCACTAAACCGTGCACGAGTAAGATTCTATCTCTAAACTAAAATACGATCTAATATGTTACAGATACACGGGCAATTAAGCCCAACTTGGTATAAAAGGCCGATCCACAAACTTCTTCTATATATATTTCTTCACGTCCATCTCGATCGCGGCCCACCTCTGACTTAGTCAAATTCTGGTGATAACAGGTACCAAATAACAATTATTGAGGTTTAAAACTAATCCGGAAGGTAGATGTAGAGGGAGCGTGCCGACAGCGATCACATCGACTTTGGATCCATTTCCAACGCGCATCGTCACCTCGTCTCTTGCCAGGCTTCGTCTATTCCGCAGTTCCTGTTTCGAGTTACAAATGTGAGCAACCGAACCAGTATCAAATACCCAGGCACTACTACGAGAACCAGTAAGATAGACATCAATAACATGTATATCAAATATACCTTTCTTTTTGACGTGGCCGCTCTTCAGATTGGCCAAGTATTTGGAGCAATTACGCTTCCAGTGCCCCTTCCCCTGGCAGTAATAGCACACAGTCTCAGGTTTAGGACCAGCCTTAGGCTTCTCAGGATGCGCTGCAACTTTCTTACCGCCCTTCTTGAAGTTACCCTTGTTAGGCATGCCCTGCTTTTTGAAACCGGTGGTCTTGTTGACCATCAACACTTGGTTCTCCTTTTTAATCTCAACTTCAGCAGACTTCAGCATGGAAAAGAGTTCAGGTAAATCTTTATTCATGTTCTGCATGTTGTAGTTCATCACGAAGTTCTTGTCCGGACATAGCGAACATGTGCTCACTAACGGAGCTGCCCTCTTCCATCATGCAGCTAAAGAACTGTTTCGAGGCCTCATAGCTCTCCACGACCGCATGAGTTTCAAAGATAAGTTTGAGCTCACGCATCATCTCACATGGGTCATGGTGCTCAAAACGCTTTTGGAGCTCTGCCTCTAAGCTGCACAAGATGGCACACTGAACTTCGGAGTACCGAGTTGCCCGAGTCTCATAAACATTCTTTATGTCCTCGGACACTGCAGGAGGTGGTGGGGGACCTAGCGGTGCATCGAGCACATATTGCAGGCTTCCACCAGTGAGGAAAATCCTCACATGACGGAACCAGTCGAGTGAAGTTGCTACCATTACCCTTAAGCTTTTCTTTCTCTAGGAAGCTGGTTAAAATTGATGGAGGGGGCGCCATGATCTACAACATATTTGCAAAGAGTTTAGACTAAGTTTATGATAAATTGAGTTCAATTTTAATTCTTAAATTAACTAGGTGAACTCCCACTTAAAACAACATCCCTCGCATTGTCTTAGTGATTACACGAACCAAATCCACTACACCAAGTCCGATCTTCACGAGACAAGATGTAGCTTCAAAGGCGAACACTCAAAGTGTTCATCATATCATTCATATGACTCATGCTCTACCTTTCGGTATCCCGTGTTCCGAGACCATGTCTGTACATGCTAGGCTCGTCAAGGCAACCTTGGTATCCGCGTGTGCAAATCTGGCTTGCACCCGTTGTATGCACATGTAGAGTCTATCACACCCGATCATCACGAGATGCTTCGAAACGACAAGTCTTAGCAACGGTGCATACTAAGGATGAACACTTTATTATCTTGATATTTAGTGAGAGGGATCATCTTATAATTCTACCGTCGCGATCTAAGCAAAATAAGATGCATAAAAAGGATTAACATCACATGCAATTCATAATGTGTGATATGATATGGCCTTTCTTCTTGTGCTTTTGATCTCCATCTCCAAAGCACGGACATGATCTCCATCATCACCAGCATGGTGTCAAGGTCAGTGGCGCCGCTTCATGGTTGTCCATCACTTATAGCTACTATAACAACTACTTGAAATAAAGCTATTACATGATGAATAGACACGCAGGTCTTTAACAAAAATTAAAGACAACCATTAGGCTCCTGCCGGTTGCCATAATACAATAATGAACATCTCATACATCAAATATAATCATCATCACATCATGGCCATATCACATCACCAAACCCTGCAAAAACAAGTTAGACGCCTCTAATTTGGTTTGCATATTTTACGTGGTTTAAGGTTTTCGAGTGAGATCCAATCTACCTACGAACATGAACCACAACGGTGATACTAGTGTTGACAATAGAAGTGTAAATTACAATCTTCACTATGGTGGGAGAGACAGACACCCGCCAAGCCACTTATGCAATACAAGTTGCATGTCAAGCGTGGAGCAAGTCTCATGAGACGCGGTCATGTAAAGTTAGCCCGGGCCGCTTCATCCCACCATCCCGCAAGAAGCAAAGTACACAAACTAAAGCAACAAAAGCATCACCGCCCACAAAAACATTGTGTTCTACTCGTGCAACAGATCTATGCATAGACATGGCTCTGATACCACTGATGGGGTTCGTAGCATAGAAAACAAAAAATTTCCTATCGCAAGACGAATAAAACCAACAGATCTAATCTATGGAACACCCAAGATCTAATCTACAAGATCGAAGCAACGAGATGGAGATGAGACTAACCCTCGAAGATTCCAAAGTCTACGAGATTAATCTCGTTGTTGATGTAGACGATCATCCCCGGTGCTGCAATCCGGCAGCACTTCCGTACTCGGTCGCGCGTACGGTGTCGATGAAGCTCCTTCCTCTCCCGTTCCAGCGGGCAGCGGAGGTGTGGTAGATCTCCTCCAAGTTCCAGCAGCACGACGGCGTGGTGGTGGTAGTGGAGGAAGAAAACTGCAGGGCTTCGCCTAAGCCGGAGCAGCGTATGGTGGAGGGAGAGGCGGCCAGAGGAGGAGGCAATAGATGGGGGGTGTGGCCGGCCACCCCCTCCCCTCTTTATATAGGGGGCCAGCCGGCCAAGGTGGCCCCCCTTCCCATCTAGGGTTGGGGGGCGGCGGCCAAGAGGGGGGAGAGGGCTTTCCCCTCCCCCAAGTTGATCCCCCCGGGAAACCCTAGGGGGTTGGCCGGCCTGGGCCTTGGGGGCCATGTGCCCCTGGCCCATTAGGCCGAGGAGCATCCCCTCGGCCCATGATATGCCTCCTAGGTCGTGGGCCCCATGGTGGACCCCTCCGGAACCTTCTAGAACCTTCCGATCAACCACCGGAAAAATCCCGAACTTTTCCGAAACCCGGAAATCAACTTCCCTTATATGAATCTTATTCTCCGGACTATTCCGGACCTCCTCGTGACATCCTGGATCACATCCGAGACTCCGAACAAACTTCGTCTCCATACCATATTCAAATCTACTTATGCGACATCGAACCTTAAGCGCGTCACCCTACGGTTCGCGAACTATGCAGACATGGTCGAGACTCCTCTCCGAGCAATAACCAATAGCGGGATCTAGAGATCCATATTGGCTCCCACATATTCAATGATGACTTAGTGATCGATTGAACCATTTACATACGATGCCAATTCCCTTTGTCACACGATATTCTACTTGTCCGAGGTTTGATCATCGGTATCTCCATACCTTGTTCAACCTCGTTACCGACAAGTACTCTTTACTCGTACCGCGGTATGTCATCTCTCATGATCTAATCATGTGCTTGCAAGCTAATCAGACGACATTCCACCGAGAGGGCCCAGAGTATATCTATCCGTCATCAGAATGGACAAATCCCACTATTGATCCATATGCCTCAACTCACACTTTCCAAATACTTAATCCCATCTTTATAACCACCCATTTATGCAATGGCATTTGATGTAATCAAAGTACCCTTCCGGTGTAAGTGATTTACATGATCTCATGGTCGAAGGACTAAGACAACTATGTATCGAAAGCTTATAGCATTTTGAACTTAATGACTTGATCTTATGCTACGCTCATATGGGTGTGTGTCCATTATATCATTCAACTAATGACATAACCTTGTTATTAATAACATCCAATGTTCATGATCACGAAACCATGATCATCCATTAATCAACAAGCTAGTTATACAAGAGGCTTACTAGGGACTCCTTGTTGTTTACATAACACACATGTATCAATGTTTCGGTTAATACAATTATAGCATGGTATGTAAACATTTATCATAAACACAAAGATATTATAATAACCACTTTATTATTGCCTCTTGGGCATATCTCCAACATAAAGATGAGCCTAATGCAAACTAGGTGAAACAACCTATATGAGGATACAAGTAACTCAAGCACGAAGGCTCTCACAGGCAGTTATATCACAAGTAAGGGGTTCGGTTAGAGATAACCGATTGCACGCGGAGACGAGGATGTATTCCCGTGTTCCCTTCCTTTGCAAGAAGGTACGTCACGTTTGGAGGAGTGGAGGTCCCACGAAGGATTCCCCGCGCCACGAAGGCTCACCCTATTCTCCGGAGCCTATCCCACGAAGGAATAGCTCACTCACTTGTGGTAGACTTTGAGGTAGCCTCCAAACCTTCTCAATCTTGTTAGGAGCAAATCCACAGCCCGGATGCTTCCGGACCACTCTTGCCCACCTAGGGTTTCCAAGGAACCCTAGAGAGCAAGCTTCTTGATGAATACAAGGGGGATGAGATTTGGCTTGGTAGAACAGTAGATCGGGTCCTCCTCTATCGTTTCCCCGGAGGGATTTGAGTTTGGGTGGAGGAGGAGGGAGATCTGAGGCTTTTGGTGTTTCTAGCAATGGAGTGTGTGAGAGAGAGAGAGAGCTCAAGAACAGTTTGTAATGTAGTGCCTAAGCTTTCAGAGGTAGGAGAAGGGCTATTTATAGTGTCACTTGAAATATGGCCGTTGCTCACTTGCCACATCAGCTTCCTCCCGAGAATCCCGGTCAACCGGACCACAGACCGGAGTGTCCGGTGCAGAGGCCGGTCGGACCGGACCAGGGACCGGACCCGCCGGTCCAAACCGGGCGGCAGGCCGGACCACGACCGGACCCTCGAAATGTCGCGCAGTACTCCCTTCGGTTGCGGTCGGCGCGAGCTCGGTTGGCGCCGGGAGCTCGGTCGAGAGCCCGGTCGGACCGGGCCGGGGACCGGACCCGCCGGTCCAAACCGGGCGGCGGACCGGACCCCGACCGGGGGCAGCTCCGTGTCTTCCGGTAGCTCATCCGGTTGCCATCGGCGCGAGGAGCCGGTTGGCGCCGGAGCGCCGGCCCGGCGCCCGGTCGACCGGGCGGCAGACCGGAGTCTGCCAGCGCACGGGCCGGTCCAACCGGGTCTCTGACCGGCTGCCTGCTGGAGAACTCCTTTTGATTGTTGTCGAAGTGGGGGGTCTCCTTTAGCCTTCTTGTTCCTTGATACACCATTTATGCCTCTTTGGCTAATACCTGAGATTATCCTTATAAACATGTATTAGGCCAAATGCTCTAGCACGGTGTCATTGTTACCAAAATAATGGATAAGGGTAAAATACCCTTACATTAACCCTCTGATCGCCAAAGCGGACAAGTATCTCTCCGGTTGGCGTGCTCTTCTCCTGTCGGCAGGTGGGAGGCTTGTTCTTCTCAACGTTGTCCTGGATGCCCTGCCCACCTTCGCCATGGGTGCGCTCGAGCTCCCCCCTGGCGTGCTCGCCGTCCTCGACAGGCTCCGCCGCGCCTTCCTCTGGGCTGCCACGGACAAGATCAGTGGCGCCAAGTGGCTCGTGTCCTGGGAGCAGGTCTGCTGGCCGAAAAACGAAGGAGGGCTTGGGGTGCGCTCCATCCCCAGCCAGAATTCATGTCTCCTAATCAAGCTCCTCCACCACCTGCACTGCGCCACCGATGAGTCCTGGCCACGTTGGGTCTGGAGAGCGCAGGCCGGCCTCCCTCTGGAGATCGATGGGGCCAATACTGCGCTTCAAGGCGCTCACTGGACCTCTCTGCGCCGTCTTCTTCCCCTCTAACGCGGCATCTCCCGTGTCAAGCTCGGTGACGGGGTGCGGACTGCTTTCTGGCTGGATTGGTGGCTTCCCTCTGGACCTAAGGCCACCACTATGCCGGAGCTCTTCTCCCATTGCTCTCTGCAGTGCGCTTCGGTTCGTCAGGTGCTGACACACGGGTCCGATGCCGTGCTTGCTCCGCGCCTGTCTGCCGTTGCCGCCGGGCAGCGTGAGGCCCTCCTGCTGCTGCTGTCGTCTGTGCAACTCTCCAACAACGTCGACGAGCGCACGCTCCCGCTCTGCGGGAAGGCGGGTGGGAAGCTAAGCACCTCCGCCCTCTACAAGTTGTGTTCCTATGGCGGGGTTCTTGACGAGCGGCACGAGTTCGTCTGGGGCAACTACGCCCCGTCAAAAGTCAAGTTCTTCGGGTGGCTCGCCGTCAAGGACCGTATCCAGAGCCGCAGCAACCTCCTTCGCAAACGGATCCTCACCGCCGATGAGAGCGGCTGCCCCATCTGCGCGGGAGACGCTGGAGACTGCAAGTCATATAATGTTCGGTTGCCGCTTCGCTCGTCAGTTCTAGAGCTCTATCGGATCGGAGCCGGAGGAGCATCGCCAGATCACGTCCGCTGCGGCTTGCAGCCTCCCTCCGTCCACTCCTCCTGGCTCGGCCTCCACTCTTCGCCTCCTCTGCCTGTGGCAGCTGTGGAAACACTGTAACGATGTCGTCTTCAACGGCCTCACTCCCTCCATTGAGCTTGTCCGGAAACGCTGCCGCGACGACGTTGTTCTCTGGCGCGGTCGTCTCCCTATGGCGAAGCGAGCTGACGTCGATATTTGGCTTGCTTTTTTCCTTCCCAGGCGCTAGCATGCTGCGGCGTGACTGCGTCTTCCCCCCGAGCACACACCCCTCTCTCGCGTTGGGTGTTGTCTCCCTGTCTCTCCATGTAATCCTCTGGTGTAAAAATCTTCGGGGAATTCACCCGATCCTTGGATGAAATGAATACAAGCCATTCAGGTGGTGAGCCTTTGAGCTCGCCCCCGTGAAAACTCAAAAAAATTTAATCCTAGCCAACAATGCAATTTCTGTATTAATTCATCAAGCTATCTTGGCTGACTTGTTTGCTCAAGAAGGTACTTGCAAATTTTTGAGAACCTAAACTTCAATTATACTTGTGATTGTGCTATTGACGGTCTATGTTTGATTCAGATGGCTTTATATTGATTATATTTAATTCATAAAATGTGCCTCTAATTTTTTAAAGTATTTATATTGTTTATTATTTTAAGATGGGCGGGCGCGGCAACGCGCTCTTTTGTGGTCTATAGTAGATTTGGAAAGCTCACCTTCCTGGGGGGATGTTGTACACCGACCTGGTCGGCGTGTACGGGGCACCGCACACCCCACCGACCAGGTCGGTTGGTTGGGCTGCGGCCCATTAAGAGTAGGTAAGTTTTTTTTTGCTGTTTCTTTTCTGTTAATAATTTTTTTTCAATATCTAACTTTAAAAAAACAAATCAGAGAACAAAATTTCAAAATCTGTTCAGATTCGAAATTTTCGAAATTTTAAAAATATTCAGATTTTGATTTAATTTTTTTCGAAATTAGAACATTTTCGGATATGGACATAATTTAAATTTGAACATTTTTTAAAATTTGTAAAATTTATTTTTTCCAAAAATTAACATTCTTAGTTATGAACATTTCTTCAAATTTGAACGCTTTATATAGTTGAACGGATTTCAAATTTGAACGCTTTTATAATTTGAACATTTTTTGTATTTGAGTATTTTTCAAATTTGAACGCTTTTATAATTTGAACATATTTTGTATTTGAATGGTTTAAAATTTGAACATTTTTAAAATTTGAACATTTTTTAAATTTTGAACTATTTTCAAATTTTCTGAATTCAAACTATTTTCAAATTTGAACAAAAAAAAGAAAAGAAACAAAACAAAAAAAAAGAAACAGAAAAGAAAAAAGGAAAAAAGAGGCGAACTGGGCCGACCAGGCCGGCCCATACCGCGCGCGGGGGTGTGCGGCGCGCGGTAGCGGCCGACCTGGTCGTGTATAGGATTTGCCGGAAAAGACTCGCTAGCGCGCGCGCGCTGCGGAGCATTCGTTTCACCGAAGGGCGCGTGGTTGTGGGCCGGCCCATCTGTGAAGCTCACGATGTAAAAAGAGAACTAATTACGAATCTGAGAATCGAACCCGGGTCTCAACGACCGTACTCTGTTTCTTGCCGCTAGGCACGTTTGGCGCTCATGTTTAACAATACGTACCCTCTTTTTGATGTCTTGCCCAGGACGAGATCTGAAAACAAAAGAAAAGCATTCTTACTTCTTCCTTTATTTAGCATGGCGCTTTTCTAGGTACCTCAGCGTTTTTGATATGATTTTTTTCTTTCACATGTTTTCTTTCGACTTTCCTTCTTTAATATTCTATTTTCTTTCTTCTTTCTACCATTCATTTCTACACTTATTGTTTTTTTCTTTGATTTCTTCTTTCTTACATTCTTTTTTTTCCTTTTCATGTTTTATTTTTTATTTTCATTTTTAGTCGGCTTTTTTCATCCATGTTTACTTTTTCTCTTTGTCTAAATGTTGTGTTACTCTCCATTTAAATCATTGTTTCACTATATCTAAACTTTTGTTCACCTCCATCTAACCGCTTGTTTTCTTTTTTGTCTAGGTTCTTCATCCCCTCTATTTAAGCTCTTATTTTCTTTTCGGCTAAGTTGTTGTTCCCTTCCGTCAAGGCTCCTGCTTCCCTCCGTTAAGGTTGTTGTTGCCCTCCGTCTAGGTTGTTGTTCCTCACCATCTAGGACGTTGTTTTCCTCCATTCAGGATCTTGTCCCCTTTCGTGTAGGTTGATGTTCCACATCGTCTAGGTTGTTGTTCTCTTACGTCCTGTTGTTCCCCTCCATCCAAGTTGTTGTTCTCCTCTGTTTAGGATCTTGTTCCCCACCATACACACTTTTGTTCCCCTCCGTGTATGATGTTGTTCTTCACTGTCTAGGATGTTGTTCCCCTCCCTCCAGGCTATTGTTCCCTTATGTGTAGGTTGTTGTTCCGTACTTTCTAGGTTGTTTCCCTCCATCCAGGTTGTTGTTCCCCTCTGTATAGGCTATTGTTCCCCACCGGCCATGCTGGTGTTCCCCTCTTTGTAGGCTCTTGTTCCCCACCGTTTAGGATGTTGTTCCCCCACGTCCTAGTTGTTGTTTCCCTCCGTCTTGGTTGTTGTTCCTCTCTGTCCAGGCTCTTGTTCTCTTTCATATATGTTGTTGTTCTCCACTATCTAGGATGTTGTTCCTCTCCATCCATGGTGGTGTTCCCTTATGTGTAGGTTGTTGTTCCCTACTGTCTAGGTTGTTCACCTCCGTCCAGATTGTTGTTCCCCTCTGTATAGGCTATTGTTCCCCTCCGGCCAGGCTGGTGTTCTCCTCTTTCTAGGATCTTGTTCCCACCATCTAGGATGTTGTTCCCTGTCGTCTAGGCTATTGTTCCCTTCTCTCCAGGTTGTTGTTCCCCTCCGTCCTGGTTGTTGTTCCCCTCTGTCTAGGTTATTTTTCCTCGCCATCCAAACTCTTGTTCCCTTTCATATAGGTTGTTGTTCCCCACTATCTAGGATGTTGTTCCTTTCCATCCAGGTTGTTATTCCCCTATGTCTAGGGTCTCTTTCCCTTTCGTCTAGGCTCTCTGTGATGTTCTCTGTTATCTAGGATGTTTGTTCCCCTCAGTTTATGGGGTTGTTCCTCTTATGTCTCAAAGTTGTTCCTGGACCTCTAAAGTTTTGTTCCTCAGACACACTATTATTGTTCCATCAATAGACGAGATTTTTTACTTGGATGCAATATTTCTTGTTCTATGTGTTGGTGAGATTTGTTCCACGGAAGCATTTTTTGTTCCCGGATTATACGAGATTTGTTCCTCCGACACAATATTCTTGTTCCCATATTCTACGAGGTTGTTCCTTTGATACCTCCAAGTTGTTCCTCATTATAAAATGTTTTGTTCCCTTCAATCTATTATGTGGTTGTTTCTCGTATGCCTCAAAGTTGTTCCTAAATCTCTAAAGTTTTATTAGTTGGACATAATATTTTTATTTCCTGAGTAAACGAGATTTTTTCCCAAATCTCAATATTTCTTTTTCTATGTGTTTATGAGATTTGTTCGCCGGACGCATTTATATCCAGTAGTACTAAATTTGTTGCATGTAGTGTAAAATTGTCTTCCGCTAGGTTTCATGATTGTTGCTCCTCAGTATTGGAACTTTGTTCCTCTCTATTGTTACCTTTGTGCTTGTTATTTGTCCGACTTCGGAAATATTCCACATAATTTTGTAACAAGCGACCGTAGTATTTATTTTTGATTGGCATAAAAAGGAGGAAGAAAAGGAGGCTCACGTGTGAACAAGCCTTTGTTTATCGTGTTCTTGATATATACATATATACTAATGTCTTTTTTTGAGAATCTAAAAAAGCTGACAATCTGAATTTTTGCATGAATCTAGTTTTGCCCGAATCTGCATGAGCTAGTTGATCATGTGCTAGTATATGATGTGCATGCATTAAGCTGATCATTCGATCGATGGGGTAATTTACTGCGTACATGCATAAAAGGCTCAGTTTCATTGATCCATCCAACGTGCGCATACACGAGTTCCAATTCAGGTCAGGCACCTAACTCAATCGATAGTTTTCTTCTTTTTACGAAATACGAATCTGCTCAATCGGTAATTGTACATTTGTACGCCTACATCCCAAGATACTAGGTGAATCCGCGTATCCGCGTATGTACAGTCAGTTCGTGCGTCGACCGGCCGGCAGTACGGTGCAGCGTACGCGCAAACGAGCTCAGCGTACAAACGAAGTCAATCAACCTGAATAGTCCCACATCGAAAGCTGAGGAAACTTTCGACCTGTTTAAGTAGCACGCGGTCTGAAACCTGGCACGAGAAGAAGTAATGGTCACGGGAAACCGACGTACAACGACGTTGCGCGAACGAAGCCCGAACGAAACAAAACCATCTGAAACGCTCTGCGCCGGTGCAAGCTAGCTGGGCCGGCCCAACCACAGCGATCCCCCCCGCCTTCAGCGAAGCAGAAGGAAACTGGCGCGCGGGCGCCACGGAGGAGCGCCCGATTTGCCCCTTCCTGGGTGACCTCGGAACTGTAGCTATGGCGAAAAAAAAGCCTAAACCGACCACCGGCCCAGTAAGCACGATTCGGCCTGTATTTCCGTTTGGGCTGACTTAAAAGTTTCATTAGTTAGGTGGCATTTTAGATTCCCTAAGGCTTTCTCGCTGTAGAGTTTTTTTTCTGCTCTATTTCGTTGACAGTGGCGTAAGGAGCTTCTTCTCCACTAGTGTGGGGGTTGGTATGGCGGTGCTGATAGAAATGGAGGTATACGCCGTTACGGCGGAAGGAGAGGTGATATGCGTTGCCGTGGATGCCATGGCGGCGGCAATTTTTGCTGGTACCGGAGCTGTTAGTGTGGGCTGCGGGTGCTGCGTTGGCAAGAGCGGGAGGTGGTGTTCCGGCTGTGGCGGTGGAGGTGGACCGATGCGGTGCGATCTGCGTACATGGTGCTATCTGTGATCATTGATTTCACAGACAGGTCCCTTATTTGGGCAGAGCGGATGCGGTGGGGAGCAGATACCGTCGTTGTGCGGGGAGCAGTAGCAAGTAAATTCAGTCGATTTGCTGATAATCGGTACGTTTTTCTTTACTGATTTGCTAGAAGTAAACAATCCCTATTTGGATGCATATTTTATTATTTTTAGTGTGTTTCAGTTGTTAAATAACTAAATTCGTGTCAATCTGAACCTAACTGCCAGTTAGTTTAGCTCTCTGAAGACTGCACTCAGTATGTGTGTAGTGTAAAATTCGAGCACAAAAAACTATAGGTTGGTATGCAAGTGAACGATCTTTCTATCGAAAAAAATTCAAGTGAACCATATACTATAAGTAGTCTGAGTACCGGAAGCCTGCAGTCAGCAGGTGCCGAAACCTCAAATTGATTGTTTGAATGTCCGAAATCTTGAGCTGTAGAAGGGGCAAATGGCAAAGTAAATTTACTTGTAGACACGTTGTATTCAGCTGCAGAAATCTCGAGATTTGTTTGTTTAGTTGAAGATTCAATTTGCATAATGGATTTCTGCAGCTGAATCTATGAATTGAGAGTTCTACACTTTTGATTCAGTTGCTTGAGATTTCCACTGTTTGGTGAAGTTAGAGAAAGGAAAAAAAGAAAGCATATTATCTGAATATCAATTGCTGAACAGCTTACAATCAAATTGATAGTGTAATTTTAGGAGAAACCAATTTTGTGATATTAATCATTATCAACTAACTGCCAGAGATAAATTTAAATTTCTATATTGGTTGACTAAAGAAACAGAAAGCACGTACAGTGTACACAGGTTACATTAGTTTGTGTAAGATAACACATTCCTAACTTCCAATTATCATCCTTCTGTCATACACTATGCATGGCAAGAGTGACAGCGCATGCATTCCCAGCGTTTCTGGCCCTGATAATCCGGTCCCCTTTTGCCATCTCTACTACTACTTACCCCCTGGCTTTGAGCCTGTGACCTACTTTGGGCCTGGCTCCCAGGTGATGGACGGAGGCGGGCACCAGCCCGAGCTGCTTGGCGCTGTCCTCGCCGCACCTGTTCCGGCCTCCGTCGACGTCGTCATCGACAAGTTCCAGCACCTCGAGGTCGACGCCGCCACCACCTTCATGGCGCATGTCTTCGGAATGCTGCCTGCCTCGCTCATGGGACCCCAGCCGTCCCTCCTGCCGCCGCCGGTGACCGCGCCTGCCCCACCACTGCAGCAGCGCCGCTCCAGCGCCCGCCTCGCCAAGGCGCGCAAGAGCGGCCTCACCCAAGAGCAGCAGGCCCAGGCTAGGCTCGCCAAGCAGCTGAAGTTCATCGACAACACCGCTGACTTCACGCCGGCAGTTCGCGCCGCCTACGTTGATCGCTTCAAGGCGCCGCTCGGCAAGGAGTTCTCGGCCAAGCTAGGTCGGGCGTCTGGGGTCTCCGCGCTGGGTCTCATCGACCTGCCGGACGACCAGCTGCTCGAGCTCGCCGGCGGCGAGATCGTGGCGTGAGCGCCCGTGCGCCTCCTAGTTGGGTCCTGCTAGGTTTCCATGATATGTTACCTTAGCTGTGTGTGTTGCCACCTCGGTTGCGGTTTGTGGTGTGGTCGTCGGTGCCTTGGCCGGGCGCCTGTAACGTCTCCGACACGTCTGTTTGTTCTTCAAAGTGAGCCGCCCGCTGTTCGTGCACGCTCGGTTGATGTGGGCCTATCCGAGTTTCCCGATGAATAGTGTTTTCTCCCTTTTCAACTGGAACGGCCGTGGGCTCAACGATAGGGCGCGGCAGATTGGCCTCCGCGCTTTGCTCGATCAGACAGCTGCACTATCGCTTGCATCCAGGAGATCAAGCTGCAGCTTGTCCCCGACTCCATGCCGGCGGATATTGCCGGGCCGCCGTTGGACGGGCACGCCGTTCTTCCGGCGACCGGCACGCGCGGCGGCGTTCTGCTGCTTTGGTCTACCGACCGGTATGAGGTCGACCAGATCGCCATCTCCGCTTCTCGCCATCACCGCGTGCATCCAACCGCGTGACGGGGCGTGGCCTGGACCCTTACCACGGTGTACGGATGATGCGGCTAAGCCCGAGTTCCTGCGTGAGCTGCTACGCATTTGGAACGCGGTGGTTGGGCCCCGGCTCGCCATCGGAGATTTCAACCTCATCTACGAGGCCCGCGACAAGAGCAACGCCAACCTTAACAGGCGGCTCATGTCCCTTTTCCGCGACGCCATCAACGCTCGTGAGTTCAAAGAGCTCAAGCTCCTTGGTCGCCGGTTTACCCGGAGCAACGAGCAGGCCGTGCCCACCTTAGTTCGGCTAGACCGGGCTTTTGCAATCCGGACCGGGATGTGCTCTTCAACCTAGCGCGTCCGCAACCTCTCGGCCACGGGCATGTCCGACCACTGCCCCATCGTGCTCACCTGCGACTCCTTGCTCATGCGGCCTCCTCGCTTCCGTTTCGAGGCGTACCGGCCCCATGTCGCCGGTTTCTCCGACGTGGTTGCACAATCTCGGAACGCACCCCTGCCCGCCCCCGGATGCGCCGGCAAGGGTGGACTTCAAGTTGCACCGCACGGCCGTGCGCTGCGGCTTTGGCAGAAAAACTTTATCGGCGACACCAAAGCGCAACTCCTTATGGCCCAGGATACGATCCTGCAGCTGGACATTGCGCAAGAATCCCGCGCCCTCGAGGCCGATGAGCTCGAGCTGCGCCGCGCGCTCAAGTCTAGGGTGCTCGGCCTGGTGGTTGTCGAGCGCATCCGCATCAAGCAGCGGGAACGGGTCGGTTGGATGCGCGCCGGTGATGCGAACACGAAGTTCTTCCACGTCAAGGCTTCAGCGCGGCGCCGCAAAAACTTCATTGCCACCATTGCGGGCGAGGGCGTGATTGCGACGGAGCATCAGCACAAGGCTAAGCTGATCAAGGATTTCTTCGATGGCTTGCTCGGGTCAGCCCCTTCCCCTCGGCCACGATCGACCGGCAGGCCCTCCACATGCCGCAGCTCGATCTTAGCGAGTTGGATGCGCCGTTTTCGGGCTGATGAGGTGAGGCAGGCCATTGCCGATCTCCCCGCCGACCGTGCCCCGGGCCCGGATGGCTTCTCGGGGGTTTCTTCAAGGCGGCGGCCAGTATCATCCTACCGGACCTGCTGCTTGCTTTTGGGCAGCTACACGCCTTGAACCGCAATGGGCTGGCCCGAATCAACGTCGCGCACCTCATCCTCATCCCCAAGTCTGACGGTGCAACCACGGCACGGGATTACCGCCCGATTAGCCTCATTCATGGGGTCATCAAGATTTTCATGAAGATGCTTGCGACTAGGCTTGGCCGGCGCATCGCTGAGCTCATCGCGCCGGGGCAGAGCGCGTTCATTCGCGGTAGGTCCATACAAGATAACTTCTTGTACGTTCAGAACTTGGTGAGGCACTTCCACCGCCGCAAGACGGCGGCCATTCTCCTCAAGCTCGACGTGGAGAAGGCCTTCGACACGGTCTCTTGGCCGTACCTCCTCGACGTTCTGCGGGCCCGAGGGTTCAGCCCTAGATGGTGCAACTGGATCTCCATCATCCTTTCCTCCTCGAGCTCCAAGGTGCTTCTTAATGGCATCGAGGGTGAGCCGATCCTTCATCACCGCGGCCTACGACAAGGCGATCCCCTCTCTCCGCTCCTCTTTATCCTCGCCATGGAGCCCCTGCAGAGGATCCTTGCCCTTGCCACGGAGCGCGGCATGCTATCGCCTCTCAAAGGAAGGGTAGCCACTCTTCGCTCGTCGCTCTCAGGGCCGGCCCGAGGGGGGGGCGGGAGGGGCGGGCGCCCCGGGCCCCCGGAAAGAAGGGGCCCCAACTCCCAGCTAGGTATGGAAATGCTGGGGCGGACCACGCCGCCATTAGAGCAGGTCGGAGCTATGGTAGAGTACAGCCGTATAGAGAAACAAGACGAAGCGTTACGATTCTTGGGCCCTTTTTTTTTACTTCGTTAGATGGGCCTTGTTATTTTAGCTAGCTCTGTTTATTCACCTTAGGCTAGGGCCCTATCTTAGCCAGGTACAACCGTACAAGGGACTAATCCAAAAAAGTCTAGCACGGAATTCTCAAGAAAAATGCAAAAGAATCAATGTATTTTCCTACTTGAGAAAATGGCGTATTTTCTTTTTCATCAGGCGTTGATACTCCATCTATTCCAAATCAAGTGATTCGGATTATTCATGTGTATTTAGAGGCGTTTTAGCCTATAAATATAGGCGAATCCTAACAAATCAAAGTCATTTAATTTGGAACGTAGGAACTAGCTCGTAAAGCTCAAATAAATATGTATGAACCTAATTTTCTCTTTATTGGAAGTCGATAGTGTCCAACTGTTTTCTGAACAAGAGTGGGAGACGACTAATTGATGGCCCATTGGTGGCCACAAATACCACATCGAGTGGTAAGATGCTCAATTGTCGAGAGCAGACTTCGCAAAATTCTTAGACAGCGTGGCGATAAGATTTGTGCAGAATCAACATATATAATATTAGTTGCAGAATCCTTAAACGATACAGTTGTTGAACGACAACTCATCACTTTGGGTATCTCAATGATCTGAACATTGCGCCTTCACGATTTTTTTGTTACGGTAATACTTCTCTCGAAGTGGCCTCAAGTAGTGAAAAAATGAATTGACTAACACAAATACATATCGAATAAGAAAAATTCTATAAACTTTATAAGAACTATATATGTGTTTGAATTTAATTTAGATGTTTACACTTAATAGTTATTATATATTAACAATATTTAATAATTATTTTAATAGTCATATTGGGCCCTTAATTGTACTTCCGCCCCGGGCCCTCGAAATCCCAGGACCGGCCCTGGTCGCTCTACGCGGACGACGCCACGATCTTCCTTAATCCGCTGGCTGCGGATGTTAGGCTCATCAAGGCGATTCTTGAGCGATTTGGGCTCGCCTCCGGGTTGCGAATCAACTTCGGGAAGAGCGTTGCTTACCCTATCCGTTGCGGTGGCTTTGACGTCGCCCCCGTGCTCGCCCCGCTTGGTGTGCCCATTGCCGCCCTGCCATGCAAGTACCTCGGTCTTCCACTCGGGATGCGGCAGCTCAGGAGGGTTGATTGGCAGGCGCTTATCGATAAAATCGCAAGCCGCCTAGCCACGTGGAAGGGGAAGATGATGTCCACGGCCGGGCGCCTAGCGCTGCTCAACGCCGTCCTCTCCTCCATCCCTGTGTACTGGATCTCCGTGCACAAGTTGCCGGTCTGGGTGCGGAAGAAGATTGATTCCATCCGCCGCGCTTGGCTTTGGCATGGGGAGGTGACCTGCAACGGCGGCCACTGCAAGGTTGCTTGGGGCAAGATCTGTCGGCCACGAGATCTTGGCGGCCTGGGCATTCTTGACTTGGACCGGTTCAGCACGGCACTACGGCTTCGATGGCTGTGGCACGAGCGCTGCAGCCGCGGCAAGCCATGGATCGGCATGCCCGTTCCATGCTCCATCGAGGATCAGGAGCTGTTCGCGGTCGCCACTCATGCGTCCATTGGTGACGGGAAGATTGCCTCCTTCTGGAAGGACAGCTGGGTCGACGGCTGCGCCCCCTTCCTCATCGCGCCTAGGCTCTTCAAAGCATCCCGTCGCAAGTGCCGATCTGTGGCGGCAGCCATTCTCGGCGACAGATGGATACTTGACCTCAGAGGGCGTGTCACGGCCGACTCCCTGTCGGAATTCGTGGACCTTTGGGACCGAGTGCGACGGGTTAGCTTGGTGCCGGGCACCGCTGACTCCTTTGTCTGGCGCTTCTCCACCGATGGTGTGTACTCCTCCAAGTCGGCGTACCGGCTGTTGTTTTGTGGCGCCATCTCATCCAACTTCGTCAAGCTCATTTGGGAGGCGACGGCTGCGCCCAAGTGCCGCTTCTTCGGGTGGCTCTTCGCGCAAAACAGGCTGCTCACGGCTGACCGCCTCATGGCGCGCCGGTGGCCAAACTCCTACTTCCGCCCCTTGTGTCGGCGGAGCCTCAAGACGGCCATCCATCTCGCTTGTGGAGTGCCCGTGGGCGCGGCGAGTCCGGGCTGCCGTGGCGGACGCTCACCGCCTCCCCGCCCTCTCTCCGCTCACTTGGGGCATGCCCTCGGCCACGCTCGAGTGCCACTACCGCCGCGATCACCTGCGCGACCGCAAGCGCACAAGATCAGTCCTGCTGTTGGTGCTATGGGTTCTTTGGAAGGAGAGGAACCGACGTATCTTCGATAGCAAGGATAGGCCGGTTTCGTCGTCAGTAGCCGAGGTCGCCATGAGTAATCTAGGGGAGGAAGATGGTGAGAATCCCCTATACGGGGGCATACATTGGGGACGGAGGTGACCGTCGCGAGAGCAGCGGCGCATCAGGTTCCTGGTCAGCATGCCCTCTGCTCGTTGCTTCCTCTTCTATCTATACCTAATAATAAAGGAGCTAAGGTTTCTGCCAAAAAGTTTCGTCAACGCTTTTTTTGGGACCGTTTTGCCCTCCCACCAAACCGCATAATACAGTAAAATGCCACCGCGTGTACCGTTTCGGAAAATAACATCGCTCGTCGCTGGGTGGACCGATCGATCGCGCTTTTCCCGCTGGGTGATGGCTGAGAACCGTACGCGACCGAAAGACTGATCGCTTCCTTCGTGTGGGCCTTCGATATATCTCGCTGCATCCCCAATCGTTGATATTCTCCTGGGCTCTTGGGCCGCTGGCGCGATGTAATCAAAAGTTGGTCTGATCTTTATTTTTGTTCTCTCTCACGGGCCAAACCTCCACGTTCTAGGCTAGCTTCATTGAGAGCACGATCGAGCATCTCAGCCTAAACTCACGTTTAGTCCCATACTGCTTCCTTATACCTAGCTCTACCGGTTTATATCCTTGCCAAGTTGCCTGAAGTATCAGCAAGCTGATTAGGGAATCACGAGCAGCCACATCGTTTGAGAAAAAAAACGTTGCCCATATGTGGTGTATGCTAATTAACATAAATGGGATGGATCGATCGTTGCCTGATGCGGATGGTGGTGCATAATCAGAAGAAAGTGAACGGGCTAATTGCCATATAAAGTATATAAGGATTAATAGGAGGAATTGCTTGTTGCCTTGACGCTGGACCACGTGAATTTGAGAGAAAAAGATGGCACGACGGTTGGATCATATATGGTAAGGTGTGCACAAAGATATGCCGATAAAAATGGCTATGCCATATATAAGGATTAAAAGGGGGCGGTTGACGGCCCCGGACCCGTCGGCCACACTCGCCAGAGCTTGATGGGCCACAACGCCTCGTTGGTGTCATCAGCTTTCTTCAGCGTCTCGAAGGATGCGACTTCGGCCCTCTGCTCCGCCGCCTTCTCCTTCGGGTTAGGCCTGCTCCAGTCAAGTCGAACGACTCCTCCTCTGTTGCTCATCATGGCAGAGGAAAGCTTGTGTGGCGGCTAGGGTTGAGGAGGGGATGAGCCAGTACTAGCGCGCTTGAGAAGACGCATCGACATTGATTGCCACCAGGCGGGCCCGTGGGAGAAGCGAGCGGTCACGCGGCATGACCGCGTAGCATCCACCGAGACGCATCTGAAGCGCATACTTGGGCCGAGCTTACGTCTCCGTAGACAGCCCGGTCACTATGCGTCGGACCGTTGGCCTGGGTGCAGTCGTACTTTTCGACCGCGGGGTCGCAAACGGTCGCTCCGGGTCTGTTTCTGTCGAGCCGTTGGAGATGCCCTAAGGTAATCCTGATCCATCTCACAGGTCTGTCTTATATCTTTTGCTAATATCTATGCATTCCTCCTTCTTTTTCTGCCATCATCTTATAAAGTTTCTAATTTACGCAGAACTATTACAACTTAGTTTATTCTGCCATATTGATAGATATTTTTTTATTTTGCTATTTTAAAATTAATATTTTTTTCTCTTCCGCCGCAACGCGCGGGCATTAGAATTAACAGAGTGTCATCAGCATACTGAACAATAGGATAATCTAGGCCAAACGAGTGTTCCTGAGGCAGATTAATCAATCCACTATGTCAGGCATCATTAACAATGTATTGGAGAAGTTCCGCAGCAGCAACAAATAACAGAGGGGATAGAGGGTCGCCCTGCCTGACTCCTCTCTTGCATGAGATTTGCTTACCAGGAACCCCATTCAGTAAAACAGCAGTAGACCCAGTTTGCAATATAGAGGAAATCCATTGAATCCATGTCTCATTAAATCCCATGTGTTTGAGCATAAGCAAAATGGCATTATATTCCACTCTATCAAAAGCTTTCTCAAAATCAAGCTTGATGATGACAATCTCTCTTTTTGACTTATGGCATAGATGAATATACTCAAAGGACCATGCAAGACAGTCATGAATTGTTCTGCTTTTAATAAAACCATATTGATTCTTATGGATAGCTGGAATAATAACTTTCTGCATTCTGTTTGCTAACAGCTTGGTGAGGAATTTAAGGACCAAACTAACCAGAGAGATTGGTCTATAATCATTAACACATTCAGGGTTTCCTCTCTTGGGAATAAGAGTGATATAAGCCTTATTGATCCTTTGAATATTGAGATTACCAGAGTGGAAATCATCACATAGTTTATAGTCTTTAACTATATGCCAACACTTTTTGAGGAAAATCCCATTAAATCCATCTGGACCAGGTGACTTATCAGTGGGCATATTTTTGACAATATCATCAATCTCATCTCTGGTGAAAGGCTCAGTCAAGCTGTCAAAGTCAATCTCCTGGTTTGAATGTACCAGACTATGCAAATCAAAGAGCATAGTTGAGCATAGAGTGATATAACCCTTTGTTAGGTCGAGTTGTTAGTTTTTCGTCGTTTTTTTTTTGACTATTATATGATGATTAGATATGATTATTATTTGATCTTTCTCATTAAACTATGTACGTTTTTATTGGACATGTTTTTTTAAGAGATAAAATTTATCAGTATATATAGTTAGCTCTGCTTACGATTTGATCGATCAGCTTCAACGTCAGCTTTCCTTGCGTTATTTTTTTTTCAAATCTTTCCTTGCATCATTCTAACGGAGCCATACAATTATATGGGTGTGCCTATGTCAGATTTTCTTAAGTCTCAGTCAACTCAGAAAAGTGCAACTGCAGTTCAAAAAAATGTGCAACTCAAATCAGTTGCACTTTTTTAATAGAAAAGTGCAATTGCACTTTTTTGATAGAAAAGTGCAACTTAAGTGCATTTTTGTAGGTGACTGAGACTTAAGTAATTCTCAGTTGACTGAGACTTAGCAAAACCGCAATTATATTAGTCTATTATTAAATTGTGTACGTTTTTCTAAATATGCGTAGACCAGCTTTCACGTGAGCTTTCCTATCTTGCCTCTTACGTGTTTTTTGCAAATCTTGCTGGAACCATACAGTCATATAGTCATATAGATCTGTTATTAGATTTTGTACCTTTTTAAAACATGTGCGGATCAGTTTTCAACGTGAGAGCTTTCCTTGCCTCCTAGGAGGCTCAATTCCATATGCTTTGCTATATGCAATGATGCATGAGATCTAGGCATGGATCATGCATCTCCAAAAGGAAACAATACACACGCGACAAAGAAAGGATCGGAAAATCCATGAAATACAGCTTAGCTTAACTAATCAGCAAGCAGATTTAATGTAAATGTTCTTCTAGGTGAAATAGGCTTATAATTATGCGCATGTGAAAATATTCTGTTAACACAATTTTATTTCTCCCGAGTGAACATTTTCTCTGTTGTATAGTCTAAAGCTCACATTGATAAATAAAACTACAAAGTATCCAGTGTTAGGTACATCAGGTTGATAACTAATAAATATTCTCGTGAAATTCATCAATGGCACCCGCCAAAAAATCATCAATGGCAATTTGTTTCCGGTAGATCATGTTGTTGTAGAAATTCAAGGACCAAAAGATTAATTGTAACAACTGTTATGAAATATGGCATCAGACCAAAAATAGAAAGAAATGTGTTCCAATTCATTTATGCTCATTGTAGTGCCTGAGTCTAAAGCTATATAGAATAGAAGCACTGATGATAAAGGAGCTAAGGTTTCTGCCAAAAAGTTTTGTCAACGCTTTTTTTAGGACCGTTTTACCCTTCCACCAAACCGCATAATACATGGTATTGCCATTGTACCGGTTCGTTCGTGCGCCTTGCCCAGCACGACCTGAGCCAGGCGGAAGGTATAGACTCCCGAAAGAACACGATTTGATTCCCCACCAATATAAGCCGCCAATAATCCAAGCACCTGAGATCCCTTCATTGTGCCGCGCTGTCATTGGATCTGCTAGGAAGGAAGCGACGACCTGGGTGAGTTTCCCGACGTGTCCACGATAGCCAGATCGAGCACTCCGGCGACCGGGTCAAGCACCTGACGGTTAGATCCAGCTCCATGGCGGCCGATCCCCATAGACAGTTGATCCTTCAAGGCCGCATCGAAGCCTTTGCGACCTCCCGCTCCTTAATCTAGAATTTAGTGGAGGCTGGCTACTCACGTGTTCTTGATTGGGATCTGGTACTACCGGTGGGGGCCAGATGCGTTCTTCAGGAATTGCCGTGGAGAGGTCAGGTCATTAATCGCGACGCTCGGGTTTCAGTTCTAGATGCCAATATGCTGCTACAGGTGAAGCAATCGCGACGCTGTTGCACAGGTGCTCTACGGGGTCGATCCACGACGATCCGCGCAACCGGCGAACTCGGTCTCCTGGACCGTGGAGGCCGCACCAGTTTCTGGCCCTCCCACTGGCTCGCCGTCACGCAGATCGCCGGCCCTGAGCTCGGCACCCCATGCGGCCATGTGTGGCGACGGCTAACTGCCTACGCGGACCATGCCTTCCTCCGGGACCTGTCTCCCTCCGAGAACTGCCTCCGCGGATGATGCTGCGCCGAACCACTCCACGCTCCGGGTCATGTGGCCACGAACTGCCGCTCTGCCGGCCGGCCAGTGGCCACGAGGTGGAAGAGGACACGCAGGCGGCAGGCCTGCAGATTGATGGAGCGGGGCGGGTCAATGGCGCCCATGCGCATCGCGTGCGTGCTCCTGAAGATTGATTCAAGCTCATTGCCTCTTGACGCTGGTGCTGGGAAACAAGATCGAATCGGGCCACGGGGCTTTCTAGCGCCTGCCGATGTGGGCAGGATGACGGTGTCTGCAGTCCGCTAGGACCTGGACGCACGACGCAGCCCCTGGACAGCCTCGCGGCGAGCGGATAGTGCTGCTGGCAGCGTTCTTGAACGAGTCAATGTCCACTCTTTTTTTTGCGAAAAGTCAATGTCCACTGCCTAAGTTGAAAAGGCTTATTTTAATACTACAGATTGTTTCGATATCTAGCAACATCACTCTAGCCAATCATCAGGACTCGCTGGAAGGCGCAATTGAGTCAAAATTTGAGAGTATTCAGAGGCAGATACCAAGGGATGAAGGGAATAGCATCAGCCAGCTCCCCACAGCTAATCGGTACGTACAGATAATTCTGCCGATAGCATGGAATTATTTGCATTTACACTTTTTTCTTCCTAATTTCTATGTGCTCCTTATTAGTAGTTTTCCTTAGTTTAAAGTTGAAACCGGTGGCTTTATAATCACCACGGGTAGATATAGTTGTTTATCTCTAAAGTTGAAAGTTACGACACGTAGCTGACGCTTATCATTCATTTGTTTCAGTTCTTTATGCCACATCTTCACAAGAGATTCCAACGCAACATCGCCGGATTCCACCAACCAGCGCACGCACCGCCGGAGGCACAAGCATTCCCGAAACACGTTAATCCAGCTTCATTACACGCGCAGATGTGACAAACGCAACATGATGGTAGCTCATAGTGATAAAATCGTCGATTGGTGGTGCAACCATCCATAGCCGCCTAGGAACAATGTATAGATTTTTCTATCCCGTTGCATCTGTGTCGTGTGGTTGTTGAACTTTTTTATGTGTGTTAATTGACGTACCCGTAGAAACAAATTCATATGGTAATGTAGTATAGTATTCAGAACTCACCCACCTGTAGCTCTGGCACGGAGTGATAACTGAAGCAAGCTGGATCCAGATGCATTTCACCCTCATCATCTATCACACAAACGAAGCACCCGGATGCTGCGCACGTGAGTTGTATTGTTCTATTTATTCTCCTTTAAAAAACGATGCTCTTTTTTTCTTGGATTTTTCTGATTATGCATTATGCAAGTGCAGGTGAATACTATATCTGAGCATATAATATTTTCAATGGCCATCATAGCGAGTTTATGCTAAAACATGTGTTTTCATTTTATTATTTGTTTGTGAGTTGCCCAATTTTCTTTGTAAACCATCGAACCTCCCTATTGTTATAACTAAGCAGCAAAACTAGCTAAAAAAGCAATTTAGCTGGCTGAGGCCGTGTTAGACACACGAAAAGTAACAAAAACATATTCTCAAATATTCGCGACGGTCGTTGCATTCTCGTAAAATAATATCCGGTAAAATCAAGCCGCTGCAACGCGCGGGCATGTTTCCTAGTAAATCATAAAATCATCATTCCCTCACAAGCAAATTGCACGTACCACCATATGTTCGGCATGTTTTGCAGAGAACCACAACCATATCTTACTTTTGCACGAAACATCATATTTTATTGTAATTGTTGCAAAAAATACTAAATACGGATATTAGCTCCTTTGACAGTTGACACACACTTAGGCCCATGTGCTAGGTATGCGCTGCTCGTGGACGGCAACATGTCTGCACGCGTCCTCTCGGAAAATCCTCGAGCCCTCCCATTAATGGCCTAAGGAGGTGAGGAGACGCGGGCTAACGCACATGCGCAAGCTCCAACTGGTCTTAATAAATGAACACTGCGGTCGCTCTCCACTCACTTGTAGTCCCCACGCACGCACGCACGCCAGCTAATCATAATAACCAGGCGCGAGTGCCGGTCTCGGCCATTCCCTTGCATGGCTCTGCATGACGCCCGGAGATCCTCCACCGCCGAGCCCACCTCCCGTCGGACCTGTGGCGGGATCCGGTGTACGCCGCCGACTCCACGATGTGGAGCCAGTGGTTCGAGGCCGAGCATGAAGCTCAGCGATAGATGATCGAGGCGCACCTCGAGGGCCTCGACGATGTCGACTACGAGGCCTAGGAGGCGTACCAATCACTGCCACCGCCGCCCGCGAAGGAGGAGGAGTACGTGCCAACGAAAGACGAGTGGTCGGGGTGCACCTTCCCCACGCCGCGGCACGGACGCCCGACTGTTCGCAGTACCGCGGGGAAGACACCTGCATGCATCCCGACGCCGAGGACCCGCCAGAGGACGACGACACGGACTAAGAGCCCATGGAAGAGGAGCCTGAGCTGGCGAAGGAAGATGCCATCGGGCACGCCATGGCCATCTCCAAGGCCAAGGAGCGCGCCCGGTGGACTAGCCTCGAGGTGGCCATCCAGGTGTCGCAGCAGGCGCAGCCACCACCGTTGTCGCCTGCACCGAAAAACCTACCCCCCTTGACCATTTTGCCCCTGGACCAGGGGCGTGTGATTTGTTTAAGAGGAGGGAGGCGGCGACGATGGTCAGTGATCGAGATGGTGAAGGCGGGGTTAAATAGTAAGAAGAGTTATGCAGCTGTTCTTGGTCGGTGTCCACGCCGGAGTCCATGTATGTACTGTCAGTGGGCTTAGAGCAAGTACAATAAAGCTGACTCAGCAGGCTATAAGAATTAAAATAGTGTTGTTTTGCTTAGGTGGATGAGAGAGAAGTAGAGATAGAAGAGAGATGGGCTCTCATGCAAGAGCCAACTCTTGCACGTGCTCCTAGGCACTTTATGAGTATGTGTGGTGGGCCTTTTATACATAAAGTTATCATCAATCCTTAAAGCTAACTATTGTACAAGTTAGCTATAAGCTGAAGCTGACTTTATAGTCAGCACCCGGCTGCACTATTGGAATTGCTCTTATTGGCCTAACTATTATCAAACGAGTTACAATAAAATATGGTGTTTTCTCAAAAATAGGTCATGGTTGACATGTCCCAACCATATGGTGTTATGTGCAATTTCCTCTCCCCTGACCGGCGACGGCGCCTTCTTTTTCCTCTTTTGATCGCCTCCACCCTGCTCAGAGTCCGGTCAGCGATTGCGGTGTGGATCTTCTCTACAGACAACCAGTGAAGGACCGGCCATGCGCGGCCCCCGTCGAGGTCGCTCCGATTGGCCAATTAAGGCGTAGCCGAGGCGGACCTGCATCGGCGGCGTTTCTGCGGCAGGGTCATCACGCGCTTGAAGCTCTCTACGATGGGATATCTACTGTGCATCCCCCAACACATCCTTTCGCACCTAAGGCAAATCCCGACCTCCTCCTCGTCTGAACCACATTTTCCCCCGAAAAATCCATGCATTCTCGAAACGAAATCTGCAGGGTATTTTCACATTTTGGTAGGCTAAAATTGCCCACCAAAACATCTTCTTATATTGTGGTAACGTTTTGGTAGATGATCTGAGGAGTACGTATTAGCCCTTTTTTCCCTACATGGTGAAGTTTTTCACTGTTTCACGACAACTCCCTTAAGTGAAGTAGCAGGTCCAACATGGTCAAACTTTCAGTCCTACTAGATGAACTAGAGAGGAATGCATTGAGTACATGTACTAAAGTATAATGTGTTATCAAATCTCTGCTGGGTTCTCAACTCTTGCTCAATCAACATGGCTCAGCCTCAAGTTAAATGTCGTTTTCAACATGGATTTCACTTTCCACTTGTGTGTTTGCCAGGTGTCAAGTACGTACTCCCTCCGTTCTGATTTAGTCTACATTCTAGAAAAAATGAGACAAATTAGTAGCGCATTTATTAGTACTACTTAGATATTTGCACAACCAATCCAAGCTACATTGAAAACAACAACATCAAATAAGGAGAGTAAAACCACCTCGTTTTTAGTGTTATTGTTGACTAAAAGCTAGAATGTAGAGTATTTCAGAACAAATTTTAGGGCTAGAATGTAGACTATTTCAGAACGGAGGGAGTATTTGCTTATCTTCAGCTCAACTTTTTTTTATGATATTGATGATATCTTCAAGTTCAGGTCAAATGCTGTTTTAGTACTTTTACACATGGGTTTAGTTACACACAACATGCTAAACAGTACATGATAAAAAATTATGTGCAACCTCACAAGTCACAAAGCCAAGTAATTTTTTTTTCTCATCTTGGGGAATTCTCCAGCTATTTTTATTATATAATCTCAATATAGTTATCATTTGTCACATGGATTCCCTTTTCAGTTGTGCTTGTCACGTGTCAATAATTTGCTTATCTTTAGCTGATACTTTGTGGTTAGCAAATTTGATCATATCTTCAAGTTCAGCTCAATGATGTTGTTCTGCTGTTTTAGCTCCGCTCATAATGGGTTTGGATTATTCGCTACATGCTTCAAATGATAAAATTTTATGTACGACCTCGTAAAGACAATTGATTTATACTTTACCCATCTTGAGAAAGCTGTCTACTATTTTGATCACTACCTTTACCTACTTATACAATTGCTCAATGGAAGTTTGTTTTTCTTAAGTGGTCGCTAAGTGCCATCTCATTGATGTGGGATCAGAATATTTCCATCAGCATATTTATGACGTGGCTCCTGTGTGCCTTCTTATGGGCGGGCACCGATAAGGTCTCCTGTGGACAATGTAAGGTCAATTGGGATATCGTTTGTAGGCCCAAAAATCTTGGTGGCCTTGGGGTTCTTAATGCCGACTTCTTCTCCCGTGCCCTTCGCTTGCGGTGGCCTTGGAAGGAATGGAAAGAGCCGTCCAAAATTTGGGTGGGTCTTGGCAACCCTTGCAATGACACGGACATGGACCTTTTCTACGCCTCTACTACCATTGTGGTGGGCAATGGGAAGAAGACTCCTTTTTGGAAGGCGCCGTGGCTTAATGGCATAAAGCCCATCGACATCGCCCCTCTCATATACAAAATCTCCACTAGAAAGAATTGGAAAGTCAACAAGGCCATGTCCAATCATGGTTGGATCTCCAAGATTAACTTGGACGCGGTTTTCACCATACAACATATTCGCCAATACATCTCCCTTTGGGTCAAACTCTCTGAGGTCTCTCTTAATGAGGACGTGGAGGACGAGATTTCTTGGAACCTCACCGATAATGGCATCTAATCTTCTACCTCCGCCTACCATGCTCAATTCTTCGGAGCCACGCTTTCCCCTGTCGCCTCCTCGGTGTGGAAGTTTTGGGCACCGCCCAAGTATAAGCTCTTTATGTGGCTTGCGCTTCAAAATAGGCTTTGGACTAATGACCGCTTGGAGAAGAGGGGTTGGCCTAATGGTCGGGATTGTCCTCTTTGCAAACATGTTTTAGAATCCGTTGATCACCTTCTTGTCAATTGTCGTTACACCATCCGCCTTTGGGGTCTTTTGAACACTTGGCTTGGCATCCAACCCCTTGACCCCAACCTTTGGCCGACCACTTCTCTCCACCCATGGTGGGGCAAGATGACCAAGCGCAAGGACGTCGCATCGTTAACCTTCCTCGTGTCTTGGGAACTTTGGAATGAAAGAAACGCTCGGGTCTTTAAAAGCAAGCAAGCGCCACCCTCCGTGCTCTTCAATAAGATCAAGCAAGAGGCTAAACTATGGATTTTGGCGGGTGATAAATGTATGAGTAACTTGATGCCGCGAGAGTAGGTCCTTTTTTTGTTTCAAGGGTGTAATCGGGGTGCCTTGTAAAACTATTCTACTTCTCCTTAATTAATGGAATAGGGCAAAGCTTTTGCCCTCTTTTCAAAAAAAAAAACGTGGCTCCTGTGTGATGGGCACAAGTGCAAGTGTTACACAAATGAATATATACTATGGCCCTCGTCTAATGTGGTCTGGGCCCTTCGAACTGTACACTTTACACTTTTTCCATGTACTGCAGGTGAATGGTGGTCCATTTAACATTTTTTAGTTCATCCTGATTTCATTGTCCTTCTGAAGTCCTGGAATATCCCCTTCTTTCTCCCAGGAACATGGCGATTATTTGTGATGATGTTTCAATTTGGTCAAACCGAAACCAAGTAGACTTTGTCATGAGCTTTTTCAAAGTGAGCTTCAAAACTACCTTCGTTTGCGGGGTAAATCTTCAAATACCACCATCCGTGTTGTTCTCTGATTTTCTCCTTCTTGTTACATGAAGTATCTCATGTAAAGATAGAACTCCATCTTCATATATATTCTCTGATGAAAGCATCTTTCCTGACATTGCTGAACCATTTTATATCCATATAAACTCCAATCATAAGCCCGGTATAGATTCGTGAAGCATCTCATGTAAAGATAGAACTCTATGTTCATAGTAGCGTTGTTGAACCAGTTTAACACATTGGTTATGATTTTGAAAAACACATTCTGACTCTGCTCAAGGCTTGTTTATATTCATCCACTCTTTCCGTTGTTGCTTTCCTCTTGCTTCTGTTTGCTCTGGTCCTCCCACATCCTATGGCTTGCCTGGAAGGATACCAGTTACTAAGATGCTAACATTTTTTTCCTTCTTCTGCATCTTATTTGTGTTCTCTTGTGCTGTCAGATCCTTGATTTTTCCTGTTAATTGGATTTTATTCTTGTTGAACTTGTCCTGACGGTGTTCGATTTCCTATTCACGTTTTGGTTCTTCTTACTGCATCCAGTGTATTCTGTACTGTCTGCTTCGTTTTTAGGCATTTGCTGCTTCTGTAATGATTTCCTTGGGAACGTTGTTTCGTCTTTTCTCAGCTTTCTTGTGAATTTCGTATTTCTGATCTAGAACTTGTTGATTGACCTTTGCTGCCTTGTAGACACTAATGCTTGTTTATTAACCTTTATTGGGTTTGTTCTGTTCAGGCAGTGGCACAATTTTTTTTTTCATTGTTGTTTCAATGATCCATGTGCTCCGCTCTCTAGGTCTGTTTTCCTAAGATGTATTATTTTTACCATCGTGTATAATAAATTCCACAGTTCTCTGATTTACTGGTGATTCCAACTGTTTGTGCTATATAGGGTCGTGCTGTCCATATTGACATTGGCTAAGAAGGAATGAATTCTACTTCCTTGGTGACTGTGCTGGCTGTGGACGTATAAGAGGTTAGTTTTCTAGGTGAAGTTGATGTGTGTTATTGTATACTTAGTGATATTTGCTTGTCCTTATACATGTCCAGTGCAATGGTTGTGTTTTATGTATTTAATTTGACCGTTAACTTCTTTGTTCGATATGAGCGAACCATTCGGTGAGTATTGTCAAATGGTCTGAATTAGACATGTTTGGATATTCATGATTGGCCTAAGTGATTGGTAGAATCAGCGTATCTACCAGGTCTAGGGCGGAGATTGTAGGGGAAGGAAGGAGTGACGTGCGGCCGGAGGCGAGGACGCCGGCGGCAGGGCGCCGTCGTGCGGCTTGGGCGAGGCGGCGGCGCGAGGCTGAGGCGGCGGCTAGGGTTGGGACTCCGACTCCTTGAGGAGTCGGCAACAAAATATGTTTATTGCTTGCCTGATCTTGTCTATTACAACTTGTATTTATAAGAGAAAATGTGAAACCCTAATCTGCTAATTAGGCTAAGCCCCTAACTAAGCCTGGCCACGAGCGGCGGACATGCTGTTTTTCCCGCGGGCAGCGACCTCAAAGTCTGCGCCATCGACAGTCATCCGACGGGGAGAAGGCATGGTGTCACTGATGTCTACGGGAGCTTCTATTCTTGTAGACAGTGTTGGGCCTCCAAGAGCAGAGGTTTGTAGAACATCAGCAAGTTTCCCTTAAGTGGATCACCCAAGGTTTATCGAACTCAGGGAGGAAGAGGTCAAAGATATCCCTCTCATGCAACCCTGCAACCACAAAGCAAGAAGTCTCTTGTGTCCCCAACACACCTAATAGGAGCTAAGGTTTCTGCCAAAAAAATTCGTCAACGCTTTTTTTGGGACCGTTTTGCCCTCCCACCAAAACGCATAATACGCACCGGTGCCATCGTACCGGTTGATTCAACTCGCACTGTCCTGCTTCCTCCCGCCCCGCAATCAAAGCGAACGGTTCATACCAAACTCGAAAATCCAGCCCATATATGATCTCCTCCGTCTAAGCCCGATTCTCACAGAAACCCTAGAAAAAGGTTTTCGTCGCATTGGTTTCCTCGTGGCCCCGCCTCCTCCTCCCGCACCGCCGCCGCTTCCGCTCGTCGTTGATCGGTTAGCTGTAGCGCGTAAGCTTTGACTCACGAGGAGGTATGCGGCCATGGGGCGGAGTGCATCGACCAGATCCCCGAGCCAAGCGCTGATGGAAGCACACCGATGTTAAGCCTGTTGGAGAAGTAGCAGCACTCAACGACCGTCACCAAGGACGCCCCAGTGTCGGCGATGGACTGCAGCGTAGCCGCCGCGGGCGGAGAAGACTGCGGAGTGGATCGAGTCGATGAGCGCGTGACCCAGCTGGTGCTCGTTGTCCCCACTGCCGATCTGCTGCCTCTTCTTTAGATCGGCTTCAGTCAGGGGAAGATGCAAACAAAAATTCTGGATCACGATGCCATTTGTTCAGTTTCCCAAGCTCCGTGGATCCTCGATTCCCATCAGAGAATCCCAGAATTTGCCTCGAGCTTCTCATCTTTGGATTGACGAGGAGAGCTATCGATCTGACTCGGGCGGCGATGTCACCAAGACGGGCTGCTTCGATCCTCTGGTCGCACGTGGTCCCACCCCGCGCAGCCGCCGATGGCTACTCCGCCGGTGTCGTCTTCTACTCCAAGACCGCCTGCGCCTGGGACAAGCACTGGGAGGCCCAACGAAACGCCTCAAGCTGCTAGAACAGTTCCTAATCTTCTCCTATAATCTGGCCTCTGGCCGTCCAATTGGGAAGGGGAAAGACCCTGATTCTCTTTGATTTTGGGAGCGGTCAAGCACTTTGCCTACGCCGTCCGTGGAGTCCCCGGTCGAGGAATCATCTGTAGTGCTCAGTTTCAGTGGATTTGGATGAAACCGTGTTAGATATGAATGATAGTAAGTGCTTGGAAAAATTTAATCATGTGTGGAGGTTAGGTGGCGCTCTTACACTGTACCAACTCCCAGGACTGCGATGAATCAAAGGACAACTGAATCAGTTTCTGAATTTGGACTTTCTACGAAGCGAACTCAACCCGTAGCTGCTTCTGCTCCATTGACTCCAGCATGAGTACAATGCAGGACCTGAAATCCAGTTACATCCATCTCCCAACGCCGTCATCCAAGTGCAGTAGCCAAATCTATTATCACGGTATGTATTCACTCAATTTACCTTTGCCAATAAAGCATGACGTGTTCTCAGTTCTCACTCTCGGAAAGTGTTGTAGTTGCAGACAAATCAAACCGTTCACTCGTCGACAAATTTGCTGTAGAATGTAGAATTCCATTACCAATTTGCTGTCAGTAGTTTTGAACTTCATACAATGTATTGTAAAGCCACATACTATATTATTATGAGGTGGCAATGCGAGCTTTACTTTGTTTTATCTATACCTAATAATAAAGGAGCTAAGGTTTCTGCCAAAAAGTTTCGTCAACGCTTTTGTTTGGACCGTTTTGCCCTCCCACCAATCTCCATACTACCGCACAACTGCCACGCCACGTTATACCGGTTCGTTTAATTCTGTCTCTGTTCGTCGATCGATCGCTCGGCCCTGCTTTCCCTAACTCTGGGCCGATGTCTTGCTACCGCTGCGGCCCAACACATTCACGCACAGGTAATTTCTTGTGTCAATAGTCCCACATCGCTTTTATAAACCGAGTTCAAGCAATTTATATACACAAGTTTTGGGGTTACAGCAAGTTGCCTTGGATACTAAAACCAGCTATCGGAAGCGAATTAGAGAAGGGAACTGTACAAGAAATATATGACAGAAAAAGGTGCGGGATAAAAAGAATTTGGGAAATCGGATGAGGAAATTGTATGCGAAATATGAGGAAAGAAAAAGCTCCGCGGGCAGAAGAATTTGGTAAATCGGAGAATTCGAATATCGAAGGCGCAGACAGAGGGAAGTGTCTGCGCAGATCGGAGGCGGGCGGCCGCACGAGGTGCAGCCATCGAGGACGCGCGCGGCACAGAGGTTGGCGATGGCCAGCGCAGCTGGCTCACGGGGAGGGGCGCGCGTATCGTGGAGGAGGCGCGCGAGGGCGACGCGCTCGGGGCGGCGCATGGTGCGCGGGGCGGTCGCGGAGGAGGCGCACCTGTGCCAGTCCGGTGGCGACGGAAGGCCGCGAGCGGCGCGAGCTCTCCAGGTCGAGGATTGACCCCGCGACGAGGAGGTCAGGGAGAATGTAGGGATGAAGATGGGATGGACAGGTCGAAGGAGACATGAGCTGGGACTCCTGGCGGCGCTAAGGGAACGAGGAAGGCGACGTGGACCACGTGGTAGGGTTCGTCTGCAGGCTGGACTTGGGCCACTTGGGCCTGGCTCGGCTGGCTCAGCTCATCTTCAAATTGGTGCACCTACTCCACACTCACATTCGAGTATTCGACTGTGCACATCAGCAGCAATGTGTATTGTGTACGGAACTATGGATGCGTGTGATTTATATTGGACCCATTATAACCTTTGTACCGTACTGATGCGCGCCTTCTAATCTCGTGATTTAGATTGGGCATCGCGATGAAGCATTCCGCTATCTAACAGAACTTTGTTGGTCACGACCTGAATCATCTACTGAGTTGCTTTATAATTTTACAGATTACTTTTGCTAAGTTTTGTGTTTGGTCCAGGTCCTCATCTGTCTGACAATTCAAACATAAACCCATACGAAAATCTGTCCAGAGATACTTTTGCTGAGTTGGCTATATTTTGGAATTTTCTATTTAATCCTAGGATGCTATTTAATTAATTCCTCCTAAGATTAGCAGTGATCCATCATTTCAAAAGATTTCTGTACTAATATATTTCAATTTTGGCATCACACAATTATTATTTATTTTTTATCTCTTTTGATAAAGTAAATCAATCCTTCGTAATGCATAAGCATATTTTTCTAGGCATGTTTAAAGTAACTTTTAAGCATCTCATCCATGGCTTTTTTAATCATGTTCATCATGAATAGAACAAAATGTAAACACTTTTTTCGTTGGCATAAGGCAGGAGAAGTGCCATCACTGATCATATCATGATGCATGTAAGTGTTTATTTCTCCCGGTGCAACGTACGGGCACTTTTGCTAGTTTAAACTAAATGCATCAACTGACTTTAGCTCACGAGGTCTTGTATTCAGCTTCTGAACCGAGTAATTACCACCACCAGCTGCAAATAAGTTTGGCTAAGTGCCTGAACACGTCCTTGGACCTGCAATTGCCGCTATGTGGTTAGCGATGAGAATATGTATTTCAGTACAAATGCCCAAAGAAAATAGATTCTGACAGATTACCGTAGCAGTACTTAAACCTATGACCAAAAGAAAAGTAAAAGCATGGTTTGTTCTTAAAAAAAGAAGCAGTAAACAAATCCTAAATTAGTCATCGGAAAGCAAGCAAATTCGAAGAATTAGATACTAAGACGAAAATAGCACATCGATTATTTCTTTAACTTTTTGTACGAAAACATGCTTCAATAATGCTATGTGCCTGAAACTCTGTCTGTAGAACCATTGTTAGAGAAAGCAAGACATAACTGAGAGTGTGGAATACATATATGGGGACTAAAAGCTTAAAGCACCTAACACTGCAGGTTCATAGACCAAGAGAACAGCACGGTTTCACACAAAACCTGTAGCAAGAATATTTATGAAGGAAAGAGATATGCATAGGACACTTACCAATTCAAGCATATATGCTGGTGAGAAACAGATTTATTCTACTAGTATTTTTTTAGCCAATCCAACCTTTTGTATTCAAACATATTTATCTTACCGAATAATCATATTGATGCTGAACTTTCTAAATCAGGCCATTTCATGTGTCCATCAAAAGTCAGCAGACTGTGGCACATCAGACATTTGAGTCAAGCAGTAGACTGTGGCAACATTCTGTAATTCACACTGTAAGGTTATATCTAAAATCCGTATACGGAATAGAGAGGCTTTAAGTTAAGGCTGCTCTTTAGTGCTCATTCGGCACAACAGTTTTGTTGTGTCTTGTCTTATTTTATGATTTACTTAAGAAAATACAGCAATAAAAAGGAGAGCTTTGAAGTTCCACCTTTTACTAAATCTCACCATTTTAGGATTTTTTGTTTGGAAATCAAACATAATCACACCATTGTTGATCTTTCTGATTTTTATCAGGTCAAATGTAAAGAAAAACAAAGAATAGTTTGTGTCACCAATCTAAAAGCTTATCAATTCTATCAGCAAAAATAGGAAAAACTGTGGCAACTAATCAACGAAACAGAAGTTTAATTTATCTCCTTGAGCACTGCAACAATTTGCAGAAAGTAACAAAATTCATATCCCTAGATTTCTTGGATAATCTAAAAATATTTACCACTGATCGCTTTCATGTTTCCACAAAAGCAGTAGATGAAACTACAATTAAACAATGTGCAGATGTATTATCGTAAACTGCAAAAAGCTAAAGTTAGAGCTAGTTGCAAGAAAAATATTGGCTTGTTTAGAAATGTATTTACATAGTAGAAGTCATATGTCATATCCATTATTCAGCAGTGTATAAATTCATTGTTCCGGTGATATCATGCTAAATACAACTTTCAAGAGTTATCCTTCGTTTGATAAAGCTCTATATTGAACAATAAAAACCAAGGACACCCATCATTTAGAGTTCAGACATGTTACACCAACCATACATGTCATAGCTTCAGCCTGCACCACCAAAAAAGTGAAAACTATATTATTTCACTAAAAGAGCAACTCCATGTTGCCTTCAATCTTTCAAAAGACCTAACAGCACATCAATCAGGAAGAAGAGTACACAACCTGAAAATATTGAAGTGAAATGTAGGCATGGTTTAACTTCAAAAAAAAAAAAAAAAATGTAGGCATGGTTTCAACATACAAAAAACAGAGAATGACAACAGCTGCAATGTACATGTATAACCTAGAAAAAGGTATTGCAGATTCAATTCTTTGTGAACTACACTGTGAAGGGGAAACTAAGAAAAAACACTTAGGATTCACTTTGGGGGATTTAGGGTATAAAGACAATTAGGATTCTTGTGGCTTTTCCATGGACATGGGTTGAAAGAGAACCAATACTGACAGAGGATATTATAGATGTAAGAACCCCGCATGTACACATTAACATTATCAGGCAAACCTAGATATATTATAGTTCACCAACATGGTATAGAGCAGTTAGACATATTAGCTTGAATTTTCAAAATCAAGTGCTACATCATAATACCGCATGTACACATTAACATTATCAGGCAAACCTAGATATATTATAGTTCACCAACATGGTATAGAGCAGTTAGACATATTAGCTTGAATTTCCAAAATCAAGTGCTACATCATAATATAACTAAAAAATGTAATGCTGGCGTGAGAAAGCCACGACATGATATGTCCTGTGGAAAGTGCGAACATGCCATGCCCCTTAAACCTGGAAGGATCGTACCTTTAGAATCTATAGTAGGCAGTGGACATATAGAATCCTATTTGCAGATGCTCCCTAGTGCATAAGAAAAAATTACCATGTACCGCTGTGTCAGCGAATGGAGGCCACCAGTGGGAGTTTCTCCTAATTGGCGTAGACAGTAACCTCCAGGGAGCAAGAACGACTACTGGTACGACGACCCAACCGTCAGCCACACCCACGCAAACATCCTGGCAGGTCCTCCTTGGCTCATACAGTTGCTAAAATTTGCAAGTATCAAATCAAATTATCTGTCACAATTAATTTCAAAAATAACCTGTTGTTCTATAAGCAATTATAGCTTCTATGACTAAATAAGATTGTCTTTTTTAGTTTGCTTGCATGGACAACCTTACATCTAGCGAATCCAACACCGATATGATTCCTCACGTCTTCCTCCCTTTTTGTCATTAACTACAACACCTGTAAAGTGGGGAGAGAGGTTGAACAGGAGTAGGAGAAATCAGAGACTTCGGAGATTAATGTCATGGGTGATAATTCATACCTACGCCTGTAACCAATTTAAGTTTTGTGGAATAGATTCCTCTAGCCTGTAGCCAAACCGGACAAACGAATCTGTGAAGGAAACAAAACATTAGTTAGAACAATCTTTGAAGACAACAGAATTAATCCATCCTAGATATAATCTAGTTTGTTCCAAGATTTAGGTGCATGATAGTCCAATGAGTAGGCAACCCAAAATACCCGGCCGATGGAAAGAGCTTCTCCGGAACGCCGATGGTACAATCTTCCGTGCCACCCCCTATGACCTAGGCAATGGCTGCAGGGAGGAAAACCACGGTAAGCTGGGAACATGGTGGTGCAACTACATGCATGCCGAGCCTCCGGCGCTGCAGTGGTGGCGCCATCGTCAGTGACACCTCTACACCTCTACGTTTAGAGGAATCTGATAGGGGGGGGGGGGGGCTAGGCAAAGAAGCGCCGATGGCGGGGCAGCGGGTGCCCCGCGGGGATGCAAGACCTCCATCCGGGTGCTCCTCTCCCCATGGCCACTAGTGGAGAAGAGGCCTTTGGTCCCAAGCAAATGACCCACTGCTGAACCAAACCGGGTCCAATGCCCCCATTGGACCCGGTTCGTTTCTGCCCAGGACGACCCCACCCGCTGGCGCCTGTCCTGTAGCGGCCTTTGGACCCGGTTTGTCATATAAACCGGGTCCAAAGGGTCCACCCGCAGGCCGCGGCAGGCCGTGTCAGCCTGGGGAACCCTTTAGTCCCGGTTTGTATGACAAACCGGGTCCAAAGGCCCCCCTCTGGCTATATAACCTTGCCCCTGCCCAAGTGTGAGCCACACTTAGCCATTTTTTCACTATCTTCACAAGAGGGTGTATTGCTCTCCTCTCTTCTTCACATGCACAAGAGGTGTTCGATGAAATGCTTAAGAGGATTTGCCACTTGAGTTTACACAAATCAAGCCACACTTAACTTGCTTTTTTCTTCTTCATCGAGGTTAACAACTTTATCCTTTTCATATGCAATTGATAAAATACATGTGTATATATACATCGTGATGTTCTGTAATGGTTTTGACCAGCTTAATTATATCATGCAGATGAATCGGCAATGGATGTACATTGACCGACGGTTTGACGAGTTCACTGCGGGCCTGGATAATTTTATGGCCGTGGCGGAGGCAAACAAACATGGTGGCTTCATGTATTGTCCATGTGTGGACCGCAAGAATACCGTAAATTACGCTCGCTCGAGTCTCATTCACAGCCACCTTCTGCGATCCGGTTTCATGCCCAAGCTACTATTGTTGGACCAAGCACGGAGAAAGAGGGGTTATGATGGAAGACAATGAAGAAGAGGAAGAGGATGATGACGGTTATCCCAATTTCCCCGAATACGATGATACCGCAGAAGGCAATGAAGACAATGAAGTAGAAGATCAAGAGGCACCGGATGAGCCTCGCCGATGATGATCTTGGCCGGGCCATTGCCGATGCAAGGAGAGAATGTGAAACTGAAAAGGAAAGGTTGGCCTTCGACAAGATGATAGAAGATCACAACAAATTGTTATACCCAACTTGCGAAGATGGCCATAAAAAGCTAGGCAAGCACACTCGGAATTGTTGCAATGGAAGGCGGAGAACGGTGTCACCGACTCAGGATTTGGAAAGTTGCCGACAATAATTAAGAGGAAGCTTCCAAGGGGTAACGAATTGCCCGCCAGCACGTACGAAGCGAAGAAGATTGTCTCGCCCTCTAGGATTAGATGTGCAAAAGATACATGCATGCATTAATGACCGCATCCTCTACCGCGGTGAGTACGAGAATTTGGATGCATGTCCGGTGTGCACTCGCATTGCGGTATAAGATCGACGAGATGACCCCGGTGATGTTGAGGGCGAGCGCCCCAAGAAGAGGGTTCCCGCCAAGGTTATGTGGTATGCTCCTATAATACCACGGCTGAAACGCTTGTTCAGGAATAAAGAGCACGCTAGGTTGTTGCGATGGCACAAAGAAGACCGTAAGAAAGACGTGATGTTGAGGCACCCCGCCGATGGATCCCAATGGAGAAAAATCGATAGAGAGTTCCCAAACTTTGCACAGGATGCAAGGAACTTAAGGTTTGGTCTAAGTACGGATGGCATGAATCCTTTTGGAGAGCAGAGCTGCAGCCATAGCACCCGGCCCGTGACTCTTTGTATATATAACCTTCCTCCTTGGTTGTGCATGAAGCGGAAGTTCATTATGATGCCGTTGCTCATACAAGGCCCGAAGCAACCCGGGAACGACATTGATGTGTACCTGAAGCCATTAGTCGAAGAACTTCTACAGCCGTGGTCCCTAGCAGGTGTACGTGTGTGGGACGAGCACAAGCAGGAGGAATTTGACCTAAGAGCGATGCTTTTCGTAACCATCAATGACTGGCCTGCTCTTGGTAACATTTCAGGACAGTCAAACAAGGGATACAATGCATGCACACACTCGTTTACATGAGCTCGAAGGTGATTATTTGGAAAAAGGTCGAAGGTCGTGTACCCGGGGCATCGTCGATTTCTTAGGATTACCCATCCCGTAAGAAAGAAAGGAAAGCATTACGACGGTGAGGCTGATCACCGGAGGAAGCCTCCCCATCGTGATGGTGTTGATATATTTGGTATGGTCAAGGATCTAGATGTAATATTTGGAAAGGGTCCCGGCGGACGGTCCGTTCCGAATGACGCCGCCGGACACGCGCCCATGTGGAAGAAGAAATCTATTTTTTGGGAGCTAGAATATTGGAAAGTCTTAGAAGTCCGCTCTTCAATCGATGTGATGCACGTGACGAAGAATCTTTGCGTGAACCTCGCTAGGCTTTCCGGGCGTGTACGGGAAGACAAAAGATACACCGAAGCACGGGAGGACCAAGCAACGTTGGAAAGACCCCAAAAATCTGCATGAGAGAGTTAAAGGACGTCATTTATCCAGCCTACGCTCTTACAAAAGCAGAGAAGGAGATATTTTTTGAATGTCTTAGCAGTATCAAGGTCCCGTCCGGCTTCTCCTCCAATATAAAGGGAATAATAAATATGGAGAAGAAAACATTCCGTAACCCGAAGTCTCATGACCGTCACGTGATAATGACACAGCTTGCTTCCGATTGCATTGAGGGGGCTTCTACCGGAAAATGTTCGATCGCCCATTGTGAAGCTATGTGCATTCCTCAATGCAATTTCTCAAAAGGTAATAAACCCGGAAATTCTACCGAGGTTGCGTAATGATGTGGTCCAATGTCTCGTTAGTTTTGAGCTGGTGTTCCCACCATCCTTCTTCAATATTATGACACATCTCCTCGTTCACCCGGTCGATGAGATTTCCATTCTCGGTCCCGTGTTTCTACACAATATGTTCCCCTTCGAGAGGTTCATGGGAGTCTTGAAGAAATATGTTCATAACCGTGCTAGGCCGAAGGAAGCATCTCCAAGGGCTATGGAACAGAGGAGGTCATTGAATTCCGTGTTGACTTTATTCCCGACCTTAAGCCGATTGGTGTTCCCGAATCGCGGCATGAAGGGAGACTAAGTGGAAAAGGCACGCTAGGAAGGAAATCAATGATATGTAGGGACGGGATTTCTTTGACTCAAGCACACTACACAGCTCTACAAAGTTCCACCATGGTGGCTCCGTATATCGGTGACCACAAGAACTTTCTACGCTCCCGTAACCCGGGCAGTCGAACGATTGGATTAGACGTGAACACATGTCGACTTTCGGCGGTTGGTTGCAAAAACATCTCCCGAATAACGAAGATATTGAAGATCAGCTGTACTTGCCGGCCCGTACACCATCTTCGATCGTAGTGACTTTCCAAGGGTACGAGATAAATGGGAATACATTTTACACGATCGCCCAAGATAAAAAGAGCACCAACCAAAACAAGTGGTGTCCGCTTTGATGCAATAATGAATGAAGGCCCAAATGACACATATTATGGTTACATAGAGGATATCTCGGGAACTTGAGTATGGACCTTCTTTTAAGGTCCCTTTGTTTAGGTGCAAATGGGTCAACAAAACAGGAGGCGGGGTTCGGTAGACAAGTTGTATGGAATGACAACAATGGATCTCAACAATCTTGGGTATAGAGACGAACCATTCGTCCTAGCCAAGGATGTGGCCCAGGTTTTCTATGTGAAGGATATGTCTAGCAAACCAAGAAAAAGGAAACATAAGGAAACAAATACATCAAACGATGAGCCAAAGCGCCACATAGTTCTTTCCGGAAAAAGAAACATCGTGGGAGTGGAGGACAAGACAGACATGTCGAAGATTATAATAAGTTTGATGAAATTCCACCCTTCAGAGTGAACATTGATCCAAGCATCAAGTTAAATGATGAAGATGCTCCATGGTTAAGGCCGAAGAAGATTAAATGATGAAGATGCTCCATGGCACAAATGAGTATCTCAACATGGCAATCAATTTCCCATTTATTTTTGTGTAATCATTTAACTCGTATGTAAGATATGAAAAGTGGAGATGTGGTTGGCTTTTTGTACCATATATATAGAGGAGATGTAGTCGTTCACGGGTTTGCAGGGGAAAATTCCGAGGCGTAGCTTCCGAAGATGCCGTAGGGCATGTGCACCAACAACATCTTCGAGAAACCGCGCCACGGGAGATTTCCCAACCCTTTCCCCAACACTATTAGAGGAGATGTAGTCGTTCGGGGCTTGCAGGAAAAATTCCGAGGAGCAACTTCCGAAGATGCCGTAAGGCTTGTGCACCAACGACATCTTCGAGAAGTTGCGCCACGGGAGATTTCCCAACCCTTTCCCCAACACCGTTAGAGGAGATGTAGTCGTTCACGGGCTTGCAGGAAGAATTCGAGGCGCAGCTTCCGAAGATGCCGTAGGGCGTGTGCACCAACAACATCTTCGAGAAGCCGCGCCACGGGAGATTTTCCAATCCATGGGAATGAATCTCTCGCTTGGCTTGTTGATCCGCTTGGCAAGCCGTATCGATGCTCCTTTTATAGGCACAAGACCGCTTCTACTCGACAGGCGTCGTGCGCTACATGCTTTATCTCATCGAGCAAGTGCGTCCACCCATGCGTTCTTATCTCGCCGACATCTTTAGTCCCGGTTGTACCCACCAGCCGGGACTAAAGGTTACCCACACGTCCTTATCCCACCGACAGCTTTGTTAGATGACAAAAAGGATCTTTAGTCCCGTTGTACCCACCAGCCGGGACTAAAGGTTACCCACACGTCTTTATCCCACCGACAGCTTTGTTAGATGACAAAAAAGGATCTTTCGTCCCGGTTGTACCCACCAGCCGGGACTAAAGGTTACCCACACGTCTTTATCCCACCGACACTTTTGTTAGATATGACAAAAAATGATCTTTACTCCCGGTTGTACCCACCAGCCGGGACTAAAGGTTACCCACACGTCCTTATCCCACCGACAGTTTTTGGCGCCACTGCGTTCCCGCCTATTTTTCTTCCCGCGCTTTCCACTGCTTCCCGCCTCCGTCCTCCCGCCATTTTTTCACTATATATATGTTGGCTTGGCCTCCATTTACATATCACATCTAGACTCATATCCGCAAACCTCATCACCAGGTCACATGGCTTCCATCGTATCTCTAACCCTCCGGGAGGCGGAGGCGCTTTGCGCGTCGAACTACCCCTCGCCCGCCGGGCTACCGCGTCCCTACCGGCTGGTTGCCGAGCGTCGGAGGGGTACCGGTCCCTCCCTGTCCCTCTAGGTGTGGCGTGCGAGATGGCCATCACGAACCACTACTACTTCGAGCTCACGCCGGAGCAGCGGAGGAATCCCCGGTGGCATCCCGACTACAGCCCGACTTGGGAGAGCTTCTTCATCAATCGGCGTGAGAGGGCGCTCGCCGTGCACGAGGACGGCGGCCCGCCTCCTTCGAACTTCAACGAGGCCGGCCGTCGGCCGTGGTGGCGCGACCGAACTCTCCAGGGCGTCATGGCCCACCGTGGCCCCCGCCTGCGCTACCCTCGGTCCCAGCCCACGCGTGCTCTCCCGCCGAGGTTTGACTACCGCGACCCCGATGCCGCCGACGATGATGACGGCGACTACGACGACTACAGTGGCGAGTACTATAGGGCCAGGCACGAGTATGACCGAATGACTCGAACAATCGAATCCGGCCATGTATCTTAATTAATTTTCAGTTGAGCTAGGCACGAGTACTATAGGGCTAGGCACGAGTACTATCCGGCCATGTATCTTAATTAATTTTCAGTTGAGCTAGGCACGAGTACTATAGGGCTAGGCACGAGTACTATCCGGCCATGTATCTTAATTAATTTTCAGTTGAGTTATGTACTTTAATTCCACATGTAATCCGGCGGGAAACTTTTCTCATCATCGGCGTCCGCCACAACGACTTTATTGAAAATACAATAATATAGATAAACAACTAGTCTAGTCGATCTACTCGTCGTCGGAGGTTGTCTCGGTCCAAATGTCGTCCCACCGAGGGTCGTTGTCGGCCCAAGTTGTATTCGGGTTATCGAGCTCGAACACGGCGACGGCCCGACGATGGCGCCCGTTGGACCTGCGTTGTGCCCGGAGGTCAGCCGAAGAACGCGGCGGTGTTGTCGACGTCGTTGGGGAACCGCGCCTCCACCGGCGCATCAACTCCTCGTCGTGCTCGGCGATTGCGATCCGGCGCTGCACCCGGCGGTGGCGGCGACGGTCCTCGTCGTCGACGAGGCACGGCGTCGGCGCGAGGAACTCCGCCTCCTCTAGCGATTCGACGTCTGGGAAGTTCATGTCGCACCGTGGCCGCCGAAATCGCCATGCGGCCGCGTCGTAAGCGCGCGCCGCCAGCTCCGGGGTGTTGTACGTGCCGAGGGTGAGCCGGAAGCCACCGGCACGCATCTCGGCGTAGAACCTACCGTTCGGCCGCGCTCGGACGCCACGGAAACCGGACGAGCCGCGACGGCGCGGCGGCATCCCGGCGACGAATGAACGGAGGCGACGGCGACGTGTGGTTCCGCGCGCACGCGGCGCTTTATAGCACAGCGACGCGGCAAGTTTGGCGACAGGTGGCGCGGGGAAGCGGCGGGGCGTGGCACGTGGAAGCGGCGGCGACGGTGGCGCGGGGAAGCGGCGGGGCGTGGCACGTGGAAGCGGGATCTACACGGCGCACGGCGGTGGCGGCGGGGCGAGGCACGTGGAAGCGGCGGCGACACGTGGCACGGGGAAGGGACACGTGTGGCGGTGGCGGTGGTGGGCAGTACACGGCGGTGCCGACGGTGGCCAGTACACGGCGGTGGCGGTGGTGGGCAGTACACGGCGGTGGCCCGTACATGGCGGTGACGGCGGGGCACGGGGAAGGGACACGTGTGGCGGTGGCGGTGGTGGGCAGTGCGGTGGCTTTTTTTCATTTGAAATAAGGCGGGAATGAAAATTTTTAAAAAATTTGCTTTGGACCCGGTTTGTATTACAAACCGGGACTAAAGGCTATTTTTGCGCGCGCAGCGAAAACGCAGCAAAAATGGCCTTTAGTCCCGGTTTGTATTACAAACCGGGTCCAAAGGGGGGCCTTTGGACCCGGTTTGTAATACGCACCGGGTCCAAAGGGGGGGGGGTATAACTGCTCATCTCCTTCCTCGCGCAAATCAATCGCGCGAGGAGGAGAAACTGCGCCGCCAGGCTGCCCGTTTGCCCACCGCGCCGCCCACCGCGCCGCCCACCGCGCCGCCCACCGCCTCGCGCGCCGCCGCCGCGCGCCTCCTCCTCTGCCGCGCCCGCGCCTCCTCCTCTGCCGCCCACCGCGCCCGCGCCTCCTCCTCTGCCGCCCACCGCGCCCGCGCCTCCTCCTCTCGCCGCCCACCGCGCCGCCCACCGCCGGCCGCCGCCACTCTCGCCTCCGCCTCCACCTTGTCGCGCGCCTCCGCCTCCGCCGCGCCCGCGCCTCCTCCTCTCGCCGCGCCGCCCACCGCCTCGACCGCCGGCCGCCGCCTTGTCGCGCGCCTCCTCCTCACCGTCGACCTCCGCCGCCGTCGACGCCACCGCGCGCGCAGGTATGGTGCTCCCCTCTCCCTCTCCCTCCTCCGGCCGGCCGACCGGCGGCCGGCCAAGTTCTTCTTTAATTTTTTTGTATTTTTTGTTAGATTGTTAGATTTATTATATTAGTTAGTTTTGTTAGTTTTGTTAGATTGTTAGATTGTTAGATTAGTTAGTTTAGTTAGAAAAGTTAGAAATATTTAGTTAGATTTAAATTAGTATAGTTAGAAAAAAAAGTTACAATTTGTGTCGACGCCACCCCCCGCGCGGACAACCTCTTCCGCGCGCGCCGGTAGTGCCGGCGCCCCCGCCGGTGCCGAGTCCGTGGCGGTGCCCCCGCCGGCGCCCGGCGGTGCCGAGTCCGTGGTGGCGCCGCCGTGACATAGAGTTAGGGTCGAGAAATAGAGAGAAGAGCGAGAGGAGGAGCGCCGAGTCCGTGGCGATGCCGGTAGTGCCGGCGCCCCCAAAATACGGTCGTTCAATTCCCTCTACCGCTCCCGCCGTCGTTCCCGACTCCCGATCCGGATCGATCGATCCGGGGTCGTGGAACGCGGCGTTAGTACAAAAGTAGTGAAGTTTTTTATTTAGCACAATATCATGTTTTTTATTTATATTAGTATACATATATGATTTGTTTTCGTAGCTACGATGCCGCGACAGCCGACAGCCGGCGGGCCGTGGTCCGACTCTCACCGAGGAGATGGAGCAGATGGGGGAGGTCCGGGACTGGGCTCCGCCAGGGTGGCACCGGGAGGTCTTAGCTTCCGGGTCGCGCACCTTGGTGCGGAATCCGGGTCCCGTCGTCGACCCGGATATTCTATGGTGGAGGTCTTATGGGCCACGGTCGTTTCGTAGGGAGCCGGCCCCGCCGGAGGAGGTAGCTCAGCGCATTGCGGCGGAGGACGAGCACGTTCGCCGTTACATGTACGCGTTAGACAACATGTATAGGACCGGATGGAGCGTTATGCGGGGATCTCATGTTAGCTATGCTCCCGTTGTTGTTCCGTGGCTTTGGGGGCACACCCGCCGCGGCTCGGACCCGGTCGGCGCCCTCTAGGACCCGGTCTGCGCGGTTGAGTGGTTGTAGTAGTGATTGATATGTATTAGGGTTAAATAAACATGAACCCGATCTATGTATGCATGTAATCGCACTATCTCGCTTTTAGCACTATATTATCGATCCTTAGTTAAGAACTACACATATGTAACTCCATTTTTTCAGTTTTCTCGCATTATCCTTAATTTGATCATATGATGGTTCCTATGTATAGCTTGCAGTGTCGTTGTAGAAAGCATGGAGAGAGATGAAATTCAAGAAAATTTCATGGAGGAACTCATAGCAAACGGTACTCGGATGATCGCGACGACGACGTTATTCCAGATGATGGCGGTGACGATGTCACCGCAACTTATTTGAATGACTCCGGTGAGGGAGCGGAGAATATTGAGGAAGAAGATCCTAGTGGCGCCGGTGAGGAACAAGATCATCATAATGGCTCCCGAACCGTAGTTATCACCGAGGTATATAAACTAATTAAGCCGCTGTTGATCGACTAGATGCATTAACTAATTAAATTGTACCGACTATGAATTATTTCTTTTTTAGCCCTCCGGATCGAGCACTTGTTCTCAGTAAAGTCGAGGAAGCGAGGCCCGGCCAAAAAGTTGGATGACGGTGTTAGGCACGACATCACCCACATCGAAAATGATGGTAAACCGATTGCTCCGGAGAAAGGTGCAAAGGCATTTATAGCTCAATGCGGAGTGCTTGTTAGGGACCACGTCCCGATCACCGTTCGAGAATGGCACAAGCCGAAGGGACTAGTGCTGTCCGCAGAGGAAGAAGGTCAAGGTCTTTATATCGATGATGTAGCCAAAAACAGCATTATGGACAAGCTCATGTCACATTTCAACATAGTACCCGAAGAGGGGGTGACGCTGAAAAGGCCAAGATGGAGCAGGCCCTCCGCGAGTTTGGCAAGAAGAAGATGGCCGAACTATTCAAGAGCCACAAGAAAAGATTGCGCCGCCTTATCAAGATAAAGAAGACTCCGGACAATGAGAAGGTAAAAACTCACCGGGAAGAATTCGTGAAGTACAAGCACGGAGTCGAAGAATTTAAGAGAAGGTCGGAAATAAATAAGGCAAATGCTGCGTTGAAGCTATATCACCAAATTCCGGGTCCAGTGGATACAGTGGCTAACCGTCCTAAGTGGCAGGCAGCTGAGGCGGAACCGACCAAGAAAGGGATCAGATTAGGGACACACGGTTGGATCGAACGGTGCAAGGAGTGGTTCTACGGGATTGGGGGAACGTTGGATCCAGAAACGTGGAAGTGCATCTATAAGAAAGCTCATCCGAAGGTTCCCATTGATGCCCCGGAAAAAGCACATAGGGACGTGGAGGCGGGGTTGTTCCAGCCCGAAAGAGAGAACGATGAGCCGACACGCGCCCTTGGGAACAAAGAACACGGCGGACGAACACGAGGCACAAGCAGGCTCCGTTCCATGGAAGTATGGCTTTCCCCGCGGAAAGGAAGAGATTTCCCGATAAAAGCCATGAGAGGAGGAAGGCAAGGGAAACAGACCGCCCGGCTAACTTAGAGGAGGGTATGAGCACCATGCAAGCCCAATTAAGCATGGTAACCCAAGTACTTACATCTCGTATGGCTCGGGGCAGGCCGTAGATCCCGCACCGCTCAATGCCATCGCCCCGCCGCAATCTCAACCACACCGGAAAAGCAGCGTGGCTTCCTCTCGCCAGGTGGATAATGATGATGATGATGACCAGGTGGTCGAGCCTCCTCGCTACCCCCCGTGGATGATCTCACCGAGAGCCGTCCTTGTGAGCTGCATGTTAAAGTTTTCAACCTATCCTTCAAGGCGGCGGTCGGCATCCTCTTACCTACAAGGTCTTACCATTGCCGTTCGGTCCAAGACGACTTTGCCGTTGTGATGGTGGATGAAGTGATGAGCGCTTATGAGGGGTTGGTGCTTGAGCACCCCGCAGTGAAGATGGGGAAATCAAAGAACTGGGAGAAGCCCGTAGAACCACCGTGCAATGGCGGAAGGAGAACATTGTGTTTCCAGGTGAGAAGCCAACAAGCATGCCACCTCCGCCTCCTCCGCCACCCGAGTCTCCTCCGCGTGATGATTCTCCCGTGCGCGATGATGATTCCCCTATCCATGACCAGCCTGCTCCGCGTGAAAATACTCCGCCGCCTCCTCCTCCTCCTCGTCGAGAGACTCCGCCGCCTCCACTTAAGCAAAAGAGGAAGCTGTCCGCGGCACCTCCTACAGCTCCGAAGAGATCATCAACTCCAATGAGGGCACAGACTCCGGAGTTGTTACCACATGAGCAGATCGAAGAGCAAAAGGCGTTTCTTGCGCCGAAGAAGGTGTTTATTCGACCGCGCATGCTGAAGCACTTTGCCGAGACGAGAATGAAGAGACCTGAGCTGAGAGCTGATTATGACCGCTCTCTTGGACAAGTCCTCTAGAGCGAGCAAAGAAGCAAAAAAGTCGCCCAGCCTTGGACAAGCAGGACATTCAGTGCCGTACCCCACTTCATCGTGGAGCCATATCATGATCCAGAGACGGCATCGATGATCGAACGGGCGGCTAGAGCTCGTGGAGCATCGCTGAGTACGAAGATTACTATCCAACGGCTCAAGTGGTAAACACGTATAGATACGGAAAAGATCTCGTCAAACCCGGCGAGCTCGCGCGTCTAGGGACTCGGATGCGAAGGTTGCATGACTGGTACCCGAAAGCCTCGTCGAAGATGTGAAACCTACCTCACGGTGTATCTTAGAGATGAGCATTACTTCCGGGGGAAGACGAGATAAACCTTGAGTTATGCGAACCGTTTCAGCTTATTCAATCAAGACGCCCTCGACAAAGCCGTCATCGCTTGCTACCGCTCGTAAGTGATTTATTTGTGTAATTAAGTTTGTAGCTCATTCATTTGCACTAACAATTATCCTCATTATATTCTTTGTGTACGCTATACATTTAATTATGCAGAATGAAGAAGCTGGAATACAAAAGAGGCAAGCTCCTACCGCCGGGGTTCATAGACCCAAACACAGCTCATGAAGTTACGGTTCGAGACTTCGCCAAGGACACAGAGGACAACATCGTAATGTTTTTAGAGAAGCAAGCAGACAAAGAGGATATATTCTTTCCCTACAACTTCAAGTGAGTGTTATATATAACATACATTATGCTTGTGCATCTTCCACTTTATTCTCGTAATCATTGAGCTATGCTTGTGCAGCTTTCCATTTTATTCTCCTAATCATTGATCTTCACCTTGGAGTCGTAAACGTCATGGACTCGAAACGTACAGAATATGCGGAATGGGCGGACATGGCTGCCATCCTCCGTAGGTAGTTTCAATCAATTTCGTATTGGCATCTTCATCTGCTCTAATTCGAAGATATCATCAACTAATCAATTACTCATTTACTCATTATTTTTTGCCGGGCAGGGCTTGGAAACGGTTCATCAATACCGTTCCGGTGAATGGTGGAAACCGGAGCTTACATTTAGAGATTACCCCGTAAGTAGTACTATATATATAGCTATGTCCGTGAAACTTTATATATGATATTTACTTTCAATACGATGCTTGATTATTAGTTTGATCGAACTATTTTTTCGTAAAGTGTATGAGGCAGGAACAAGGGAATAACTTATGTGGATACTACGTCCGCACCTTCATGCGTGACATGGCCTGTCCCAAGGGTGGGGATCCCCAAATACACCACACTCGTGTACGATAACAAATTTTCACAATTAATCTTAATTAGTACCATCTATTGTATTGAGTTCCATTCATATATTGATCTCCTTTTTTAAATATAGATGACACGCCTGCGGGACACTCTCATAACAGCGGATCAAATAAAAGCAATTCAAGAGGAAATCGCGGGATTCTTTATTACCGAGGTCCTTACCCCAGGTGGAGAGCACTATCGGAAGATCGTGACGGCGGAGGATATTCGTTCAGGAAAAGTTGTATTGTAAATATGCATGCATTACGTGTACCGTGTTGACTATGTCGTCTACCGTTGACGATGTCTATATATATTCATGACGATTTTTTGTGGTTTCTTGAATGATATAGATATGCATTGCTGAAACTCGCCGCGGCAAGGGAAACAGACCGTTTCTCCGCCGCGGCAGAAACGCTGGTACAGCCCAAATCTGTGCCGCGGCGAGAAATAGCAATTCTTCGCCGCGGCAGAGAAACATAGGCCCGGTTCAGTACCACGAACCGGGACCAAAGCCCTTCCAGCCGGGAGCTCCCTGGTCGCACCACGTGTTGAGGCCTTTAGGCCCGGTTTATCTTTGAACCGGGACTAAAGGGTACCCCCTTTAGTCCCGCCTAGTTGGTCCCGGTTCGGGAACCGGGTCTAAAGGCCCAAATGGACCGGGCCTATTGCCCCGTTTTCCACTAGTGGGCGGCACCGACCTAAAGGAAGCGAACACCGACTGCGACATCCCCGTGGGGAGGGAGGCGGTGCCCCTTGCGGGTCCAGCGGTGCGGCCGCTGCAACAGTCACACACCGGGATAGGATCCCCATTGCCGCGGTGCACCTTGTGCTCGTGCTGCCTATCCCCCTCGGCCTCGTTTTCCCCTTGACCACCTCCATGTCCTTCTCTTCTTGCCCCTCATCCTCCAGTTCCTCCTAGATCTCCATCCCGGCTGGTGCACCTCCTCGCACGTGAGGTACCACCAATTAGGCACCACCAACGCAAGGCTGTCCATGGCGGCCGCTCGTGGCAAGGATGCAGCTGGTATGTCTCGCGGGACTGGATTGGACGACGGGACCGAGGTGCGAGAGGAGGGTGTGGTACCGAGGGAGAGGAGGGGAAAAGAGAGGCGCCAGAAACATCCACCTAGACACCTACGCCGGAGACAACCACACGGCTACACGCAAGCCTGACCAAAGGAACAAAAAGAAGACACCTAGACTAGGAAAGAATTAGAGAAAATTCCTTATATGACACTGGCTTAAAACCAGGTTTCTTATTTGACACTAGACAAAAATTTCTTCCCTATATGACACCTTGTGTATTTTTTTTTGCCTTACATGACACTCTAGTGCATTTGATTCACTGACTTTGTTAAAGAGTGACATGAAAAGACCATTGTACCCCGTTGCATAGCGTGACCAATAACTGTACAAGACAATAGCTGCATGAATGTTAAGTATTGGTCATGATTAAATGACCAACGAGACCCCATAATTTCGCCCGTTTTCCCTTTTTGTTACTTCGTACTTTTATTCTCCAAGATTTTTCTATTGTGAGAAGAAAACTATCAGAATATAGAAAAAGGTTTTAGTTTAATCGGAATCAACAATCTCCTCAAAACAGAAACATTTGATTTTCTTTCTAGCTTTGTTTCGGTTCCAAAGCAACCTAATTTTCAGCAATAATCTTGAAGTTGGATCCGTCCTGTAAATGGAACAGAAATGAGTAAGAATTGCTACTCCTACATATATATGAGTATCTACTACGGAGTACTACATTCAGCAAACAACAATGCACTTCGGGAGCAATTCGTCCAAGAGACTCACTCACGCTTCTTGCCACGCTGATGATGCCGAACCTGCAGCCAAGCCTGCATCCATGCCGAACCTTGCAGACGAGCCTGCAGATTCAGCATCGTTCCCTCCTCGCCGCTCTGCCTTGGGTGCCTCCGACGCCTTGCCTTGGCTGCCCCCCGCCGAGCCTACATCTCCGTCCCGAATTCCTCCGTAGCCGCCATCAGAAGCCCCGCCCTGGACGCCATCGGCAGCCCAGCCTTGGCCGCCCTCCGATGTGGGGCTTGCTCCGCCATGAGCAGCCGCGCCATGGTCGCTCTCGGCCTCCGCCCTTCGTCCGCCATCCACAGCCGCGCCACGGCCCATATTGCCCGTAAGCTCAACCCTCCGCCACAGCTACGAACCTGCAGCCACCACCGCCGGTAAGCCTAGGGTCCAGAGTATGTCAATCTGGGAGAGAGGAACGAGACGACTCGGGACAGTTCACGGTCGCCAGAAACTTTTCAGTATTGGACAGGTTCACATAGGGTTATTTTGGAGAGTAAAGTCTATTTTAAACCTTGACTTTGTAGAGGTAGTCTAAATCAAACCCCAACCTTTGAATTCCTGAAACTGAGACCCCAACCTTTCTAATCCCGGTCGTTCCCTGTCGATCCCAGCATAAATCCCGTTTGGTGCTCGTTTGTCTTGACGTGGATCCCGGGATCCCACGGTATGATTGCTGCACCCTCATGGAGCTCTCACAGACGTTTGGATTTTCGGCCGTCCGATCGAGCTGACGTGGCGCGATCTCGGCCGTCGATTTCGTCCACGGCGCGAGGCCCTCCCACGAACCCGCGTTTTATCCATGGGTCGTGTGAAAGCCCGTCCGGCCCGGCGTCGCTAGCGCTCCACCAATCCCTCGCACGCCTCCTCCTCTCCCAAATCCCCAATCCCGTCGCCCGGTTCCTCCTCCCCAATCCCGGGCCTCGCACGGCGCCCCATTCCCCGACGCTCCTCTCCATCGGCGGCATCCGCTGCTTCGCGCCGCCACCCCGTCGTCATTGCTAGGGCCGCCTCCCCTTCCCGCCCCTTCCTTCCTCAGCCGCACGTCGTCGTCCCCGGTGGAGTGGCGGCTCGTGCTGCTGCCTGACGTGTGGCGCACCGTGCTCGTCCGGACGGACTGCATCGGCAGCTGCGGCCACCAGGGGCAGCCCGCATCCCGCGGGGAGCGTCCTGGAGGGCAAGCAGGCGAGGATAGACTGGCTGTCTTCCCTCCTCTTCGTCCCTCCCCTACTCGGTAAGCCCCAATCTCTCTCTCTCTCCCTCCCTCTGTGTATGTACCCCCTGATTTGATGCATGATCCCCTCCTTTCAGGGCTGTATTACTGATTAGTTGCAAGCTCTCATTCACGTGAAGATCCTGGGTGTGCAGCTGCTTCGTATGGACAGCAGCAGCCTGAGTCCGGCCGACGCAAAACGGACATTTAAATTGTTTGCAGGTGTTCGCTTTGGTCGGCCGAAATGGTCGAAACTGACCGCGCGTCCGTTTGTGTCGGGGTCTGCCCCCAGCGGTACGACGCAATTTTTTTCTGAATTCGCATTGTTTAAACATAAGTTACATAGTGATAAAAAAAATATAATATAAAAATTAAAAGCTCTAGCCTGCTTCTCGTCGTCGAGCACGATGAAGTCTGGTACCTGCCATGACCAGTTGGCAACCGGCGGGACGTACACCGGTGCGGCCGGTGGTGGAGGTGGATGTGGAGGAGCCCATCGGTTAAACGGCGGAGGTGGAGGCGGCAACGGGTGTGGGGCCGAAGACTGCAGCTCCTGTTGTAGGGCATCTCTAGAACTGTTTCCCGGTTTGCGTTTATGGTAGCTGCACTGCGCTGTGGACTGTAAAACCATATAGTATAACTGTTTCCCGGTTTGCGTTTACACTGCACTGCGCTGGGCCGAGGTGGAAGCAGCGGTCGGGGAAGCAGGAGAAGCGGCAGCATCGGCGCGCTTCCTCTTCTTGATGGCGGCATGGGCGGCGGCCGGCGAGCACACGTGCACCGGCGGAGAAACAGGAGCTGCCGCTGTGGTACGGGGGAGTTGAGCAGCGGACGGTGGGAGGTCGGAGGACTCCATGGCGCCGATTCGCGGTGGCGGCAGCCTCAGAGGAGCGCTGGGCCGGTAGATCAACGACGGCGGCATCGTGGGAACGGGAAAGAATGGGGGTGAACGTTCTGCCCTGCCAAAAACTGAAGGGAGCGCGGGTCGCTCTCGGTTCCCTCTCGAAACCTGAAGAAGTATCGCTCGGCCGGCATAATTTGATGTTGCCCGTAAAAATATTTAGGTTTCGGTCAGAGTAGGTGTGCTCTTTTTTTTAAGGAAGACAGAAAAATAACCGTTATTATTTAAGTGAATGAATATGCGATCGCTAGCTGATTCGTACGAAAAATTAGGGGCACTAATTGAGCCGAACGAATCGCAACCGATTCCCATGTCAGAAACCATTCAGGTCCATATTGCCGTTCGTTGGCTCTCATAGGAAGTAATCCCGGGATCCACATTAGCAGAAACGAGCACCAAACGGGATTTCTGCCCGGAACGACCAGGAACGACCGGGATTAGAAAAGTTTGGGTCTCAGTTTCAGGGATTCAAAGTTTGGGGTTTGATTTAGACTACCTCTACAAAGTCAAGGTTTAAAATAGACTTTACTCTATTTCGGACGATCCGCGAAAGAATTGACGGAGCAATGTGACGGAACCAACGGTAGTGTCATGTAAGGCAAAATATTTACACAAGGTGTCATATAGGGAAGAAATTTTTGTCTAGTGTCAAATAAGGAACCTGGTTTTAAGTTTTAAGCCAGTGTCATAAAATGAATTTTCTCGAAGAATTAACGTGGCCCAGCACCAATCAAAATGGAAAACACTGGCCTTCCCCGGAGGATCGCGCGACTCCATCCTCCGGGTCGAGCGTGCGCCACACGTCCTGGCGAAGACAGCGGTGGAATGGGGCCCACGCACATGAGCTTATCTCTTTCCTGAGCATGTCCACCGCCGTTCCTTTTTCTTCCTTCTAGCGCGAGCGCAGCAACCCGCGTCGCCATGGAGAAATCGCATCGGCCGACGCGAGCCACCACCCCAGCCAAGCAGAAATCGCACCGGCCGATGCGAGCCACCACCCCAGCCAAGCGCCCCCGTAGCACCAGCTATGCGCCACCACTTTTCTCCCTCCCAGATCTCTGCCCATATCCTCTCCATGAATCCATCACAAAAGCTCCACGCCCACGCGCTTGGCTGTAGACTGGATCCCCGGTGTAGAGCTCGGATCGACTCCCCAGCAGCGCCGCAGCCGCCGCCCAACCAAACGGCGCCGGCCCAAGGCCCTGCATCCCACGAGCTGGAGCTCGTCATCTTCTCCTGCAGGCTACAGCGATGCAGGCAACGCCTACGGGGGCATGGAGGTTGAGGCTATCATGGAAGCCGAAGGAGTTAGGCCACGCCGCCTCTGGGCGTCGAAGGAGTTGTGAGGTGCGAGACCGGTGTTTTTGCTGATTTGATGCCGTCGCCATGACTTCGTCTGCTGCATAGGGCGTCGACATCTGCTACTTGCAGCGGTGGCTGCTACAATCGGCGTCGACGTCCGCTACAAACGTCTACTACAAAGGTCGTCAGCGTATGCTGCTTGTGGGTGTGCCAACTGCTACAAAGGGTGGTGACGTCTGCTACTTGTGGCGGCGGCTGCTACAGGCGGTGGTGGTGTCTGCAGTCTGCTACTTGTGGCGGCGACGGCTGCTACAAAGGTCGTCGGTGTGTGCTGCTTGTGGATGCGGCGGTTGCTACAAAGGTTGTCCACGTCTGCTACTTGTGGCGGCGGTGGCTGCTACAGTCGGTGGTGGCATTTGCTACTTGTGGCGGCGACGGCTGCTAGAAGGGTAGCGTTTTGCTTCAAACGGCGACTTATAGTGGTACAAGCAGCGCCGGCAGCAACGCCGGCGGCGGTTGCTACAAACAGGGCGCCGCCGTGCTGCAAGGAGGCCGGCGAGTCTCCGACGAGGTTGGTTTTGCTACAATAGCAAAAAAAAGGTTGCTACAATCTTTGTGTGTTTTTGCTACTATAACATATATTTTTTGCTACTAAGTCTCCGGTGAGGTTTCCGGTGGGTCTCCGGCGACATCTCCGGCGAATCTCCGGCGAGTCTCCGGCGAGTCTTCGGCGAGGTCTATGTTTTTAGGTGAAAATAGAGTTTGCTACAATTAAACCGTTTTTTGCTACTTTGGTGCATTATGGTAGCAAAAGTGGGAGAGAGGGCTGGTTGGTTTGATCGGACGGCCGGAAACGTCCCGGATCTGTTGATTGGACGGTTGGGGACTAGGGGAATTAGAATTCTAATCCCCGGGGGACGCCCAGCACTCCCCATCAATATCCCACGGCTGTAACAGGTAGCACTTCACCGTATGCAACCCCAACACAAGGAAGGAAATACACTCAGGAACCGGTAACCGGTAACCTCCGATCCTAAAAAGAAAGTAATTAGAAAATACCCAATTGACTCAACCAGATGAGGGGAAAAAAAAGAACCACACGTCACCCAGCGATTGGAGGAAAGAAGAGATAAATAGCTCATGAACAGTTGCTAAATCAAGGGGAATGCACTAAATCAGCCAGCCTTTATGTAGTGTATAATAATAATAATTTGCGCTTCTGACGGTAACCGTGATGTACCTCCAGACCCTGTCTCAAAAGTATATTTGGCGCATGCTGAGCTAGGGCACTATTTGTGCACTGGTGTAGGCAAAATTACTTTAGCATTTGTCATTTATTCGTTTCGAGTTATTATTTCCATTGGCACTATGTTTTTTGTGCACTCCATAGAGTATAATAGTATATATACGTTTCTCCTAGAAGGCCAAGGGGCTTGATTTCGAGGAAAGAGGAACATAGTAATACTTATCTCAACATTTCCATTTGTTATTTTATTTGACTATTGAACTTTATTCTCTTGTGTATGTGAACTTTAATACTCCATTGGTAATTTGTTTAGAATTCACCTAAACGCCACATTTGTTACCTTGCGGATATTGTCCACTCAGCAGGGTGGTGTACTGTCTACGCACGCATGCATGGCAAAGAGCAGCAAGGGGCCCCTCTTGATTCGTCGTTTTTAGTATTTTACCACGTTGCGACTTGGATCATAGCCATATAACATGTACTTCCTCCAATTGAATTAATTAACCCAACTTTGTCTAAGCACTGGAGTATCTAGACACGTTTCTTAACTAGATACATGTGTATCTGTTGCCTGCCAAAACCCGCCGGCGAGCAGCGACGAGCAACACGGAGAGCCGGGAGGTTCCCAGGACTGCTGGTGGGCCCTGGTCCCTCGGGCGACGGCCCGCAATGCTCCGGCACACGTCCTGACGGTCGCAAGGGCGTGCCACCCGACCTATACCCGATCGGGAAGGTGTTGGATTGCTTCGATTAGCTTCCTGCATGGCAGACACGTAAATATTAAATGAGCCTCGATCGGCTCTCAGGTTACCCTGTGAATCGGCTCAAAGAGCCGATTACCCCATGGCTTATATTGGATCTACGAAAACATGGGGATCCTGCTTTATCAAAACCAAGTTAAATCAATCTACGACAGTTTAGGGTTTTCACCGCATGACCGGAACGTCCTACACGTAGCTGAGCCTGGCAGATACGAAAGATAACAGAAAACTAGTCCTAGAGGAGGCATAAAAACCAACGTGGAGTCGATTCCCGGAACATCCCTTCTAGGATCGGCAAACCATACCTTACGCACTACTGGATCATTCAACCCGTTTGCAAGGCCTAACCATGCGGATATCAAACTAATCCTTGAAGAACAAGGAACAACTATAACATATCAGATCTACTAAATAAAGATGAAGCAAGGTGCTGCCCTTACACCTAAGATAGGTGTAAAGGCAGCTAGATATCGAGGGGCAACATAGCTAAGCAAACATATCAGAAAAGCATCGATGCAAGCCCCAAAACATCTATGATAAGGGTGTTACTCGCCATCAACAAGGCTTCAGTACGAGCAACACCAGATAACGAATAAACCTATACTGCCTAGATCGCAAGATGCGATCTAGGCAGCATGATGCTTACCCGGAAGAAACCCTCGAAACAAGCGATGGCGATGCGCCTAGATTGTGTTTGTTGTGAACGTGATCGTTCTCCTTTCTCAATAACCCTAGGTACATATTTATAGTCCGGGGACTTTCTATCTTTGGAATAAACCTAGTCGTATACGACCAAACTCTATCTCTTAATTCTAAACTAAGATGCGATCTACCATAATATACAGATACACGGGCAATCTAGCCCAAATTCTCGCACGAGGCCGATTCAGAAACACTTTACGTATATATCCTCCAAGCCCATCTCAATGACGGCCCATCTTCCGATTTGGCCAAAATCTGGTGATAACACATGCTCCCCTGGTTTTGGCAATAATAATTCCAAAACCACTCTGTTTTTTCATCGGGTCATGCGTTGCAGAGAAGAACCGCTACAGTGCCCTTTCATCATGATGCCTTGCCTTCTCAACTTCTCCGCACTGCACGATTTGACAGTTTTGGCACCGCATCCTCGAAACTGCCACAACAATCATCTTCCACTATATCCCCTGTATTTAAACTCATCCGGGCAATTCGCCTCCTTCATCCTCTTCCTCCGCATTAGCACTCGAAAAACCCCTTCCTCTCGCCATGGACTCCTCCTCCTCCTACTCCTCGGATCTTTCCTCCCTATCTTCCTCCTCCCGTGAGCCGACGCCGGAGTGACATACGCGCCCCGGAGTGGTGGGACGAGACGGATCGGGACTTCTCCGTCGAGTCCGAGGACGACGACTCCCTGACCGACGGGGAGGATGACCTCCACTTCCTCATTGATGGGGATTTGGAGGAGGAGAGCGACGACGACGCTCTCTGGGGCGAGGACATCTCCTCCGACGAGGAGGATGAGGAAGCGGAGGAGGACACCTCCTCCGACGAGTACCCGCCGATGAAGCGCTTACGCGCCGGGTCGGAAGATGACGACGACGACGACGATGATGAAGAAGACGAATCCCCTGTCGGCGGCTTCGACAGCAGCGACGAAGACGTCGCCAGCAGCAGCGCCGACGGCAGCTACGACGGCGACGACGAGGGCAGCGACGGCCCCTAGGCTAGGGACTACTAGTATAGGGCTAGTAGTAGTAATTTAGGTGGTAGATCATCCTTTTGAGAGCAATCGGCTCTTAGTTGTAAAAAAATTCTCTTATCAATGAAGAATGTTTCCCAATTCGATTTCTCCGATTGTCCAATTTGATTCTCCCAATTGTCAAAGTAAGTTCACGCACCAAGAACCGATAGCAACGCATCGGTCTTTCACCATAAAACGCCAATAAGGCCAAACTCGCTACCTAATTTGACAGTCCAAGCGTACATTCCCCAAATTCAAACGGTAACTTGATACTTGCTTGTAATAGTTTGTACCTCTAGAGTCGATGGCTGCGCATCGGCTTTTTATTCTAAAGTCGATGTTTGTGCATCGGCTGTACTTTGCAAAATGTCTGTGCATCGGCTGTACTTTGCAAAAAAAAATTTACCGGCCGATTTCATACATCGGCCCCCATATTTTACTGCCCATCATCCCACATACTTGGGAAATACTTCTTGAGATGCTGGCCATTGACAGCCACTGGGAATTTCTCGCCGCTCAGCTCCTCGAGCATGTATGCGTTACCCTTTAAAACTTGGTCGACTTTGTATGGCCCGTGCCAATTTGGAGACCATTTACCATACACTTTATCCTTAGTCCCCAACGGCAACACAGCTTCCCATACCAGATCACCAACGTGGAACTCCTTTGGTCTCACCTTCTTATTATACGCGCGAGCTACCTTGGCTTTGTTCTCTTTAATTTTCTCAAGCGACCACAGTCTAAGTTCCGTTACATCCTCAATGCTGTCACTCATCAGGGCTGCGTATTCTTCAGTTGTTAAATCATTCTGAAACGTAATCCGTCTCGACCCAGCCGTGATTTCCCAGGGCAACACGGCTTCTTGTCCATAGACCAGATGGTATGGCGAGGTTTTTATCGCTCCATGACATGACATGCGATAAGCCCACAAAGCCTCTGACAATACCTCATGCCACCGTCTAGGGTGCTCGTCGATTTTCCTCTTAATCAGCTTGATAAGGCTCTTGTTGGACGCTTCAGCCTGCCCATTTGCTTGAGCATAGTATGGAGATGATCGGATCAGCTTAATTCCCATGTCCTCGCAGAACTCTCTAAACTCGCGAGAAATGAAGACCGAACCTCCATCGGTCGTAATAGTCTGGGGAATCCCGAATCTATGAATGACATGTTCTTTCACGAAATTGATAACATCTGTCGATGCCACTGACTTCATAGGGACGGCCTCCACCCATTTGGAGAAATAATCTGTAATGGCCAAAACCCACACATGGCCTTTGCTCGAAGGAGGATTGATTTTGCCGATCATATCCATGCCCCAACCTCGAAATGGCCAAGGCTTGATGATGGGGTTCATCGCTGATGCGGGTACCATCTGAATGCTCCCAAACTTCTGACATGCTTGACACCCTTTATAGTACTTAAAACAATCCTCAAGCATGGTGGGCCAATAAAACCCCGATCGCCTGATCAACCACTTCATCTTATGAGCCGATTGGTGAGTTCCACAGGCGCCTTCGTGTACCTCGTGTAAGAGCCGATTTGACTCGGCTGGTCCCAAACATTTGAGGAGCAACCCTTCCAAAGTCCTGTAAAACATGTCATCCCCAATAAGGACATACTTCATGGCCTTATATCTTATCCGTTTAGGTGCCCCCGAGCCGAATCTTTCAAGTAATTGAAGATATCGGCTCTCCAGTCATCTGGCTCCAGGAACTGTACCTGAACATCGGTTCCATCTGCTACGTCCTTGTAGCCTGACGCCATTTGTGCGAGATCGTTTGCCTCGGTATTTTGCGACCTTGGGATCCAATTGAAGTTTATGTACCTGAACTGTGCCATTAGCTCACGGCATTGCATCCATAACGGGAAAAGCGACTCGCTCTCACATTTGTATTCCTCCGTGAGTTGGGAAATCACCAATTTGGAGTCTCCAAAAAGTTCCACTGCTTCTGCCCCGGCTTCCAATAGCAACTCCATTCCCTTGCATATTGCTTCATACTCAGCGACATTGTTGGTGCAAGGGGTAGGTAGCCTGATGGAGAAGGAAAATGTTGCCCCCCGGGGCGACACGAGTAGAATGCCGATGCCGCAACCATCATCACAGACCGATCCATCGGAGAACATGGCCCATGCACGCACGGACAGTGCTGCTATATCAGTGTTGATTCGTTCAGCGATAAGATCGGCCAACGCCTGTCCCTTGACTGCTTTTGCAGGATGATACCGGATATCAAACTCCGATAATGCCAATATCCATTTACCGAGTCGGCCTTTCAACACAGGAGCCGACAGCATATGTTTGATGACATCTGATTTGCATATGACGATAATTTCTGCTGACAGCAAGATGTGATGAAGCTTGGTGCAGGTGAAAAATAAGCAGAGGCACAACTTCTCGATCTCAGGGTACCTAGTTTCGCATCCAACATCCTTCCGCTGAGGTAGAAAACCACTTTCTCCAGACCATCATAAACTTGCACCACCACTGAGGCGATGGAAGTGTCAGCTACTGACAAGTAAATGTAGAATGGCCTGTCTTGCTGGGGCGGAACCAACACAGGTGGCTTCGTTAGATACTCCTTAATCTCGTCAAATGCTTGTTGTTGCTCTGCGCCCCAGCGAAACTCCTCATCGGATTTAATTTTGACCAATCCCATTAACTGCTCGATTCGCCCTGACAGATTGGAGATGAACCTTCTGACGAAGTTGATTTTGCCGATGAGACGCTGGAGTTCCTTCTTCGTGGTAGGTGGCTTCATTGTTCGCACTGCCTCCTGACTTTTCAGGCCGATCTCAATTCCGCGTTCATGAACCAAGAAACCCAAGAATTGACCGGCCGTTACACCAAAAGCACACTTCTTTGGATTCATTCTTAGTCCGAACTTTCTAGTTCGGTCCAGGACGTGTCGCAAATCCTCTAAGTGTCCTTCCACTGAAACAGACTTGACTACCACGTCATCAATGTAAATCTCCACCAACTTGCCGATCAGATCATGAAAGATGTAATTCATGGCTCTTTGGTATGTTGCGCCGGCATTTTTCAGTCCAAACGTCATGACTACATATTCAAACAAACCCACCGAACCTGGTACTCTGAATGCAGTCTTGTGTATATCTTCTGGAGCCATAAAAATTTGGTTGTAACCGGCATTGCCATCCATGAAACTTAAAACCTTGTGACCAGCAGCTGCATTGATCAATGTCTCTGCTACCTGCATTGGGTACTCATCCTTTGTAGTGGCTCTATTGAGATCCCGAAAATCTATGGCAACGCGCCATCGGCCGTCCTTCTTCTCTACAGGCACGATACTAGAAATCCACTCAGCATACCTGCATGGCCTGATGAACCCGGCGTTCAACATTTTCTCAATCTCTTTCTTGACTTCTTCTAACATTTCGGCCTTCATCTGTCGTGCTCGCTGCTGGAACGGCCGAAATCCTTTCTTCAGAGGGAGCCGATGCTCAATGATGCTCCTGTCTAACCCGGGCATCTCTGTGTAATCCCATGCAAAGCAGTCTGGGTACTCTTTCAACAAGGCTATCATCAGGCCCCTCAGCTGCGGATCTAACTTTTTGCTGATAAATGTTGGTCGTGGCTTATCCCCAGGACCAATGTCAATCTCTTCTAGCTCATCAGCCGATGTAAACCCATATCCTAGCTTTCCGTCACCTGCTAGATCGATGCCGAACACAGGAAAAACATATGGTGAGGGTAATTTGGGCCGATTGCTGGAATCGGCCTCCTTTTGCATTGCATTGCTCAGTGAGGGTTTACAACTTATTGGTGCTCTACTACGACTACGTGACATGCTTGAGGTGAGATCATTGCTTTTTATTTTTTGGGGCCGATCGCAGGGATCGGCCTTGCCACGTACGTCCATTGACTTTAGTCTTGCTACTCTGTCAGGCCGGTGGATAAGACCAGCCTCACCCTGTTTTTTGAAGCTTTGATGCGCTCACAGCCGTCCAAACTGACTCCAGAGATCGGCTCTTGGTCGTCTGCATCCCAAATATTCATGCCAGCTAATGAGATCTCGATCGAGTCATCTGCATGAACGACCTCCACTTCATCTCCATCCCACTGTATCAAGCATTGGTGCATTGTGGATGGAATGCAGCAGTTGGCGTGAATCCAATCCCTCCCGAGCAGGACAACGTAGGTGCTTTTGCTGTCGACGATGAAGAACGACGTAGGGATGGTCTTTCGGCCCACGGTTAGATCCACGTTCAGAACGCCTTGCGCTTCCGATGCTTGGCCATTGAAATCGCTTAGTGTGACGTTGGTCTTGATCAGATCTGCGTTAGAACGTCCCAAACGCCGTAGCATGGAGTATGGCATTATATTGACTGCCGCTCCCGTGTCGACCAACATCTTGCTGACAGGCTGCCCATTGATATAACCTCTCAGGTACAGGGCCTTCAAATGCCTGTAGCTCTTCTCTCGTGGCTTCTCAAAGATAACTGGCCGTGGGCCGCAGTCAAACTGTGCTACTGGCACCTCTTCAGTTCTTGGAGCACAAAACTCCGACGGAAGTATGAACACCATATTTGTATCAGCCGATGCCTTTGCATCGGCTTTTATCTACTTGGGGCGCCATTCTTTCTTCTGCGGGCGCGTCTCCTGCTCCAAAGTTTGCTGAATTTTCACGGCCAGATCGGGCCGTGCTTTCCTCAACGTGTACAGGTATTGCGCCTCGGCTTCCTCCAAGTTACGTAGACGCTGAACCCTACGCTTTTGGGAGTGACTGAGTCCATCAGGGCACCACCTTGGCCGATGGTATCTATCTTCTTCTTCATCTTCTGGCTCCTCGAAGTCTTCCTCTCGAGATGGCTCAGCCCGTCGGTTCTGAGATGGGAGAGGTCCTAGACGCTTGAACACTGAAACCTCACTTGTACCCTTCTTCTGCTATCTACATTCCGGGCAGTTGTCGATTGTAGGCAATCGGCTCATTCCTGAGTCCCAGCGGTGCTTAAAGAAAGGACAATCCCAGTGTCTGTCCATGTCTTCCTGCTCTCTTGACTTCCCCTTTGCGCGGTGCTCATATCCTTCGTCGTCTCTATCATATCGACGATATTTCCTGTTGTCTGCATCAGACCGACGATGTCTTTCGTCATCTCTATCGTACCGCCGACGTCGGTCATTCTGATGTTCATATTTGTTAAGGAGGTGCGCGGAGAGTGGTCGTTGGTACCGCACGTTTCTCACTTGTTCCTCGGTGAGGTACCGTCTGTAATCATATCGAGGCCGGTCGCGTGGATCGGCCTCCTCCTTGTCTTTGCCACGGGAGTGACCGATGTCTTCTCTATCCTTGCCATGGCGGTCTACGGGCCCTACCATGTTAACATCGAACGAGAAATCTGGCTCGCACCTCGTGGAGTGATTGAGTTCCACCATGTTGACGCCAGGAAACGGTTGCGTGTCCACTTTCATGGCAAACTGACCGAGGATCAATCGGCCTTGTTCTATCGCCATTTGGATCTGCCGACGCAACTCTTTGCAGTCGTTGGTGATATGGGTGAACGAGTGATGCCACTTGCAGTACGGTCTCCCGTTCATCTCTTGCGCCGTAGGGATTTTATGACCTTCGGGTAACTTCAGCTGTTTTTCCTTAAGCAGTAAATCGAATATCTGCTCAGCTTTGCCTATATCAAAGTCAAACCCTTTCGCAGGCCCTTGCTGTTTCACCCATTTGCAGGACACGGGTACTGCCCCCCCGAGCCCATTCAGCCACGACGACTTCCTGATCTTCTGCAAAGTCTTCAACTTCTTCTGCCTCGACCAGGCCTATCGGGCGCTTGAACTTATCTTGGTACAATTCTGGGTGGCGCTGTTCATATAATGTTAATTTCTGAACCATTTGTGCCAGTGAATTGTATTCCACTTGGAAAGCCAGATCTTTGATCGGCGCTGCGAGGCCTACCACTGCCAGATCGACTGCTTCTTTCTCAGTTAAACGAACCGAATAACATCGGTTCTTGACAGTCCTGAAACGCTGAATGTAATCAGACACCGTCTCTCCCCGCTTCTGCCGGACCTGCGTCAGATCGGCAATGCCAGCCTCGGTAGCTTCTGAGTGATATTGTACATGAAACTGCTCTTCTAGTTGCTTCCATGTCCGGACTGAATCTGGTGGCAATGAGGTGTACCACCCAAAAGCTGGTCATGTGAGAGACTGTGCAAAGAACCTTACACGTAACGGGTCTGATGCTGAAATCATGCCCAACTGTGCCAAATATCGGCTCACATGCTCAATTGAGCTAGACCCTTCTGATCCACTGAACTTTGAGAACTCAGGGAGCCGATACTTGGGCGGCAGCGGAATCAGATCTTATTCGTTGGGATACGGCTTGGAATAGCCGATTGTTCTCCTCTTTGGCAGGATACCGAACTGGTCTCTCAAGATCGTACTGATCTGTTCCATGGTATGAGCTGCAGGGGTTGAGCTTTCATGACTCGTTCCGGTGGCATACTTAGCTAGCCACGCCTGTTTATCGGCGTCTGCTCCAGAAATCCCTCCTGCTGTAATCTGGCTCGTGCGCGCCCAATTATTGCAGTCCGGCACGTATGTGCACACGTATCCATGTGGGATCTCTTTAGGTGGCTCATACAGGAATTGGTAATCGCCAGGATCACCTCCAACCTTGTAGACGACGTATGCCGGTGAACCCTGTGGCTCTGGAGCTGCAAGCGTGAATGGCAGCTGCGGTCTGGTGTGGAACGGTATTTCTCCCTGGTGAGTTCCTAGGGCAGGCCCTGACGGGGAGTACTGATGCTTCATGATTTCCTGAACCACACGAACCGCAATACGCTCCAAAGTGTTCACCAGGCTCTCAGAATGACGGTGTAGAGAATGAGCCACCATGTAATTAACTTCCTGGCGCAGAGCTCTGGTGCGTTCCTCCGAAGGGAGAGACAGATCTACTTCATCGAGAACGCCTTCGGGTGAGAATCCTTTAAACCTAATGCCATGTGTACGGGTCCTTTCGAAAGAGCCGATGAGATCGGCTTCGAAGACAGCTTTAAGCTCATCATATTTCTTCTTGTGATCTTCAGGCAGATCTTCGTACTTGACTGGTTCGTCCGACATCTCAGCTGCAGATGTTGACGTAGTTGCTGTAGAATGTCCCACCGGGCGTGCCAGAATGTGTTGCCTGCCAAAACCCACCGGCGAGCAGCGACGAGCAACACGGAGAGCCGGGAGGCTCCCAGGACTGCTGGTGGGCCCTGGTCCCTCGGGCGACGGCCCGCAATGCTCCGGCACACGTCCTGACGGTCGCAAGGGCGTGCCACCTGACCTATACCTGGTCAGGAAGGTGTTGGATTGCTTCGATTAGCTTCCTGCATGGCAGACACGTAAACATTAAATGAGCCTCGATCGGCTCTCAGGTTACCCTGTGAATCGGCTCAAAGAGACGATTACCCCATGGCTCATATTGGATCTACGATAACATGGGGATCCTGCTTTATCAAAACCAAGTTAAATCAATCTACGACAGTTTAGGGTTTTCACCGCATGACCGGAACGTCCTACACGTAGCTGAGCCTGGCAGATACGAAAGATAACGGAAAACTAGTCCTAGAGGAGGCCTAAAAACCAACGTGGAGTCGATTCCCGGAACATCCCTTCTAGGATCGGCAAACCATACCTTACGCACTACTGGATCATTCAACCCGTTTGCAAGGCCTAACCATGCGGATATCAAACTAATCCTTGAAGAACAAGGAACAACTATAACAGATCAGATCTACTAAATAAAGATGAAGCAAGGTGCTGCCCTTACACCTAAGATAGGTGTAAAGGCAGCTAGATATCGAGGGGCAGCATAGCTAAGCAAACATATCAGAAAAGCATCGATGCAAGCCCCAAAACATCTATGATAAGGGTGTTACTCGCCATCAACAAGGCTTCAGTACGAGCAACACCAGATAAAGAATAAACCTATACTGCCTAGATCGCAAGGCATGATGCTTACCCGGAAGAAACCCTCGAAACAAGGGATGGCGATGCACCTAGATTGTGTTTGTTGTGAACGTGATCGTCCTCCTTTCTCAATAACCCTAGGTACATATTTATAGTCCGGGGACTTTCTATCTTTGGAATAAACCTAGTCGTATACGACCAAACTCTATCTCTTAATTCTAAACTAAGATGCGATCTACCATAATGTACAGATACACGGGCAATCTAGCCCAAATTCTCGCACGAGGCCGATTCAGAAACACTTTACGTATATATCCTCCAAGCCCATCTCAATGACGGCCCATCTTCCGATTTGGCCAAAATCTGGTGATAACAGTATCTAGAGGGAGTAGTTTTTTAATAAAGGATATAATATATCTATAATATCTATAAAGTTGATCCCCACTATAGGCAATTAATGTTTGCAAGCTGCATGCACAGTGAGCCACGTCACCAAAAATAATGGAAGCCATTTGATTAATTTTTGACGCACTGGATTTTATATGAGATCACCTTTAGCAGTCCAACCCAACTTTCAGTATCCTAAGCTGCGAACCTGACCCGTTCGCGAAACCAAAAGACTGACTGACCCTCTTGCTCTCCCCACCTTCATCTCCCCATTCCTAAATAGAAATTGCCGCCATAATATCTTCCTCTAATTCTGCCAAAAAATTGATTGGGGCATCATGCACTCAGATCGGGGAAAAAATGAGGCAGTCAAAGAGACATTGGTGCCGATAAATACCTTGCTCCCCACCTCCTTGCTCCCGGCGTGGCATTCGTCTATATCACCTCTGTAAATCTCTACTACTTAAAAAGACTAAAGTGGTTCCTTATTCTGCCATCCACGATAGGTTCCCCAGTTTGGTCGTCCACCTCCCCTCCCTTCGTCCCCCACGCGCGCAAATGGGCCAAGCCCAACAGATTTGAGGAATCGGATCGCAGTCCATGTACACCGCGCACCACACGCATGACCTCGCTCATCCGCAACGCCGCCTCCCCCAGCGTCCGCCGCCGCCACGCCGGGCGAGAGCGCCATGGATGGTGCTACCGTGTGAGCGCGGCATGTCATGGTAGTATATTCTCCATCGTCTTGGGCCATCTCCGCCGCTGATTAGAATCCATCTGTTCGCTCCTCGTCTCCTCTCTTTCAGCATCACCGCCACCGCCACCGCCAGTACCGGCCGTCTCCGCCGCCGATTGGCGCCGCCATGGAGCAGCCGGACTACGCTTGTTCCCCATCTACTCCCTCTCTCGTTCTCGCTGTCGCCGCCGCCCAGTACTGCCGCCTCGCTATTCTGCTGCTAACCCTAGCCGCCTCTACCCAAGATGAGGAGATGCCTTCGATCGCAGCCATCGTACATCGGAATCTACATGAGCGAAGGTTCAGCAGCGGAGGGCTACATGTGGCATCACAATCCTCCATAGCAGACGTGATGAGCAGCGGGACGGTCGGAAGGAGTTCCTTCGAGTCCCCGGCCACATCTCCGGTGAGCCATGTCTGACGGCGGGTGCAGCGTCTGTACAATCTGGATCTCATGCCGCTCGAAGCGGTCGCCTTTTTCAGGTACGCACGACTTACACAATCCCCACCTCTTATTTTTTGCATACAGGCCTAAACTAGCAGGCAGCTTCTCACGTAATACAACAGCAAGCAAATTGCAGATGTTAGCCAACGGATTAACTGTTGGAGATCTTAGCCAACGTATTATTTTTATTTGGTGATTCCTATGGAGAGGAATTTGATGATGCACGTTGTTTCTTTGGAATATCTATGACACTAAATTTCAGATTATCTCCATATACGATGCTTGAACTTTTAATACCAAGTATCCAGATTTTATCAAAATCATCTGTAATTGGAGTGTATTAGTTTTCATTCATAAGTCTAGCTATTGCAAGATTTCATTTTGTTGCCCATTGCCCATGCGAAAAATAAGCTACATGTATCGTGTACATAGTTGTGCAGGGCAGCTTACTTATATCTATCTCACAGGAATGCAATCCAAATGAATATTAGATGTTCATGATTAACTACTAGCATGACATGCTGAAATTTATTTTATGCTCCAATTCAGTCTTTGATGAGTATCTGCTCTGTTTTGCTGTTGGATTAATGAAGTTCAGAAACTGATATATATTTATAATTTTATGAGTACCTGGCTGCTGTCAGTCTCCTCGTCGCCACCTGTACCTCCAGACTATGTACTGAACATGAATTTAGTTGTTTGTGATGCTTAGTCTCACTAGAACATGTATTTTTTGCATTTTGAACTTACGTTTTATGTCGCTGACTAGATTAATTCAGAAATGCATCATATGTTGGCTGATAGGTTCTTAAATTTCCATACTGACCTTCAAAGGAAATAGAATCATGGATGATTGGACTGGAAGTTACTAACTGGATCCAGTCCGTCTTATATCTGCTATTGGGCGAGTGCTTAATTGTGCAGATGTTTCTTGGTTTTGGAGTCCACTTTCATTGTCAAAATAAATCTATTTGGTCACATTATATAAATGCTTTGGTTCTGCTAGCTTCTGGTAATATGGTAAAAGCCTAACTTATGCGGAAAACAGAACTGCTAAATGAATTTAATAGTGTAGATTTATTTGAGATTTAGGGTTTTCATTAGTTAGTGTATTTACCTGGAGATCAGCCAGGTTTACTGTTACGAATTGTTGCAGATTTTTCAAGTTACTGATGTTCTCTGATTTATCTTGTTAGCAAGGCTGGCATGCACTTTGGGGAGGCATATGTGAACATCGAAGAGCTTTGTGCACTTCATATGCGAGCGTCAGTTTGAGCTTTGTGCACGTACGATGGCAGAGTGCCCTTTGGCTTTGACGATGCATGATGAAGCGATGACTGTCAGGTGTAAGCTATCAGCACAGATTTGTTCATTGGAGACGATGCTACAGTTTCCACATAGGTGTGTAACACAGTCCACGTCCTTAGGAATCTCATAGAATGTTTGTAAAATAGCTTTTCTATGTACTCCTCTTATACACTGTTGATTTTAAGATCTATGGTCAACTGAAAAAACGTGAAGAGTCCGGGCATTTACTTTGCATCGGATGTGATTATAATTTGCTTGGCTGTTTAAAAGACTAAGTGAATAAGAAGACAACCAGACCATGCTTGCAGCACTGTTAGTTGTGCTGTTGTGGATCATATGTCGTCACCATTCTCAAGTGTTATTGAAGGAGGTCCTTCCAAGGCAGAAGCTAGAGGTTAGCAATACATGGGTACCATTTTCTTCATGGCGCCTTGTGTTGTTGGACAGTAAGCTGACATACAAGTACATGAGCTACATTTGCCTTGGATTACGAGTAGAGTGAATCATGCTGTCGAATAATTATTCTTCAGAAGCAAAGCTAGCGTCCTTGTCTTCCTAGAAATATGATTGTTCATTATCTTGAGTAAGACACAATTACTTATGTTCTTGCTTTATATATCTTGTCATTATTTATACTCCTGGGATAGCTTTTATTAAAAATTACTTGAAGAGTAATTGTTTTGATTTGTTGTATTTCAGTCGTGAAGATTTAACTCTATTTTCTTAATTCGGTTTTTCAGTTGCGAAGATCAAGGATTGAATTCCAGTTTCTACAGACACAGTAGCCATCCGTCCTCGCCCCATGTGCTCCGCCCAACAAGGTATGAGCTCCCTTTATGTTTAGAAATAGGGTTGATTTTTTTGGAATTTTTCAGTACTACATATAATATTGGCATTGCATGTTATATGTACATGTTTATTTGGTTAACCATTCACCGAGTGCATGCAATATTTTCCGTCCCACGCGGCGGCGAGGATGGGGGCATAGAAGGAGCGTGACGGTGCGGGCTCGCAGCCCTACCTTTCCGATTCGCCTCCTTATCTGTAGTGGCTGCCACTCAATCAATCTAACCTGCACAAATCGGAATATGGTTGGCAGCGTTGCATGAACGGATGCATACATGTAAGATGTTTTATCTCATTGTATACGTACTGTCGAGTATAATTTATGTTAGATTATCTTTGTAAGACATGTAAGCTTGGATTATATGATTCGTGCTCTCTAAATGACAACATGGTTTTGTTTTTTATTAGGTGTCTGATCCTCTATGAGTTCATTAACTACATGAAAAGCTCTACATGAATGTTTACACCACCATGCAGCACTTGTGGGGACACCATGCAGCACTTGTGGGGACAGGAAGCGTCTTTTGACAGGACATCTGAAATGATAGAAAAAGGCTTCTACATGACTATATGATTTGCTGCATGAGACCAGATGATTCTTCTGGTTAATGCATTTGTGAGAAATCCAAGAACAAAGGAGAAACTGGTATTCAGGGTTAAGAGGGCCAACCTCATGGATTACTTCCAACAACATCCGGAGATACAACAATCGTCTACTAATTAAACATAAGTATTAATGCTCTACTCCAGTAAGGCTAATGGTCTAAGCTTGGTTGGTCGAGAGACTACGCCGCGTGGAGATTGTGCGCCCCGCGCTATGCCATGCTCTTGCAGATTTTTGTACCAACTATTACGACAACATTGCCATTTATCTCAGGAATAATAAAAGCTATAATTACATGTACATCTGCTTTTAGTGTGTATGCTCGTAAGCATTTACCAATATTTGTTTGCATCACATTAGTTAAGAATGTTTTTCATTGGGTGGGTCATAAACATCACTGTATTTGCTTAGGTTTCCATTCATAGTGTGATTACATCATATCATTTCTGGATGAATTCTATTTATCTCAGTTTAGTGTTCATACTTTGTATAAACATCGGTGCTAGATGACCTAACATTCAATTGTTGCACTTATGCTAAAATACATTGTTGTCTCCGTCCTTTTGGCCGTTGCCTACTCTTGGCTGTTAGATAATTTAAAAATATTTTGGTCAGTATGCTTGCTCAACTATTTATTTATTTCCAGGGTGCAGTACTACATATTTTGATTGATTACCAAGTGTTGGTGTACTATACTCTTCAGTTCTTCAGAACTTTATGAATTCGAGTGAGATTCTCTGTAGAAAAAAGTTAAGGAGACAATACTCAGTATCTACTTCAATCTCAATTATAAACACAAGATGTGTGTGTGTGTGTTGTCAAGTGCAAACCTCTGGAGATTGATTTCACTATCATGCAATACTTAAGGATCAAGGTTTGTGGTTGATACATCAAAATTCTGCTCTTTTACTTATGGTGACATCCCAATGTAAATGGATCATTAGGTTTGTTATGTGCACTACCATGACCTCCATCGATAATGGTACCATCTTCTATAGTTTTATGGTCGTCAGTCGAGTTCTGCACACAGATTAGCAATGAAGGTGCAGTGCTGGAGTTGAAGGTTGAGGTGAGTGGCACACAAAGGAGGAGCGAATAGAAATGGTGGCAAAGCTGGTATATATATTTCTTTTCTAATTTGGGATAACGCTCGAGTGACTGGAGTTGGGTAATGTTGAGCCACCGCGCCTACTATATATATGTATAGTAGGACATTGGAATATCTTTCGCGAAATTGATTGAGATATGTTCAAATTTATGAATTCATGTGTCATGAACTTTGCACCTGTTGATATTGATTTTGTTTCTTCTCTGGGATTTTGAATTTGATCCTAATATGAAATGTTGGCGCTGCAACTTTCTATCGATGGATGTTGTTTTACTTATATATGAGATGTTGGAGGGATCTTGCTGAGAAGACATTTTGCACAACATCACATGAAAGATTATACCGATAAAGACTAAAAACCAATGTCGACACTTCAATGTTTTGCTCAAGGAAAGGGTATATGAATGAGACGTCCTGTAAATATTTTGGATGTGGTGCATGATGTTATACAAGAAAATGTTTTATATGTTTTATTGTTATTTTTATCCCGTAGCAACGCATGGGCATTTTTACTAGTCAGATTCAAGTGCTGACGCTGGGTAATCTCTCTTCTCTGGGAATCAAATTTAGTTGTCTCAGCCAATCGCGTGAGCCGGTCGCTGTAAATCAGATTCGAATAGAGATTTTCTGGAAATTTGATCTATTATTTCCCCTGTTCATTTCTTCAGGTACGGTTCTTTGCAACCCAGCTTACCAGGCTGAACGCCCGACAAAACCAGTTACCAAGCATTCCCCTTGCGTTATACTATATATCTCGCTGCTCTCCTTTTCTACACAAACACCTTGCTCACTTCGTGGTCTAATACAGGAGAGATTAGAGAGCAGATGTCTGCACCAGCGAGCTGCACTTCATGATCGACGAGGTCTGCTTGTAATAGGAGAAGACGCTACACTGGAAGATCCGTTGCCACATTTCTGATGCTGCCGCTCAAGGGTCAAACACTCAGAATGTTTCATACCTTATTTGTCACTCTCCGCTCCTTATCAAAGAGGTTTCCAGGTGACTTTGAAAGCTGGAAAACGTGGAGATAAACTAGGCATTTCTAATGGTGTTGCTTTGTTCCATATCGGTGGCACCGGCCTGTGGCATGACTCGATTCATCATGGCGTATATGTCCGCGCAGCCACCATCGAAACCATGGCGTGTGGCACATGTCTCGGCCATCTACCATGAGTTGCAACAGGTACACACAACACATCTGGTGGTCATGAAAGTGCATTTGTGCCGGTAATCTTCATGAGCTAGCTTCTCTGCTCACGCAGGGTAATTGATGTGGTCATACATATCAATATTTCTCTTTTCTATTTGTTCTCTTTTCCACATGATTTTTTCTACTTTAGGCTTATCTTGCAAACTGGGTATAGTCATTAGGATATTGATTCTCATGAATATTGCACTTTGTTTGAACACAACTTCACATATTCTATACATGTTTGGTCTTCCATATATTTCATTATAAGAGGGAAAATTTCAGGTATTGGCTAATCTGGTGCAATGTGCTAGGTAACTACTTTTTTAATATAAAAAATGGTACAATCAGAAATAACTTATATTGTGTTCACTTTTTTCTGTACACAAATAACTGCTATTTAACCAACATTTTTTGTAACATATTTTTGCTGCTAATGATACCTTTTCCGCAGCAATCTGTTGACGAACTACAATCTCGATATTTTCTACGATTTCTTCATACGAATCCAAAGATCAGCACCACATGTTACCATTCACATAGAAATCAAGCATGAGTGCAAAACTCAAATGTGCGGCGTTGACCTTCTAGCTATAAAACTCGAGCATTTATAAATTATCATGGAAGGTGGTTTCTGGACGAAAGGAACAACAAACATATTTTTAAGTTTATAGTATTTACCTTCCATAAAATTTATATCTTTTTGCTATTAATGTTGGTACACTATGTTTTCTATGTAAATGAGTATGCATCCATGACATATGTCCATGTGTAATCAGTAATCACGTGTACCTTAATTAGTTTGCAAGAAAAATATCGTTTCAAATGTTCTTTGAGGACTTCCTTCTAAATTTCCGCAGCAACGCGTGGGGAATTCACCTAGTTAATATAGAGGGTGAACCTATGCATAGGTGTGGGTGTATTCTGTACCATCGAATGATCATCTTAACATTCGGGCTGCTGCTTGTCTCGTGAGCATTTTCTTTTTCCTGTCTCATTTGAGCAGTCACGTCCCTTATTTTACTTAAAAAATCTATTTTTTTGACAGTTCACCGGGGAGTGCACAAATCTCCCGCCTGATAGGGAAAAGGTGGCCGATCTTTCGATGAGACGAGGATAATTCGATTTGTTGGTGGAGTTCGTGCTTGACGATCCGAATACACGTGCAGAGCTCGTGCGCCAGTGCAATCGCTAGGACAATCTCCGGGAGTTACTGATCTTGCGGGAGCACGATCAGCCTGACCAGTAAGGGTCTTAATTCCTACCTGAAATCGAGAATAAGTAAGAACTAAAGATGCAATCAGAATATTGCGAATAGAGATGAAAGCTTGATTGATAATGGTGGGATTCTGAATAGTCGGTCTTGTTCTGGGCGTTGGCCTCAAAAGAAGTACACGTAGTTGCAGCAATTGGCTAACTTTTAATCTAATCAAATCCAAGTTCTAATGACGGCTACAGAGGGATATATATGGGGAAAGTCAAGGGATTTTCGTCCAACCAGCTAGGGTTGGCCAAAAACTCCCCTAAATGGGCCTTCCTCCACTTATATGGCCTCTTAAAATCTCCTAAAATACCTAATCTGAAAATACATGGGCCTGGCCCATTAAATAAGGTGACGCAGCACCAATAATAACTCTTTGGACGAATTTTATGATGGAGTAACTTGTATAATTCATCCAAGCATCGTTGCTTCACTATGGTGGCTTCAATGTTCTGAAATCCTCGCTTGCAACGCCATCCTGAATCCTTGCAGGTCTGTTGCCATCTCCATGCACGTTCCTAATCCAATACTTGGCGTCCATGCTAGATCCATTCCTAAATAATATAAATACATTTGATTTAGGCAGCATCATATTCTCATATATATCAGGAAGGATTCCTAGTAACGAATGTACCTGAGAAGTGGTTGTAGGAGTATTGGTTGTATCTATCATAGAGATGTCCTCATCATCCTCCCCTACTTGAATTGAAGTCGTCCTCGACGTAGTCTCATCTTTTTCACCAAGATATGCCTTCAAATCGTAGGTTGGGATGTCCTCATCATCCTCCCTTTCTTGAAAGAAAAGCCGTCCTCGGCGATGTTTATTCTGTAAACATGCTAACAAAAGAGACAAGGTATATGCATGGTATATGTATATGTCATCCGTTTTAACAGCTCTTTCATGTTTCCCATTTAATTTTTTACATATACCAGTATTGTAGTAGCGTAGAAGCTCATTAGTCCCCATTAAACATTTATCACAACTCAGTTTACAGATATAAGTGAAGCACATATTAACTCCTTTCAAATTATAATGCTCATCATTAAACCATCCCAAAGTTGGTAAACCAAAATGTAAGGTCTCAAATTTACTAGCTACGCCATGTGGATGTAAACAATTTTGCAGCAAGTTATTTGACATAGAATGAATGCCAACATTGGAGGTCATATCAAAATGAGAAAGCATATTCACAAATTCAGATTTATTGGAACTATAAGAATCATCACACATGATGCAAATCATATGTACCATAAAAACATTGGTTTCAACATACTCCCCAATCAAATTAAAAGTAACATCGGGGGCGTAGACGCTCTTTAAACAAGGAAGTTCATCAATTTTATTTCTAGCATGTGACAAAGATATAGGTGGATCCATCACAACAGAAAACAAAGAATTAGCATGATGAGGACATCCCAACCTCCGATTTGAAGGCATATCTTGGTGAAAAAGATGAGACTACGTCGAGGACGACTTCAATTCAAGTAGGGGAGGATGATGAGGACATCTCTATGATAGATGCAACCAATACTCCTACAACCACTTCTCAGGTACATTCGTTACTAGGAATCCTTCCTGATATATATGAGAATATGATGCTGCCTAAATCAAATGTATTTATATTATTTAGGAATGGATCTAGCATGGACGCCAAGCATTGGATTAGGTGTTGGAGATATGCCCAAGAGGCAATAATAAATTAGTTATTGTTATATCTTAGTGTTCATGATAAGTGTTTACATCCCATGCTATAATTGTATTAACCGAAACATTGATACATGTGTGTTATGTAAACAAAAAGGAGTCCCTAGTAAGCCTCTTGTATAACTAGCTTGTTGATTAATGGATGATCATGGTTTCGTGATCATGAACATAGGATGTTGTTAATAACAAGGTTATGTCATTGGGTGAATGATATAATGGACACACACCCAAATGAGCGTAGCATAAGATCAAGTCATTAAGTTCAATTTGCTATAAGCTTTCGATACATAGTTGCCTAAGTCCTTCGACCATGAGATCGTGTAAATCACTTACACCGGAAGGGTACTTTGATTACATCAAACGCCATTGCGTAAATGGGTGGTTATAAAGATGGGATTAAGTATTCGGAAAGTGTGAGTTGAGGCATATGGATCAATAGTGGGATTTGTCCATCCTGATGACGGATAGATATACTCTGGGCCCTCTCGGTGGAATGTCTTCTGATTAGCTCGCAAGCATATGATTGGATCATAAGAGATGACATACCACGGTACGAGTAAAGAGTACTTGTCGGTAACGAGGTTGAACAAGGTATGGAGATACCGATGATCGAATCTCGGACAAGTAAAATATCGCGTGACAAAGGGAATCGGCATCGTATGTAAATGGTTCAATCGATCACTAAGTCATCGTTGAATATGTGGGAGCCATTATGGATCTCCAGATCCCGCTATTGGTTATTGCTCGGAGAGGAGTCTCGACCATGTCTGCATAGTTCGCGAACCGTAGGGTGACGCGCTTAAGGTCCGGAATGGTCCGGAGAATAAGATTCATATATGGGAAGTCATTTTCAGGGTTACCGGAAAAGTTCAGGATTTTTCGGTATTGTACCGGAGGTTGTAGAAGGTTCCGGAGGGTACCATAGTGGGGCCCACCTATCCCGGACGACCAACATGGACCGGAGCGGTCGCATAGGCCCACATGGGCCATGCACACCAGCCCCCAAGGCCCATGTGGCTGTACCGAGTGGATAAGATCAAATCCCTTGAAAATAGGGACTTAACTTGGGGGGGGGGGGGAAGTTCCCCCCCTTGTTTTGGCCGACCCTTGGGCTTGGAGGAGGGGCCAAGGCAGCCCCCCACGCCTATATAAGAGGGAGGGGAGGGCTGGGGCGCAGCACATCATCCCCCCAAGCCCTAGCCACCCCTCTCTCCCTCCTCCTTCCTGCGCAGGCTTGGCGAAGCCCTGCAGGAATTTCTCCTCCACCTCCACCACCACGCCGTCGTGCTGCTGGGATTCCGAAGGGATCTACCACACCTCCGCTGCCCGCTGGAACGGGGAGAGGAAGGGCTTCATCGACACCGTACGCGCGACCGAGTACGGAAGTGCTGCCGGATTGCATCATTGGGGACGATCGTCTACACCAACAACGAGATCTAATCTCGTAGGCTTTGGAAATCTTCGAGGGTTAGTCTCACATCAATCTCGTTGCTCCGATCTTGTAGATTAGATCCTGGGTGTTCCATAGATTAGATCTTGGATTTATTCGTCTTGCGGTAGGAAATTTTTTGTTTTCTATGCTACGAACCCCATCAGTGGTATCAGAGCCATGTCTATGCATAGATCTGTTGCACGAGTAGAACACAATGGTTTTGTGGGCGTTGATGCTTTTGTTGCTTTAGTTTGTGTACTTTGCATCTTGCGGGATGGTGGGATGAAGCGGCCCGGGCTAACTTTACATGACCGCGTCTCATGAGACTTGCTCCACGCTTGACATGCAACTTGTATTGCATAAGTGGCTTTGCGGGTGTCTGTCTCTCCCACCATAGTGAAGATTCCAATTTGCACTTTCTATTGTCAACACTAGTATCACCGTTGTGGTTCATGTTCGTAGGTAGATTGGATCTTACTCGAAAACCCTAAACCACGTAAAATATGCAAACCAAATTAGAGGTGTCTAACTTGTTTTTGCAGGGTTTGGTGATGTGATATGGCCATGATGTGATGATGATTATATTTGATGTATGAGATGTTCATTGTTGTATTATGGCAACCGGCAGGAGCCTAATGGTTGTGTTTAATTTTTGTTAAAGACCTGCATGTCTATTCATCATATAATAGCTTTATTTCAAGTAGTTGTTATAGTAGCTATAAGTGATGGACAACCATGAAGCGGTGCCATGGACATTGGTGCAATGCTGGTGATGATGGAGATCATGCTCATGTGCTTTGGAGATGGAGATCAAAAGCACAAGAAGAAAGGCCATATCATATCACATATTATGAATTGCATGTGATGTTAATCATTTATGCATCTTATCTTGCTTAGATCGCGACGGTAGCATTATAAGATGATCCCTCACATTAATATCAAGATAATAAAGTGTTCTCCCCTCGTATGCACCGTTGCTACAGTTCGTCGTTTCGAAGCATCTCGTGATGATCGGATGTGATAGACTCTACGTTCACATACAACGGGTGTAAGCCATGTTGCACACGCGGAAATACTTGGGTTTGCTTGACGAGCCTAGCATGTACAGACATGGCCTCGGGACAACGGAAACCGAAAGGTTGGACACGAGTCATATGGATGATATGATCAACATGTTGATGTTCACCATTGAAGCTACATCATCTCACGTGATGATCGGTTTTGGTGTAGTGGATGTGGATCGTGTGCCACTTAGCAACTATGAGGGATGTTGTATTAAGTGGGAGTTCATTAGTAATTAGATTAAAACATGAACTAATTATCATGAACATAGTCTGAATAGTATTTTGAATTAAATTTGTAGAATTGGCATCCGTTATCTACCATGCGCTAGTCTTGTAATTGAGATAGAAATACCGTTAAGTCTGACAAGTAACTTTACGGACTGGTACCGTATTGTTAAAGAATCAAGATATGATTAAGTCCTAATGCAAACTTTTAGTAAACCTCACATTGATGATTCAAAGAGCAATGGTTTCAATTAGTACCAAATCATCTTGTCTCCGTGAAACTTGAAGTTCAAATCCGTTTGAAAAGTAAGGAGCTGGAAATTTTGTTTTCAGAAATAAGCAAGGTATGAGATATGTGTGATATCTAAGACCCTATTGCGAGATGATAGAATATTATCTAGTGAGACTACATAAACTCATAAGTTTTATGACAATGTACGAAGGTTGAAGACGCCCGGCGTCTCAATCCTCCAACTAGTTGGGCACTAACGATATTCGCATATCCATGAAGTGATCGTCCTTAGTATGCACCGTTGCTAAGACTCGTCGTTTTGAAGCATCACGTGATGATCGGGTGTTATAGATTCTACGTGTGCATACAACGGGTGCAAGCCAGATTTGCACATGCGAATACTAAGGTTAAACTTTACGAGCCTAGCATGTACAGACATGGTCTCAGAAAGTCGTCATGATATGATGGATAAAATTATGAGTGAAATTGTTCATCATATTAAAAAGTTACTAATAGTGAAATCTGGAACACTTGTCATATGATGATCAACTTCAAATTAAGAACCTCAAGGTTATTGGTATTTGACCAATGGACTTAGAAGTTATTGAAAGTGAAGTGTTTTCTGAGACCGAGGGAAACTAAAAGAGGAACTATAAAAGATATTTTGGTAGAAAGAAAGAAAAGACTAGAAAGTCTAGCTCAGGTATATAAAAATGATATACATGTTATGAATGTATTCCTAGTTTGGTCACACAATGAAATTCTTGGGTATTAGTACCATATTGGTTGGTATGAGGTGTCATACAAAACAATGCAATACAAGAATACAATGGCCTAAGTGACTGAAAAGGAATGTGATAGGAATGCACGTCTGGAACAAAAATGAAGTGTTATTATGTTCGTCGTTGGCATTCTGTCTAGCCATTCAGATTTATAATAAAGAACTTTATAATTGTTGTTTTGTTTAAATGAAAACAATGAGTTGTTCAAATTGTAACAAACATTCCATGTACGATGGATAAGTTATTATAAATCTTTATGATGAAGCACACATACATAACACTGACGCTAAAATGCCATAAGGCAAATGATGTGAATTCCACCATTAGTGGAACCGCCATTTAGGTCATGTTAGAAAGGAATGCATGAAGGAACTCCATTTGAATGGATTTTTGGAGTCATATGATTTTTGAATCGTTTGGCGCTTGCAAATCTCTTCTAAAGAGAATGACTGAAATACCGTTCATAGGCCAAGAGTTGAACGGGCAACTAACTTAGTGGAAACATACATGATGATGTATGTGGTTCACTTGGACATAGTTGTGTGCGGGAGATTCTTCTACTTCATGAAAACTTCCAACAATGAATTGAGTATATATATGTGGATATATTCGATAAAGAAGAAGTTTGAAACATTTGAATGGATTCAAATAAATTTCAGCATGAAGTGGAAATCATCGTAATATAAAAGTCAAATATCTATGATTGGATCATGGTGGAAATATTTGAATTACGAGTTTTAGCGAACATCTAAGAGAGTTATGAAATTGTTCTACAACTCACATTTCTTGGAGTATATAGTGACGATGGAGTTTCCAAGAGACGTATCCAAACCTTGTTGGGTTAATGATGAGATAATATAAAATGATGCCATTATATTTTTGTGGATTATGCTTTAGAGACTACCGCTTTTACACTGAATAGAGCGTCATCATGATCCATTGAAATGACACCATACGAGTTATGGCATGGGTATAAAACCTAATAGTCCTTTCTTAAATTTTGGTATGCATAACATATGTAAATAAGTGTACAACCAAAATCGGATGAATGTCTTTGTTGGTTATCCCATAAAATTGATTGGGAATTCTTTCCACTATAAAGTCAAAGACAAAGGTGTTTGTCGATGTTTCTTACTTATTTCAAAGAAATTGTTTTCTAGCGAAGTATTTGAGTGGGAGGACAATAGAACTTGATAAGGTTTATGAACATGAGCTTAATGATCAGAGTAGCACAGCATCGGAAATGGTTCCGGAAGTGGCCACGAAGATCATGGCTTCCATGACTACAAAGTGTTTTAGCCATGGAGATCGAAGTACCTATTGAACCTTGTAGGTTTGGTTTACTTTGTGGTCAAATAAATGATTTGTGGACAAAGGATTGATTTTGAACAATGATAAACCAACTACATACAAAGAAGTTATGATGGGCCCTGACTCCGTTAAAATGGCTATGCGCCATGAAATCCAAGATAGATGAATACTTTTTGAAAGTAAATTGATCTATAAAATTGACGGACTTGGATGGAATATCCTTGAATAAGCTCGACTTGTCGAAAAGTTGTTTACGACAAAGTTCAAAGAGTTGACTACGATAAGATTAGATCTTCCGTAGCGATGCTTATAGTCTATGTGGATTACTCTAGTAATCGCTACATATTTCTTTTATGAGATATGCTAGTAGGATGGCAAAAATACATTACTTAACAGAAATGTATATTAAAGGTGTATACAAGATACAACCAAGAGTTTTTGCTAGTCCGTGGAATACTAGATAGGTATACGAACTTCAATTGGATGAAGTGAGTATCGTGGAGTTGGAATCTTCACCGGATGAAATAGTCAAAGAGTTTTTGATCTCATCAGAAACGATGAAGATGCTTGCATTTGCAAGAAATTAAGTGGGAGCGCTGAGACATGTTTATAATACTTTATGTAGATGACATATCGTTGATTAAAAATAATGTAATCATGTACTTGATGTGATTAAAAGGTTTCATTGAGAATTAATTTCAATAAAAGGATATGGACTGAAACATATTTAGTGTCAAGATCTATGAAGATGGATTGAAACACATAATAAGTTTAAGTCAAAGTACATAGAATGAATATTGAAGTAGTTCAATATAAAAAATATTAAGAAGGTGTTCTTTTCATGTGAAGGCTTAACAAGACTTGAGTGTATTTGACACTCAATGAGTAAAAACACATGAGTGACTTTAAATCACGAATAATATGTACAAAGTCAGATGTCCTGTGCTCTAAAGTGTTACGAGCATATACCAGAATGATTCATGTAATGATCATTGGACAACAGCAAGAATATCCCTGAGTGCTTTAGAAGAACCGATGATATATGTATATAGTTTTTGTATGGGGTAATAACAAACAAATCGCTGTAAGGTGTTGCACCGATATTAGTTTGATCACATATAAAAATAAAATTTCAATCTCAATTAGGCTAAGTGTTGTTTAAAAGGTAGCACAATGAGCTAGAAGAAGTCTATGCTAGATTTAGATCAGTTCTAAATATTGTGACGGATTCTACAAACGAAGGCAGAGTATGTCATTGTTTTGACAATGACTGAGGATGTTAAGTCGAGGAGTTCTTTGAGAACTTGGTGTAGTTCCGATAGTGTCAGAACTTTGAAGCTATATTGTGTATGACAATATTAGTGACTTATTTTCAGACTGCGGAATTAAGGTTCCACCAGAGGACTAAGCATATACAATTAATGCTGACTCATTTGGAAAATGAGTGATGCGTAGAGACGCAAATGAATTGCAAAATACATACGTTTCTGAACAGTCAGATCCGTTGACTAAAAACCTCTCCCGTAAGCAAAGCATGATACGCACCAGAAGGCCAAGGTGTTATATCTTTTCAAATGTAAACTAGATTATTGACTCTAGTGCAAGTGGGAGACTGTTGGAGATATGCCCAAGAGGCAATAATAAATTAGTTATTGTTATATCTTAGTGTTCATGATAAGAGTTTACATCCCATGCTATAATTGTATTAACCGAAACATTGATACATGTGTGTTATGTAAACAAAAAGGAGTCCCTAGTAAGCCTCTTGTATAACTAGCTTGTTGATTAATGGATGATCATGGTTTCGTGATCATGAACATAGGATGTTGTTAATAACAAGGTTATGTCATTGGGTGAATGATATAATGGAAACACACCCAAATGAGCGTAGCATAAGATCAAGTCATTAAGTTCAATTTGCTATAAGCTTTCGATACATAGTTGCCTAAGTCCTTCGACCATGAGATCATGTAAATCACTTACACCGGAAGGGTACTTTGATTACATCAAACGCCATTGCGTAAATGGGTGGTTATAAAGATGGGATTAAGTATTTGGAAAGTGTGAGTTGATGCATATGGATCAATAGTGGGATTTGTCCATCCTGATGACGGATAGATATACTCTGGGCCCTCTCGGTGGAATGTCTTCTGATTAGCTTGCAAGCATATGATTGGATCATAAGAGATGACATACCACAGTACGAGTAAAGAGTACTTGTCGGTAACGAGGTTGAACAAGGTATGGAGATACCGATGATCGAACCTCGGACAAGTAAAATATCGCGTGACAAAGGGAATCGGCATCGTATGTAAATGGTTCAATCGGTCACTAAGTCATCGTTGAATATGTGGGAGCCATTATGGATCTCCAGATCCCGCTATTGGTTATTGCTCGGAGAGGAGTCTCGACCATGTCTGCATAGTTCGCGAACCGTAGGGTGACGCGCTTAAGGTCCGGAATGGTCCGGAGAATAAGATTCATATATGGGAAGTCATTTTCAGGGTTACCGGAAAAGTTCAGGATTTTTCGGTATTGTACCGGAGGTTCTAGAAGGTTCCGGAGGGTACCATAGTGGGGCCCACCTATCCCGGACGACCAACATGGACCGGAGCGGTCGCATAGGCCCACATGGGCCATGCACACCAGCCCCCCAAGGCCCATGTGGCTGTACCGAGTGGATAAGATCAAATCCCTTGAAAATAGGGACTTAACTTGGGGGGGGGGGGGAAGTTCCCCCCCTTGTTTTGGCCGACCCTTGGGCTTGGAGGAGGGGCCAAGGCACCCCCCCACGCCTATATAAGAGGGAGGGGAGGGCTGGGGCGCAGCACATCATCCCCCCAAGCCCTAGCCGCCCCTCTCTCCCTCCTCCTTCTTCCCGCGCAGGCTTGGCGAAGCCCTGCAGGAATTTCTCCTCCACCTCCACCACCACGCCGTCGTGCTGCTGGGATTCCGAAGGGATCTACCACACCTCCGCTGCCCGCTGGAACGGGGAGAGGAAGGGCTTCATCGACACCGTACGCGCGACCGAGTACGGAAGTGCTGCCGGATTGCAGCACCGGGGACGATCGTCTACACCAACAACGAGATCTAATCTCGTAGGCTTTGGAAATCTTCGAGGGTTAGTCTCACATCAATCTCGTTGCTCCGATCTTGTAGATTAGATCTTGGGTGTTCCATAGATTAGATCTTGGATTTATTCGTCTTGCGGTAGGAAATTTTTTGTTTTCTATGCTACAAACCCCATCATTAGGAACGTGCATGGAGATGGAAGCAGACCTGCAAGGATTCAGGATGGTGTTGCAAGCGAGGATTTCAAAACATTGAAGCCACCATAGTGAAGCAACGATGCTTGGATGAATTATACAAGTTACTCCATCATAAAATTCGTCCAAAGAGTTATTATTGGTGTTGCGTCACCTTATTTAATGGGCCAGGCCCATGTATTTTCGGATTAGGTATTTTAGGGGATTTTAAGAGGCCATATATATGGGGGAAGTAGAGGGATTTTCGATCTCATTGGTATGATCACATGGTACTTGCAATTCAGTAGTATGATCCTCTAATACAGGTGGTGTGACCAAATTATTTTCTACCTCATCACATGGTATATTAATAGCAACAATGCATTCATCAATTTCAAGTTCATGAACAAAACTAGGAAGCATCTCCATTGTTATATCAGAAGATTGTTTCAAAGTGACAACTCTATCCTCAATCAACTCCAATAGACAAATCATCACATGACATATGTAGATCATCATGGAATTCATCAGTCACATGTGGAAGGACAAAATCAGTACCTTTATTTTTACCTTGTGACTCCAACGTAGAAGATGTTCGCAGCGACGTGTCACAAGTCTGTGGCTGGGCGACTCGCACAACAATATCCATGCGTGGAACGTTGGAAGAAACAACCGGTGCTAGTGTGCATGACTTGAAGGAGTTGGAATGGTCCAACGTTTTCTCCCGTATGTGTTTCTCAAAAGCACAAGCTCGAACATATATACCAATAGTAGAACGAGGAATATACTTAAACATAACCTTAATATCAGGGTTCAAGCCATTGAAAAACATGTTTCTAGTACTTTCCTCAAATTCCTTTATATCACAATGGTACATGTAAAATGTAAATTCCTGATAGTAAACATGCACGGTGTTACTACCTTGTTCTAACCGTTTAAGTTTGCGGATCATTTCACGTTGATGAAAAAGAGGCACAAATCTATGCCGCAATGCAGATTTTAAATCTACCCAAGTAGTAGGTGTATTATCAACATTTTCTTTATAATTCCAGTCCCAAGATCAATAAAAGTTTGGGCGGCAATTCTTACTTTCTCATGTTCATTAAAATCATGGCATCCAAAAATATTGTCAACCTCAAACTCCCAATCAAAATAAGCATATGTATTATATCTACCCTCATAAACTGGTAAAGATATAACCTGATCATGATCTCCTGTAAATGGTTGCACATGCAGCTCCGTAGTCGTCATGGTTGAAAGAGCAAAGTCTAAACCCCGTGTTTTGTGTGTTTGATGACAACACTTGAGTTATCACACCGTGTGCCTTGTGTATCATTGCTAGATTTGCAAGTGCACGGTGACCTCGCTGGACACGTCAAGATCGGAGGACTGAAGCGTAGTTATAGGTAGATGTAGGTTTTCTGGTTTTGTGTGTGTTTCGCGAGGTGACATGGCTGGAGAGAAAAAGGGAAGAAAACCAGTTTTAGCCAGGCCGGTACTACCGGTACTCGTAGCGATAGTACCGCTACCCCTATAGGTACCGCCTCACGTACCGCTCTGAGTTCTGCGCTGGAATTGTCCTCCAGTACGAGTTACGGTACCTCTGCGGTACTTGGAGCGGTAGTACCGCTCACGAGCGGTAGTACCGCCCATGGTACCGCCCAGGTACCGTAACTAGTTACGGCAGTACCGCTCTGGTACCGCTCCGGTACCGCTTTGGATCCAGTAAGGTTTGGACCCCATTGCGGTACCTCAAGCGGTACCTCTAGCGGTAGTACCGCTCTGCGTCCACTTGGACCAGATCTGGGGAATTCGAGCTCAGAGCGGTAGTACCGCTTTCCAAAAGCGGTAGTACCGCTTAGGCAAAAACTGGACATAATGGATGGATTTGGAGGAGCCTATTTAAGGGCTCCTTCTTCCCCAATTCGTTTTTTATCTCTTCCCTCTCTCTCTCCTCCATTGTTGCTGAGCTTAATCCTTGAGGATCTCCCCAACCATCCAACCAATCTTGCTCAAATTTTGAGGAGTGGTGGAGGAGACCTCGATCTATAGTTCTACCAAGAGAAATTTCACCAATACTTGCTACTCCTTAGTGGATCTTGGTGTTAGGGTTCCTATTGTGGGACTTTGGAGAAAGTGCATCCATGGAGGCTAGCTTGGTGTTGTACTAGCTCCATGGATTGTTGGGAGCCTCCTTGTGGTGTGGAGCTCGCCCCAACCTTGTGAAGGAATCACCGCCTCGACCGGTGCCTTAGTGGAGAAGGGGAGCACCTTTGTGGAGCCCTCTCGAGGAAGAAGGTGAGGCCTTCCTTCGTGGTGTGGCCGTCTAGTCTCTTGTGTGAGACTAGCACCTCCTCAACGCGTACGTACTCCCTTTTGTGGGAGGAACTGCGGGAAACAAACCTCGCCTCGTCTCCGCGCCCTCCGGTTGTCCCGCTCCTTACTCTTACTATCTTGTGATTGTTCCTTTGCTTGTTGCACTTGTTCTAGGATCATTGTAGGAAAGCAATCACCTTTATCTTCCGTTGCACTAAAATTGAAAAATACTAAAACTTGACGTAGCAACCATTCACCCCCCCTCTTGTTCGCTACGATCCATTCAATGGTACTCGGGTCGATGGCTTGGTCCTCAATTCCTGTCATGGTTAGTACCCAAAAAGCACAAATGCATATGCCTACAAACTACGGAATATGGTGGTTCACGCGCAATTCGTCAAGCAAAATACAAAGCTCTTACAAGTTCTTACCAAACAGGAGGAAGGCGATATGGCAACCAGCAAAGATCAGCTTCTCCAAAGATTGCCAAAGCGATTACCAGGGGTCGACACAGTGCACGTGGAGATATCTGTGGAGCTCTGGAAGGCAAAGTATAGTGATATGGTGGCACAGTAATCAAATCAGCGATGCAAATTGAGTAAACGCTCAACGAAGGTACTGTGTTGGTCCTAGGCTAGATCGTATTAGAGACGCGAGCCTAAATCACCAACGAGATCACGACGCGGCACAAGATGCAAGGGGCAGCGAAACTGGCGCTGAAGGATAGAGGCATGGACGGTAAGGCGCCCTTTTTTTTTGGACCTCAACTTGGCGCTAGACCCTAGAGGTCTCTATCGTAGGGCGCCCGAAATTTTTTTTTTGCGGAATCTACCTTGGCGCTAGACCGTAGAGGTCTCTATGGTCGGGCGACCAGAAAATTTTTTTTTCGAATTTTTTTTTTGCAGCTAGACTGCTTTCAGGATTCCGACGGAAAACGCGAAATTGACCATAAAAACGGATCTAAAACCCGAAAAAACTCTGAAACGAAGATCAAGAAAGACCCTACTATGATGGGAAAAAAGGGGAACAACAAGGAGTTGATGGCAGATGTGGCGGAAGTGTATGGTGGCGGTGATATGGCGAGGACTGCAAGTGGAGATGGTGCGGCGGCGACGTGACTACTATGACCAGAACTCGAAACTCTAACGACTCTAGACGCTAAGACCAGCACGCGACACGACGATTGCAGACGAAGACTCAAAAAGCAAAAACTGAAAAGATCATGCAATGGCTTGGCAGGGGCTATGGGACGGATGATCTAATCTAACTTCTTTTTGTGGGGCTATTTCTGGGTTATAGGTAAAAACAAATCTACACTAGGAAAACTGTAAATCTCACCGAGCAACCTGAGCTCTGATACCACTTGATAGGGAAAAGGTGGCCGATCTTTCGATGAGATGAGGATAATTCGATTTGTTGGTGGAGTTCGTGCTTGACGATCCGACTACACGTGCAAAGCTCGTGCGCCAATGAAATCGCTAGGACAATCTCCGGGAGTTACTGATCTTGCGGGAGCACGATCAGCTCGACCAGACAAGGGTCTTAATTCCTACCTGAAATCGAGAACAAGTAAGAACTAAAGATGCAATCAGAATATTGCGAATAGAGATGAAAGCTTGATTGATAATGGTGTGATTCTGAATAGTCGGTCTTGTTCTGGGCGTTGGCCTCAAAAGAAGTACACGTAGTTGCAGCAATTGGCTAACTTTTAATCTAATCAAAATCCAAGTTCTAATGACGGCTACAGAGGGATATATGGGGGAAGTCTTTCGTCCAACCAGCTAGGGTTGGCCAAAAACACCCCTAAATGGGCCTTCCTCCACTTATATGGCCTCTTAAAATCCCCTAAAATACCTAATCCGAAAATACATGGGCCTGGCCCATTAAATAAGGTGACGCAAGCACCAATAATAACTCTTTGGACGAATTTTATGATGGAGTAACTTGTATAATTCATCCAAGCATCGTTGCTTCACTATGGTGGCTTCAATGTTCCGAAATCCTCGCTTGCAACACCATACCGAATCCTTGCAGGTCCGCTGCCATCTCCATGCACGTTCCTAATCCAATGCTTGGCGTCCATGCTAGATCCATTCCTAAATAATATAAATACATTTGATTTAGGCAGCATCATATTCTCATATATATCAGGAAGGATTCCTAGTAACGAATGTACCTGAGAAGTGGTTGTAGGAGTATTGGTTGTATCTATCATAGAGATGTCCTCATCATCCTCCCCTACTTGAATTGAAGTCATCCTCGACGTAGTCTCATCTTTTTCACCAAGATATGCCTTCAAATCGGAGGTTGGGATGTCCTCATCACCGCCTGGATTTTATCATTTCATCAGTCGGGTGAAATCCCGTATTGTTTTGAAGTTACAGCAGCAAACGGGGAAGAGGGGAGCAAACGCCCAACGCACGGAGGCGAGCTCAAGAAAAAGAAACAACAGAAACTAGGGTCGTTCAGGGACTAGGTAGGTCAGCCAGAGGTCAACATCCTCGCACTGATCGAAGGGGAGGCGAGCGCGCCAGAGGGTGGCGTTGTCCCTGCGGTTCTTGAGGAGGAGGGACAGGGAGGGCGAGAGACCGTTGAACACCATCCCGTTGCGGTGCTTCCACAGGTGCGAGAAGCAAAGGAGATGGAGCGTAGGTGCAGTCCCTGGCGGCACCGAGGCTGGTAGGGGATAGCTCGAGAAGTCGGAGGGAGCAAGCTCAGGGGAAACAGGAGCCCCAATGGTGGCCCAGAATCTGCGAGCAAAGGGGCACCCAAACATGATGTGGCCAAATGTTTCCGTGGGCGCATCGCAGATGGGGCAGCCGCTGCTGGCCTTGTCGAGGATTCCTTTACGGTGGAGATTTGCGCGGCATTGGATGCGGCCTTTGACCAGGAGCCAAGCTAAGAAATTGACTTTGGAAGGAGCTTTGCACGCCCAGACGAACTCGACGTGCGCATCAACAACCCCTCCCAGTGGTGCAGAGTTTGTAGAGGGCGGAGGTGAGCAGCGCACCACCTTTCTTAGAGCAGAGCGGGAGGAGCGCTGGTCCGGGGAGCTCGAGAGCGCCGTCTCCGCCACAATTTGCACCAGGGCACCCCGCTGCCTTGAAGCGGTGGAGGAGAGACGCGGCACTAGGAAGGTGTCAATGCCGCATGCGACGATCTGGCGGACAGTAGCATTTTGGAGAGTGAAGTGGGGGAGGAGCTCTGGCATGGCCTCACCGAGCACACCAAGGGGATGCCAGTAGTCAAACCTGAAAGCGGTGTGGGATCCATCGCCAATATGAACTCGCGAGATGCTTCGATAGAGCGGCAGGAGCTGATGCAGCGAGCTCCAGTGCGCGCCATCCAGGGGAGAGGCGGGGCCGGTCGTGTCGAGCAGCAGCATAGCCAAGCTGGACCAGACCCAACGAGGCCAGGACTCGGAGGGAGCACCATGGAGGTGATGAAGGAGCTTGACGAGGAGGGAAGTGTTCATGTCTTTGAGGGAGCGCATGCCGAGGCCTCCTTCAACCTTGGAGCGACGGACAGTGTCCCAAGACACCAGGCACTGGGAGCCAGAAACGCGGTCCGAAGTGCCAGAGGAAGGCCCGTCGAAGCTTGTCGAGAGCCGCGAGGACGCCAGGTGGGAGCTCAAGCGCACCCATGGCAAAAGTCGGGAGGGCTTCGAGGACGGCGTTGATGAGGACGAGGCGCCTGTTGACGTGTATAAAGTAGATTGCCTAGCCCTTTCCATCAGTTCGGACTTTTGATTCAAGTGGCTAGTGCATGAAGCTTAACATGGTATCAGAGCCCCAGGTCTCGAGTTCAAATCCTGGCTTTTACAATTTATTCTAAAAAATTCCCGCGGCCTCCTGCCGTGTGTATCCGGCCTTCCGCTGCCTCTTTGTCTCTCTACACGTGTTGACTTGTCTTCTCGTCTTCCCGTCACACGTGAGAGGGGGTGTTGACGTATATAAAGTAGATTGCCTAGCCCTTTCCATCAGTTCGATCAGTTCGGACTTTTGGTTCAAGTGGCTAGTGCATGAAGCTTAACATGGTATTAGAGCCCCAGGTCTCGAGTTCAAATCCTGGCTTTCACAATTTATTCTAAAAAATTCCCGCAGCCTCCTGCTGTGTGTATCCGGCCTCCCGCTGCCTCTTTCCTGCCGTGTGTATCCGGCCTTCCGCTGCCTCTTTGCCTCTCTACACGTGTTGACTTGTCTTCTCGTCTTCCCGTCACACGTGAGAGGGGGTGTTGACGTGTATAAAGTAGATTGCCTAGCCCTTTCCATCAGTTCGGACTTTTAGTTCAAGTGGCTAGTGCATGAAGCTTAACAGCGCCCACCTGGTGACAACAGCAGCGCTCGCCACCTAGAGAGATACCGATCCACCTTGGCGATGAGGGGCACGAAAGCCGTGAGCCGCAGCTTCTCCGCCGAGAGAGGGAGCCCCAGGTACGTCTGGGGAAACCCCTCAACCTTGCAGCCCAACGTCTGCAAGGTTTAAAAAAATCTATTTTAAACCTTGAACATTTTCTTTATCGTGAGCATTTTCTTTCCTATTTCCTTTGCTCCGTGTGACCCGGCAATAGAGTAGACCGTAGGTAGAGATGTTGCATGCTGCCCCTGTCACCTCTATGCAAGACAGACAGCTTCCCCGTGGGCGCCATTTTACCCCTTCGCCTTCTGTACCTCTGCCCATTTTCTCGCTCTCGCCGACGAGCAAGATTCCAGCTTTTCCTCTGCCCCCAATTTTGCAAGCTCGCGGTCGATCTTCACAGCCTGCCTTCCGCCGCCGTCCCGGCTGCTCCGCGTTGTTGTGCTTCAGCCTCCCGCCGTCTCCGCCACGCCGCTACCACGCATGTACATTACGTCTCCGTCGGAGCTCCTTTTCTTCTCTCTGCCCCTCTTCCTTCCATCGCTGGTGTACTGACGGGTGACGGTGTCTTGCTTTGTACAGACTACTTTCCCTCCATTGTTTTGTTTGCTCCATGGCGAGTACACACTAGGTAGGAACTCCAATTTTGTTGATTCCTATTTTTCCGCTTTCTGATCTCTATTCTTTCTTGAATAAATTATAAAAAGGGAGGTGTCTGATCCATTTTGTGTGTATGATCCTTCCAAATTGAAATTTATTGTGTTGCTTTGATTCCACGCAGGTCGTCGTTGATATTCTAGTGGCGGCAATGGGTGAATGGTGAACTAGATGAATTCGCAGACAACGTGCTGTTGTAAGCGCTAGATCGGTAGGTGTAGGATCTGTGCCGGGAGAGAGACAGTCTGTGAGCATTTACCTTCTTCCTTGGAGGAGGAATCCGCCGCAGTCGACATGGTGGAGGTGGCGACATTGACGGCGTGAGGTCGAGGGAGAGAGGTGGCGGCGGAGCTTCCCGTCGGCACTGCACTAACCCTAATCGGTGGGTCGTCTGGTGGGGCGAGTGGCAGCTCAGGGCAACCTCGTACCGAGTGCCACTGGCCCCCACCACTCTATATAGTGCAGGCGACAGGGGCCCACCAACCAGCGAACGGTTGGGCGCCCCCGATCAGGGCGCAGACGAGGCCAAGGGGTCGTGCCAGAGCCGTTGGGCTCTGGTGCGATGGAGATCAATCCTAACATTCTCCCCCTTGATCTCAACTTTTCTTTTAACTTTATACTTTCACTTTATTCGTGTCATTTTGGATCAGTCCATAGGGCATGTTTCATCGTCACAACTCTATTGCCGATAGAATCAGACAGCCACAATACACTTCTCTGTTTTGAAACAAATTCTTTTACTTTTGGGCCTCTTATGATCCAGGATAGGTAAGACTTTCCCTTAAACCCATGCCGGCTACGTGCTCCTTGAACACGCTGGGTGGTAAGCCTTTCGTTAGCGGATCCGCAAGCATATATTTTGTCCTTATATGCTCGAGACTTATAGTTTGATCCTGGACCTTGTGTTTCACAACATAATACTTAACCTCAATCGGTTTCGTAGCTGTACTCGACTTGTTGTTGTGAGCATAAAATACTGCGGCCTCATTATCGCAGTACATCTTTAGTGGTTTGTCAAGACAATATACCACTTTTAAGTCGGGTATAAATTTCTTTAACCATAATGCCTGCCCCCTGGCTTCATAACATGCTATAAATTCTACATACATCGTGGATGATGCAACTATGGTCTGTTTGGAGCTTCTCCACGAAATAGCTCCCCCTGCGAGGGTGAATACATATCCAGATGTGGATTTTCTATCATCTTTATCCCCCGCAAAATCTGCATCTGAATACCCTCTTATTTCTAGGGAATCAGATCTTCTGTATGTTAGCATGTAACTCTTTGTGCCTTTCACAAAACGCAATGCCTTCTTTACCATTTTCCGAGTGTTCAAAACCTGGATTTTCTTGATATCTACCGAGTACTCCGGTGATAAATGCTAAGTCAGGGCGAGTGCACACTTGTGCATACTGTAGGCTTCCAATAGCCGAAGCATATGGAACCGCTTTCATTTGATCGAGCTCGTATTGATTTTGGGGACTTTGATGTTTCCCAAAACTGTCGCCCTTGACTATAGGGGCTGGTGTGGCACTGCATTTATGCATATTATACTTACTTAGAATGTTTTCTAAATAAGCCTTTTGCGATAGTCCTGATACTCCATTGTTCCTATCTCGGTGAATTTCTATGCCCAAAACATATGACGCTTCACCAAGATCATTGATATCAAAATTTGAGGACAAGAACTTCTTTATCTCTTGCAGTAGACTAACATCACTACTAGCAAGCAGAATATCATCCACATACAAGATTAGGAAAATATATTTCCCACTTTTAAACTTTGCATAAACGCAATTGTCCTCAATATTTTCTTTAAATCCAAATCTCTTTATTGTTTCATTAAACTTTAGAAACCACTGTCTGGAGGCTTGCTTTAATCCATAAATGGATTTCTTTAGGCGGCATCTCATTTCTTCCTTGCCTTCCATGATAAAACCCTTGGGTTGTTTCATGTAGACATTTTCTTCTAAATCCCCGTTTAGAAATGCCGTCTTTACATCCATTTGATGCAACTTTAAATCAAAATGTGCAACAAGTGCCATGATGATTCTGAAGGAATCCTTACATGAGACCGGAGAAAATGTCTCATTGTAATCTATCCCTTCTCTTTGTGTAAATCCTTTTGCCTCTAGAGGTGGCTGTTGTTGCTCCCTTTCATGCTCAACAAATGGTTCATTCGGCTCCTGACGGGCAGGTTCCGAATTTTCACTCATCGTTGTCATGGGTGGAGTCACAACAGGCGCTTGCACCACAATCGCAGGGATCATCGGTACATGTGCACATGGTAGCGCAAAAAATGGGTCCTGAGTCATCGGATTAGGTGCATGCACCCTCTTCTCCTCAAGATCAATTTTCGGAGCTACCATGCTCCCCCTCATCATTTCGTCTTCTAAGAAGACAGCATGTCTCGTTTCCACAAACTTTGCGTATTTCTTTGGACAGTAGAAACGATAACTTTTTGACTTTTCAGGATAGCCAATAAAATGGCAGCTGACTGTTTTGGTATCTAACTTTGCGATATTTGGATTGAATACTTTGGCCTCAGCAGGGCTCCCCCACACTTTCAGGTGGTTTAGAGAAGGCACTCTCCCTGTCCATAGCTCATACGGCGTTTTGGGCACCGATTTGCTTGGTGCTCTGTTTAGAATGTGAATCGCGGTTTTCAACCCCTCAATCCACAATCACAATGGTAGGGTGGAATAGCTCATCATACTGCGCACCATATCCATAAGGGTACGGTTGCGCCTTTCAGCTACCCCATTCTGCTGAGGTTCGCCCGACATCGAGTACTGGGCGACTATTCCAGTCTTCTGTAGAAACCTTGCAAAAGGTCCAGGGACTTGGCCATATGGAGTATGTCGACCGTAGTACTCCCCTCCACGATCAGACCTGACTATCTTTATTCTTTTATCATGCTGAATTTCAACTTCAGCTTTGAATATTTTGAATTTATCCAACGCTTCTGTTCTTTATTTTATTGGATAAATATAACCATATCGGGAGTAATCATTCGTGAATGTTATTAATGAATCATAGCCATCCACACTTTTCACAAGAAATGATCCACATATCTAGGTGTGAATTATTTCTAGTGTTGTTGTGCAACGATTTGAACCCTTTTTAATTTGCTTTACAAATTTTTCAATCGATGCGCTGTTCTATGTCTGAGAATTCTAATGGAGGAAGAATACCATTTTTAACAAGTCTTTCTATTCTCCCCCTCGAAATATGGCCTAAGCGACAGTGCCATAATTTCGATGATTCATCAGTTCTTTTTCTTTTATTTTTGTCTTTGTCTGACGCGGACAACACTTTTTCACTCACATTACACACAGACAACATCCACATAAGCATTATTACAATATATGGCACACTTTCCATGTCCTTCCTGTCCATGTGTACTTTTATGTCACCAGTTGCTTCAGCAGCTGGGTCGCACATATCTTTGAAGAACCAGTGAACTGACTCTTTATTCTTTCAAGATACTCCTTACGGAAGCACACTCTTCAATTGAGCCCACAATAGCGTTCTCAACTGTATTCTTTATAAAAGGCACTTAGCCACTTTTTACTCTGCCATGCAGCATCATCTTTTGGTCTGACCGGCTGTGGGAACCCAGTCCACCTCAGCACAAATCGACCTTTTTTCTCCATTCAGTGTAGTTATCACCTCTGAGGGTTGGAACATCCTTGATGCAGCTCATCAAGTAGTACCCTCCTTAAAACCACAATGAAATGAGATCATAACAACAATTGCATGCAATAATCCAACGTTGGTCAAAATTAGAACATACAACTGTTTGTGCAATTATATGTATATCACCGTTGGGCAGAAATAGAGATAGATGCACCTCTTATTGCAAAAAATCACGATCATGTCATTAATAACGTTGGTCAAAAAATAACAAAACCATAATTATCAAAATAATCACTTTAATCATTTCTTTAAAATTTTGATTATCACTTTTGCATTAAAATGCATCTTTAACTATTTGCAGCGGAAACTTTGAATTCAAACATTAATACTTTTAGAAGCATTTCCGTTACTATTTAATTTCCTAAAACAAATATCTCGTTGGTTCAATTTGCTCAGGAAAAAAATTTGACAAAAATGCTTCTTTTACTATTTGCAGCGTAAACTTCAACTTTAAACTATTAACTTTTCAACTTTTCAGAGACATTACTGTTACTTTTCATTTCCTAAAACAAATATCTCGTTGGTTCAATTTGTTAGGAAAAAAACTAGACAAAAATTGGCCAAAAAACAGCCCAAAAATTGCCTAAAATGCCTCTGTAATTAATAAAACTGTAAAAAACTGTAAACTGTCGTGGCCCATGCGGCCTGCACGCGCCGAGCGACGCGCAGTAACGCTTCACCCACGCTGCTGGCTGACGTTGCGCCCACGCGTCCGGTAGACGCGGCCCGCACGCGGCCTGGCAAACGCGGCCCGAACGCCGCCCGGTCCCGCGTCGCCCACGCGGCGAGGCAGATGCTGCCCGCACGCTGTGCGGCCTGGCCCGCGGCCCAACCACGGTGTCGACGAGGCCCGGCCACGCTGCCCACGCGGCAACTCTTCTGGCCGTTGGATGCGATCCGACGGCGGCCCTACACTTGCGGTCGGTATAAAAGGGGAGACCGAACCGGTCAAAAACCTAACCCTAGCTCACTTTTCCCCCTTTCATTTCTCTGTCCCTCTCTCTGGCGGCGCGGAGGGGAGCAGCGCTCGCCCCTGGCAGCTCGCCGACGGCGGCGACGGCGCCGCCCGGCGGCTCCTTGCGCTGGCTCGGCAGCCCCACCTCCCCTTTCTTTCATCCTTTTCATTTGGCCGGTGAAGAGCAGCCCGGTCTCTACTCGTTCTTTGCCTCCTCCCACCGAAGAAAAAACCTCACAGATTCACAGTGGAGGAGATAACCAGCAGCGGCTGTAGGGGGCGGCTGCTCGCAGCAGGTGGCCGGGGCCGGGGACAGGCCCCTCCCCTTTCCCTTTTCTATTACCTCCACCACCAGATCCCGGCGCGACGGCCAAAGAACGGAGGCAGTACATGGCGCCCCCTCGGTTTTCTTGCCGGTGAGTGCGTTCTCCCGCGGGTGAGCGCATCGCCGTCAAGATGACCGGAGGTGGTGCCCTTTCCTTTGCCGGCGACCGTGAACAGCAGCGTAGGTAAGCCGGTGAGGATTCTTTTCTTTGCTCCGTCTCGCTGACGCAAGTGGAGTAGCCCTTCCTCCCGATGCCTCGGCATACCGATGCGCATCGGGATCGAGTGGGGCGGCGCGGCCTTGCGGCAGCGCATACTTTGCCGGCAGACTGATTCTCTGGCCGGTGATACTTTTCTTTCTCTTTTACGAAAAAATAGAGTTTCTGTTCGGTGGGGATGAACTAGGGTTTTCTTTTCTATAACTTTACCTAAGCACATGATCTACCAGATCTACTACGCTAAAACAGTGCTCTGATACCAATGTTGTAAGCGCTAGATCGATAGATGTAGGATCTTTGCCGGGAGAGAGACAGTCTGTGAGCATTTACCTTCTTCCTTGGAGGAGGAATCCGCCGCAATCGACATGGTGGAGGTGGCGACGTTGACGACGTGAGGTCGAGGGAGAGAGGTGGCGGCGGAGCTTCCCGTCGGCACTGCACTAACCCTAATCGGTGGGTCGTCTGGTGGGACGAGTGGCAGCTCAGGGCAACCTCGTACCGAGTGCCACTGGCCCCCACCACTCTATATAGTGCAGGCGACAGGGGCCCACCAACCAGCCAACGGTTGGGCGCCCCCGATCAGGGCGCGAACGAGGTCAAGGGGTCGTGCCAGAGCCGTTGGGCTCTGGTGCGGTGGAGATCAATCCTAACACGTGCTAGAAGGGCACGTCCACCCAGACTACAACGCGCCTCCGGTAAATGGTGATTCTGTGTCGGAGGCAGGATGCAGAGCGGACGACGATGGCGGCGTCAGGAAGTCGGCCAGGGTGGATGAGTTCGGCATGAACTACAGGCGGTGGCGGTAGACGGGCAGGAGGTCCTATAACCCACTGGTAGAAAAAATGGCTTTAGTCCCGGTTCGCAACTGCCATTAGCCGCGGTTGCGCAACCGGGACTAAATGGTCGCGACTAAGGCCCCCCCCCCCCTTTAGTCGCGGTTGCTTACGAACCGCGACTAAACGTCCGTCCACGTGGGCGGCTAGCGTGCGCCTGGGCGAAGGACCTTTAGTCCCGGTTTGTGTCCCCAACCGGGACTAAAGGCTAATTCGTTAAAAGAAAATTAATTCATTTGGGTTTCTAATTTTTTTCCACTCCGTTTTTTTTATTTTTTTCAGAATTTCTATTATTTCAGTTATTTGCATAGCTTAGTCTCTATCTCTAACTACACTTATCTCTAGTCAAATTACTTACTCGTGGTCAAACTTTCCACTCGGTCACCCATCCTCCCACTACTCCACCTCTAGCACGCTTAACTTCCGAGTTCCATTCCGTCCCGCATCCAAGTGCTACGCGCACATGTATGTGATACTAGTATCATATCAATCCTATTAACATGTTGGTCAATGTCACATATTTTTATTGTTTGAATTTCAAATAATTTTTTTCATAAACAAAAATAATGATGTAATAATAATCGTGAATAAATAAATAAACATTAACTTTTTAATTTTTAATTTTTTTAATTTTAATTTTTTAAATATTTTTTTTGCCAAAACCTAAAAATTTGAAAATCTAAAATTTGGGTAAAAGTAATAGTAATCTTTATGCTGGATGCAATTAATAATTTTATTTTTTTGAAAAATTTAAAAAATATAAAATCCATAATTTATAGCAAAAACTAAAATCTTCCTGCTTTCGTATTTTCATTTGGAATTTTGAGAATCTAAAAATTGGCTAACCGGGTAAATCCCGGTGAATTCGGATGTAACTTTTTCCCAGGATTTTTTTGATATATTATACGTTTTTTTCCAACGTCGTATGCAAACGTTATTGCGATTTTACCATTTTTTTAACTTTTTTTGCAAAAAAAGTGAAAATTCGAATTTCTTAATTTCTCCGAATAGTAGGTTGCATAACATACAAGAATCTGAAAAGAATTTTTTTTTTGAATTTTCTATCATTTTCTTCTGTATTTTACAAACCAAAAAAAGGCGATCCACAGGGGGGGGGTGTAGGGTGCGTGGGAGTAAAGAAACTCGGAAAAACCTTTAGTCCCGGTTGGGGACACCAACCGGGACTAAAGGGGTACCCTTTAGTCGCGGTTGGTGTCCTCAACCGGGACTAAAGGTTTTTGCGCCGGCCGCATCCCTCCATAGCCCTTTAGTTCCGGTTGGTGTTACCAACCGCGACTAAAAGGGTACCCTTTCGTCTCGGATGGAGCATTAGTCGCGGGTCATATGTTGTATAGGAGAGGTTGTTGGAATATCGCTAGGAGTCCTCCCAGCAAAGTATCTCATCTTTAGCCCATGGCGCTCCTAGCGCAACGCTGAAGAGAATATTCTCCTGATAACAGTGATTACATTCTTCATGCCATCATCAAACTCAAGACATGCCTGTTTACAACAATGGGAACCGTTCATGTGTTAGATAGCTAGCCAACAATAAGCTAGAGGGCATGTGAACGAGCAACGTGGTATTGTTTATGAAAATCACTTACATGTAACATGTGTAGTAAACCTTCAAAATGGGAAGGGGTGTTTACGTGTTGTTTCCATGGTGGAAAGATAGGAATCTGAGTCTTGACAAAAACGCCTGTGATCGATGCTATATTAGATGATTCTTGTGGATCCAATGGCCTTCTGATACCTGCTATAACTGATGTGATGGGAAATCTTGTTCCTATTCGGGCAATCTTATTTTTAAGCGATTTCAAAGTCGTTGGCCCCCTTCGTTTTCTTGGTCGTGGTGCAACTACAAATTTAAGCATTACATCAAGCTATCAAGGTATGTATGTAAAATAGCATGTACCTATAAACCTGGGAACACATACCTAATTCGGCCCCACCCTCATCTTTAAGGAAGAAGTTGTCTCTGGCAGGACTAAAGGTCGGCGGGCTATCGTGATTAATTAGGTGCTGAGAACCTGCTATTGAAACTAGGTCTGCTGTGAATTGTTCTTGGGTAACTGGATTGGCAACAAGTGGCTGGGGAACATGTGGTTTGGAATTTGCTGCGTCTACAGCTTTTGGACCAACCGATGTGGGGTTAGGTCGAAGCTTTTTATGCTGGTGTTTCGCATTATAATATTTTTTGCTTGGTCATCATTTTCAACTCGATTAGTGTGACTCTGCGTCTGAGACCTTGTTTTTACTCTGTTCACTACATTTGTTTGTGATCTGACATGACCAGCTTGAACCCTTTTTATTTTTAGGTGAGCTGTCAACCATTGAGCTTCCTGTTGAACTATGTTCTTCACCTTGTTGGTATTTGAAACGTCCTTACGTGAAGTCCTTGGTGCCTGCCAGAGATAAACGGCACTTCAATCAACAAAATCATATACATGGTTGATATGATTATGGAACATAAGAACAACAAGCCAAGACATGATGAAACATATGTTAGGGTTTGTGTTTCTACATCTTCTAGTTTTTAGGGTTTTTGTTGCTCAGAGTCCACATAGCGTACAGTTTGCTTTATCGGAACGGTAGACACAACCTTTCGATATACGTGACTAGGAACTTTCCCAAAAGAGACTAGTTTTACCGCTCGATGGACTGCTCATCAGGTTTTTGGTGCTTACGAATTTTTGTTGGCCGTGCTACAAGGAGTAGAGTCATAAAATCAAAAATCAAAAATAGAGAAAATAGAAAAGAAGCAAAAAAGTGCTACATAGCTGCGTGTGATCAACTAAAAAATGAAGAGAAAAAGTGAAGTGCTAGTAAGATAGTGTGAAGGCCTAGTTTATTTTCCTGCACCCGTAGTTGAGCATTCTTGTTCCTGTTCCGTTGAGCTTTGCTAGTGTCTCTCGAGTGCATTGCAACATTATTCATCCATATAGTTGCATTGCCACATTTATCGCTTTGTGTGAGTATCATTGGTTGTTTTATACGGTCAGCGCTAGATCTTGTTATTGGTGCATATAGGTAGCCTACCTAGAGCCCCACATATATCCTGCTTTGTCGTGTGATTGTTCTTATACCCTTGATATTCGCTTCGCTACATCCGTGCACTAATTTGTCAATCCAAGTGGCAATCAATACTAATTTACTTTGGAGCGGTAAGATTTACCTTTCTTATCGGTTTTGAGTGAGTTGTGAGAGTACCACCAAAGATTGTTGTTTAGTGCACTAACCTACTAATCATGTCTTCTAGTGATGGTAATGTTGTTGACCAGAAAAAGAAGGATGATGTTGATCTTGTTTCTTGGAGGGAGTATGAAGCTCTTTGTGACAATGTGCGGCGTGAGTTTCACATGCATGGTGAAGAACTTAATGAAGACATTCAGAAAGTCACCAAGAAGCTTGACACTACTAATGAGACCGTCAATACTATCCAAGTACAAGTGATGGATATTCAGCGTACTCTTCAAGCGTTGAACCTTGCCATTCATAATCCAACTCAACAACGACAACAATCATACCATGAAGATGAGGACATTGTTCATGGTGATTTTGAAGATGCACCCGCTGCTAATGAGCGTGGTGGTGGACGTGGAATTGGACATGGTGTCCGTGGTCGTGGTTTTGTCCCCATCAGAGCCCGTCGTGTTCCTCCACAACCGCAAGACGATGGTTTGGGTAAGCCAAAATTCTAAATACCCAGATGTGAAGGAAGCCCTGATGTTGAAGAGTATCTCACATGGGAGCTCAAAATGGAGAAGTTGTGGCGACTACATGTCTATACTGAGGATAGGAAGATCAAGCTTGCTTCCTCAAAATTTGATGGCTATGCATTGCGTTGGTGGGATGGAATTACTCATGCTCGCGAAGAAGCTGGAGAGTTGCCCATTATTACATGGCGCACCATGAAGGAGGTTATGCAAGCTCGTTTTATTCCCACTAATTATTTGAGATCAATATATGATAAGTTGACCCTCTTGACACAAGGTGTTAATGCGGTTGATGCTTATTACCTGGAGATGGAGATGCTTATGCAGCGTACCCGTGTTTGTGAGTCCCTTGAGATGACAATGCATCATTTTCTTCCTGGCCTGAAACATACCATCAAGGGTATTGCTCGTCATCACCACTATGATAATATGAATGAGCTACTACATCTTGCAAGAGAAGCTGAATCACAGTTGGCTGAAGAGGTGCAAATCAAAGGCCGTACTACTGGTGTTGGACGCTATACACCTCGGGTGCCACCCTCTACGGCGCTGGCGCCATCTTCGCGCCCCGCGGATTTTTCTACTTCGTCTAGAAAGCAAGTCTCCAATGTGTCTAACTCAAAGAAGCCCACACCTGCAGTAAGTGGAACTAGTTCTAACATGTCTACGGCGCGCAACTGCGATATGGCTTGTCATACATGTGGTGGCAAGGGTCACTTCAAGAGAGATTGTCCTAACCGCAAGGTCATGATTATTAATGAGGACAATGAGTATGAGACTGAAGATGATGCTGATCCGGATGCTCCAGAAGATGATGATTATGACAGTGATGGTGTAGATGTTTTTCCGTCTGAAGCTCGCACTATTGTTGTGTCACAACGTGCTCTTAATGTGCAGCCAGAGCCAAGTGCATCTACTCAACGCTGCAATTTGTTCCAAACAAAGGCACTAGTTGATCCTGATAAAGCTTGCAAGGTCATTATTGATGGCGGAAGTTGTCGCAATTTATCAAGCAAGGAGTTACGTGCCAAGCTGAAGCTGAAGTATCTACCGCACCCACATCCATACTATATTCAGTGGTTGAGCGACAATGGAGATATGAAGGTAAACCACCTGGTGCGTGTTTGAATTTGAGATAGGACCATACAAAGATTCCATTGATTTTGATGTGGTTCCTATGACGGTGTGTCACCTATTGTTGGGCCGGCCATGGCTCTATGAACGTTCTGTGCAACACAATGGTTGTGCCAATACATATCACTTGGAGTTCAAGGGAAAGAAAATTAACTTGCAGCCTGTTGTGGGTATACTTTATGGGTATATCAACGGCATGGCCTAGATCCGGCAAGCCCGGGTGGCCCACAGATGGTGGTGTGGCATGTGGCCCATCAGGCGGCCCAGTTGTTGTAGATCCTGAAGGATGAAGTCCAGTCCAGGAACAGGAAGCCGGATCCCAACCGACCTACGAAGGAGGCCGGATCCGTGAAGGCCCATGAAGTATCCGGATCCCAGCACGTTCTTAGAGGAAGGCGGATCCTTGACGTACACGGCAAGATATTGTACCGTAGTTAGGCGACTTGTATTCCGGCTAGGACTCTCCGTGTAAACCCTAGATCCGTGCGCCTTTATAAGCCGGATCCCGGGAGCCCTAGAGGCACAACCACAACTCATTGTAACAACGCGAAAGCGCCCAGATAATTCCAGACAAGCAGTAGTAGGCCTTGCCATCGTGCAGGTGTTCCGAAGCTGGGTAAATCGCGTACACCGTCCCGAGGACTCTCCGCCCTATGGCCCCTACTTCTTCTTCCCTCCATGAGGATCCCTCCTCTGGAGTACCGTCGAATAGGCAACGACAGTTGGCGCCCACCGTGGGGCCTGCGGCGTCTGGAGGCCGGAACCGGGAGGGTTCTACCTTCGGAGGCATCGGCGACACCATCGCCGTGGGGCGCGTCAAGTACGCCGGAAACTTCCCGATCGTCCCTGAGGACAAGTGCTGGATTCCGGCTAAGACAAACCCCGTCAAGCTCTCCATCATCCCGATCGGCGGGATACACATCTTCATCGGCAAGACCGTCGATTCCGACGGGAACGCAATGGTAAGTAACGCTGACGCGACCACCGCTGAGCAGGACGCAATCGCGAAGATCCGATCTGAGTCGCAGGAACTTCCTAAGGGAGATTCCGCCTTAGATCTGGAAAAATCAAAGCCCACCCAATCTGCCCCTGGGCAAGAAATAACAGTGGAAGACCAATGCAGATCCGCCTGGGTCTCCCAGGTGTTAGAGAAGCAAAGGTGTCACTTCGTGCACTTCATAGCCCATACCGCAGGAGCCGCCCCTCAAGAAGTCGGAGCTGACCCCGTGCAGGTGGAGGCACCGGAAAACGGCGACGCTCCGGATCAGCAGGAGGCTGTCGGAGAAAGCGACGCCCCGGGTGAAGAATCGATCCTGGGCAACCTCAGCCCAACCTCCGACGACACATCCTCCATGGACACTGAAGAGTACGATCGCAAGTTGAAGGAACTCGGAGGCGATGAGCAAGTCGAGGTAGATTCCGCCCAGCCAAAACAGGTTCTCGCAACCTTAGCAGCGCTGGATCAGCAGGAATCGGCAGATGAGCACACCACTTCCGACCCACAGCCATCCTACGCAGGTACTCCGCTATCGCGGGAACGACCGCGACAGTAAATCCTGTCCCCAGAAGAACTGGTTGAGCAGGCAAGCATGGACGCACTAGCACACTCGGCGATCCTCAACAAACCAATAACTCCCGAGGAAGCTGCAGACCCGGAGGCTCTAGAAGCCAAGAGGCAGGAGATGTTGGCAACAGCTTAGAAAATCGCTCGAACCGTAGCAGCAATGCTGGATGAAAGGAAAGAAGCCGCGCAATTCGTGGAAGGTTTCCAACAACAAGAGCTTGAGGTGGACTAGCAACTCGCAAAAGTCAAGGAGCTCCGACAGCACTGGACGGACAAGGTCACCGAGCTTCAGCAGGAGGTCGATCAAATCAGACGGGAGGCTATTCCCCCTCGCAAGATCACTTTCGCAACCCCCACTGAGCAACAGCCACTTGCGACCCCAAAGGATAACATGAAAAAGGCTGCGGAGATCATGAAAAAGAAAGACGAGGAGATTGACATCGACTACGTCCGTACGCTCGTAGCATCAGCAATGAAGCAGCAGAGTAAGGCACATACTTCGCGCAGGATGGAATCCAATCCGGATCAATGTGTCTCTACCGCGCAGAAGGACGCCCACGTCAATCGCAACCTCGATGATGAATCGCGCACCGGATCCACGGAGCGCAGAAGAAAAACCAGGGAGCACCCAAATCCGATCCCCGTACCATCGAAGACGCCTCCGTCAGATCCGAAGAAGGGAAAGGATGCGATGTACGCTGATAGGAACAAGTACCGGAACCCGTCACCTCCGCCTAACGGGTACCCGCGTCCCCCGCCTCCTCGCCGCCGCAGTCCAGCCGGAAACACCAGACCCCATGGGGCCGGTGGAATCAACATCCGCGACATGCCGCCGCCGAGAACCAGGGAGCGTACGCCGGAACCACGTCGGAGCCAGAACAACGATCGCGAACCTGAGCCCAGAAGAGGCCGGAACAACAATCGCGAGCCTGAGCCCAGGAGGAGCCGGAACGCGGAACGTGAGCCGGAGCCCCGCCGAAGCCGGAACGACGGAGGAGACTATAGCCACCGGAGCCGGAGCGAGCCACGGGAAGAGCACCGGGAATCTGAGGGCGGAAGCAAAAAATCCCACAGGCCCCCTTGCAGGTCCCCTTCACCACCACCAAGTGGCGGAGGTGGAGGCGGAGGCGGTGGCCGGAGATCTCGTTCCCGCTCAAAAACCCCGGGCGGCGGCCCACGCGATTCCCGAGAACACCTCAACGAGTACATATCTGATTACATTGGCCCAAAGTGCTTTGGCAAGATGATTCGAGAGGAACCAAAGCCAAGGATGAACCTCAAGCTACCCGGAAACCTGAAGAATTATGATGGCACGGAAAGGCCGGATACCTGGATTGAGGATTACTATAATGCAGTAACCTTTGCCGGAGGAACCCCTAATATCGCCTGCCGCATGCTTCAGCTGTACCTTGTAGGTCCAGCCCGGATCTGGCTCAGTGACCTCGAGAAGAACTCCATCTTTTGCTGGTTTGACCTGAAGAACGCCTTCGAGAAACACTTCAGGGGCACCTACAAAAGACCTGCCACGACAAGCGACCTGCAGGCATGTATCCAGAAGAAGGGTGAAACATCGAGGAGCTTCCTCACCCGATGGTTGCAAACCAAGAACGAGTGCGAGAACGTTGATAACCGCACATCAATTGACGCCTTTATTGGTGGCTTGCAGAGAGGAGGACTGCTGCGGCACAAGCTGACCTGCTTGGTCAATGCAAACAAACTGACTTTGGATGACATGATCACCATCGCCAGCGATCATACTGCCGCCGATGACAACGCAGGCGGAGATCTAGCAGCTACAGCAATTCCCCTGCATCAGCAAAAGAAGAACCGTGATAACGGTAGCAGCAGCGGCACCAAGCGGAAAAATCCCCCGGATGACCAAAGAAGTGGTGGATCCGACTTGATCGCCATGGCCTTCCAGCGCAGAGGCCAAGGAGGCGGAAGAGGCCGCGGCCGCGGTGGCGGAGCCGGAAGGGGCCAGCAGCGTGGTGACGAGGTCACCGCCACCGGAACCCGCGCCCCCCAAACTTATGAAGACTACAGAGACATGCCCTGCCTGGCCCATCTGGATCCGGCTACAGGAAAGTCCACTCACACCAACCGCAACTGAAAGTGGGGCAACGATCTCAAATCTGACCCGGAAGCAGGATACAAGCGAGCCCGGAAGCACCGCCCACGCGGCCAAGGAGGCAAGGGAAAGAACAAGGACAAGGAGGAAGACAGTTCCGAGGCGATGGACGAGGTTGACGCTTCGCCGGATCCCAAAGCCGGATCCGCAGCTAAACCCAACCCCTTCGATAAAAAGAGTGCGGGCGCATACCACACCTTCCTTGGAACTCCAACAGTCCGCGCAAGCAAATCAGCTCTCCGGATCCTGAACGCCACAGTTCCCGCTGTGCCGCAGTATGTCAGGTGGTCGGAAACTCCGTGTACGTTTGATAGGAAGGATCATCCTACTGTCATTCCGAAAGAGTGCTATGCCTTGGTTGTAAGTCCCCGCATCGACGGGTATGATTTCTCCAAGTGCCTCATGGATGGCGGAGCCAGCCTGAACATCATGTACCTGGAAACTCTGGAGCGGATGAACCTTACCAAGGAACAGCTCAAACATAGCACCACTGAATTTCATGGTGTGGTTCCGGGTAAAAAGGCAAATTCCCTGGGCAGCATCAGACTTCCCGTGGCCTTCGGCGATGCAAACAATTTCCGCGAAGAGATGATCACGTTTGAGGTCGTGCCCTTCAAAAGCTCCTACCACGTCATCTTCGGCAGGCCCACCTACCACAAGTTTCACGCAAGAGCGTGCTACATCTACAACAAGCTCAAGATTCCGGGTCCAAAAGGTATGATTACCGTATCCGGAGACTACAAGAAGGCTCATGAATGCGAGTTAGGCGAAGCCGCCTTCGCGAGTCCGTGATATCCGGAGAGGAGGCTGCAAGGCTACGGAGCCGCGGTGGATCCGGCCGAGATGCGGACCACCAAGAAGCGGATCTCCGAACGAGAAGACCTCCTTCAAGGCCGCGATAGAAACCAAGAAGCACGACCTCATCGTAGGTGACGGCTCCAAGCAGGTTTCAGTCGGAGCCAACATGGACCCCAAATAGGAAGACGCGCTCGTCGAGTTCCTCCGCGCTAACATGGATATCTTCGCATGGCAACCTTCTGACATGTCCGGAGTACCTAGGGAACTCGCCGAGCACTACCTCAACATAAATCCGAGGGCTAAACCGGTGAAGCAAGCTATGCGATGCTTTGGAGATAAGAAGCGCCGCGCCATAGGAATGGAACTAGCTAAGTTACTAGAGGCAGGTTTTGTAGTAGAAGTTATCCATACTGATTGGGTCGCAAATCCCGTCCTTGTACCCAAAAAGAATACTGAAATACTAAGAATGTGCATCGATTACTCCGGCTTGAACAAGCATTGTCCGAAGGACCCGTTCCCCTTGCCGCGCATTGACCAAGTCATTGATTCGACGGTAGGGGCGGAACTTCTGTGTTTTCTTGACGCATATTCCGGGTATCATCAGATCCGGATGAAGGAGTCCGACCAAAAGGCGACCTCGTTCATCACCCCCTTTGGCACTTACTGCTATGTCACCATGCATTTTGGTTTGAAAAATGCAGGTGCCACCTACCAACGTACGATGCAGCGGTGCCTAAAGTACCAAATTGGCCGGAACATGCACGCTTACGTCGACGACATCGCGGTCATGACCCGGAAAGGATCCGACTTGATCAGCGATCTCACAGAAACCTTCGAGAATCTCCGTCGGTACAAGATGATGTTGAATCCGCTGAAGTGCGTCTTTGGCGTTCCAGCCGAAAAACTCCTTGGCTTCATCGTCTCTCATAGAGGCATTGAGGTTAACCCGGAAAAAATCAAGGCAATCCTGTGCATCAAAAGGCCAACTTGTCTCAAAGATGTGCAACGACTAACTGGTTGTGTCGCAGCAATCAGTAGGTTTGTTAGCCGTCTTGGCGAGAAGGCGCTACCTTTGTACAAGCTGCTGAAGAAAACAGACAAATTCGTCTGGGACGACGCAGCAGACGCAGCACTTCAGGGGTTGAAGGAAATACTCACCTCCCCACCTATCTTGGCGACTCCGGTAGAGTCAAAGCCCATGCTCCTTTACCTGGCAGCTACCAACAGAGTCATCAGTCTCGTCATCGTGGTGGAGCGAAAGGAAGAAGGTCACGAATATGATGTCCAAAGACCAGTCTATTACATTAGCGAGGTACTGACGGAATCAAAGCAAAGATATCCTCACTTTCAGAAGCTAGCCTATGGTGTGTTCCTAGGCAGCCGGAAGCTGAGACACTACTTCCGAGAGCACCCAGTAACAGTCGTGAGCAAGGCTCCGCTGTCGACGATTCTCAACAACGCTGACGCAACAGGACGCACAGCAAAATGGGGCATCGAGTTATCCGCCTTCGACATCGCTTACAAGCCCAGGACTGCGGTTAAATCCCAAGTCTTGGCAGATTTCGTCGCAGATTGGACAGAGGCTCCGGGTGCAAATCTGGAGCCGGAACCAGAAACATGGGTCATGTACTTCGATGGATCCAAGCAGCATCAAGGCTCAGGAGCCGGAGTCACCCTGAAGTCCCCCACCGGAGAGGAACTGCAGTACGTTCTGCAGATTCACTTCGAAGCTACAAATAACATGGCGGAATACGAGGCTCTACTACACGGTCTGCGCATCGCTAAGGAAATTGGGATCAAGCACATCATATGCTGCGGAGATTCTGACCTGGTGGCACAACAAGTAGCCGGAACCTGGAACGCCAGAAACTCCGTCATGGCGGCTTACAGAGATGAAGTTGACGAGATCGCAGAGTGCTTCCTCGGATACAAAGTCAAGTACGTCAGGCGAGACGATAATGCAGCGGCAGATATGCTATCCAAGCTCGGATCCAGCAGAAAACCAATTCCGCCTGGTATTTTCCTGGAGCATTTACGGATACCCTCGGTGAAGGGCGCTAACCCGGAAAATCCAGAGGTGGCAGTATCTCCGGCAAAGGAAGTGATGGTCATCATTCCGGCCTGGACGTAGCCTTTCCTGGACTACCTCATTGATCAGAACTTGCCAGAGGACGAGGTCCTCGCGCGACAGATCATTAGACGAGCAAGATCCTATACAATTGTTGACGGACAGCTCTACAAATGAATCACAACTGGAGTATTTCTCAAATGCGTCTCCAATCAAGATGGCATTGAAATCCTCAGAGAGATCCACGCAGGGGATTGCGGGCACCACGCTGCCCCCAGGTCCCTCGTTGCCAAAGCTTTCCGGCTTGGATTTTACTGGCTCACAGCCAAAGAAGATGCTGACAAGTTGGTAAAAACCTGCCGCGGTTGCCAGAACTACGCTACTCAACCAAACGCTCCAGCCCAAGAGCTGAAGACCATCCCTATCACCTGGCCGTTCGCGGTCTGGGGGCTTGATATGGTTGGTAAGTTAAAAAAATCATCTCCTGGCGGTTTTGAGTACCTCCTGGTCGCTATTGATAAGTTCAGTAAATGGATCGAGGCAAAGCCAGTGAGAAAAGCCGACGGTGCTACGGCACTAAAATTTGTCTGCAGCCTTGTGACGAGATTCGGCATCCCACACAGCATAATCATAGACAATGGCACGAACTTCGCACAAGGAGAACTGAAGGATTACTGCCATGACGTAGGGATCCGGCTTGACCTGGTATCGGTGGCTCACCCACAGTCCAATGGTCAGGTCGAAAGAGCCAACGGACTCATCCTATCCGGAATTAAACCACGCCTTGAAGAACCGCTGCGTCGCGCAGCCGGAGCTTGGGCTGAGGAATTAGATTCCGTCCTGTGGAGTTTACAAACTACCCCTAACAGGTCAACCGGATTCACTCCTTTCTTCCTGGTATACGGATCCGAAGCTGTGCTCCCCTCCGACATCATCCACGATTCACCGCGAGTTTCCGCCTATAATGAACAAACTGCTGACGAGGCCAGACAGCTATCTGTGGACCTGATCGAAGAAGCCCGAAACTTAGCAGACCAACGTTCCACCATTTACCAGCAAAAGCTCTGACGCTACCATAGTCGTCGAGTTCGGAATCGCTCGTTCATGGCTGGAGACTTGGTCCTCCGCCTTCGCCAGGTGAAAGATCATAAATTGCAATCTTCATGGGAAGGACCCTTCGTCATTAGCAAAGTGCTTCACAACGGATCGTACTACCTTGTCGATTTCCGAGAGCTAAAGGATAGACCTGCTAATTGGTACCGGAAACTCAAGAGGGAGGATCCGGATGACATCTACGGTGAAACAGAACGTCCTTGGAACATTGCACATCTACGTCCTTTCCACACTTAGCATAGAATTACATACCTTGTAAGAGTTACACATGATCAATGAAATAAAGCTTTTGGTTCACTCTTTGAGTCTTTTACCTCCTTTACTTGTTCATTTTAGATCGTGTATGTTTTCCGACTAAAACCGCAGAGCTGTATATTTCCGCCTAGGCGTGTATGAAAGTTGTGATTTTTTCAAAATCGTCCTTTAGGACGTAAGCTTAAGTTTTCTGGTGGGAATATCTTCTGTTGCAAACTCATGGATTCCTGGTAGCGATCTCCGGCACCTGGGCTGGGGGCTTGTTTCCGCGGTTATTGACGGACTGCCATTGGGCTTCGTTGCCGCTGGCGAGCGTTTCCGGCTAAAGGTTTTCCGGCTCGCGGAAGGTCAAATGGGCAAGCCGTAAAATATAAAAGCCAGCACTTGCTTTCAATAAACGAAACATGCAAATAATTTTAACGGATAGCAGGATAAGTATTTTCCGCCCACGCATAAGTGTTTCGTCCCTACCTACTTAAGAATTTAAGTTATATTACAAACTCTCTTGGGGCCAAAATGATGCATTGTTTTATCCATCTTCCCGCAGGAATAAGTGTTTCACTGCTCCTTCGCTGGAAAAATTTCTGCATCAACATCAGTTGTCGGAGCATCTGTCTCTTCACCCTTGGCCGGAGAGGAGACGTCTTCATCATCTTCTTCCTCATCTGTAGCCGGAGATGCAGCGCCACTTTGGTCCTTGGAGCTTGTCCAGGTATACTGGCTTCCGGATTGAGCAGGTTTGGCCTTCGCCTCGCGTTCCTTCTGAAGCTCAGCTTCAAGGGGCTCGTCGGCTGGAAGCTCCACCTTGTCGTAAAATTCGTCGTGGCGAATTCTCCGGGCGATGCGAGTGTCGTAGACGCTAACTGCATTCAGTAGCGCGTTAACATCCGCGTCTATAGGCACACCAGTAGTCACCCTGTCGACATCCAGATCCGGGTTGTGCGCCAAGCACATGGCTAGGGACATAGCAGCTGCGCCTCGAGCTGAAGACGCTTGTAGATCCACCACCAACTCCGGAAGAATGTCCATCCTAGTGATAAGATCGTGAACATCACAGCTTCGGCTTTTCTTGATATTCAAGTTGTGGAAAATTTTCCGGGCAGCGGATATGAGATCCTTGCAGTCATCGCCAGCTAGCTGAATCAGATCGTCCCGGGGGAATTGGCTCTGACGCTCCTCGTCATATCCAAGAGGATCTGGGAAAACAATACCAAATAAGCACAACAGGTTAAGGCCTGGCACATACGCTGCTATATACCGGAATCTTACCAAGGACACCGGAGATCAGCCAGTCCCACGACGCCTCCGCTGTCTCCATATATTTCCGGAGCCCACCAAGCTCTTTCTGTTGCTTCTTAATGGTGTCGCTGTCAGTGTTTCTCTTTAACTAGAACTCCCTCTCTTTTTGGATGAGCTCCGAGTTCTTCTCCACCAGTTTCTTCTCCGCCTCTGCAAGTTTCGTCTCAAGATTTTTCTGGGAGGCGCGCAGAGTTTCCAGTTCAGAGGAGGCTGCAGCGAGGGACGAGGACGCACCTACTCAAAGATACGTAAAAACATCAAGTTTGAAAATGCGGAACATAACCTACAGGCATCAGATAGTCCGAAACCAACCTTGGGCTTCTGACAGCTGTTTCTTCAAATCCGCATTCTCCATTTGGAAATGTTGGATCCTTTCCGCATGGCTGATGGTAACGCGGCGCTGAAGAGCAATGTTCTTGTGCAGCTCATAATGCAGAGCCTTCTGTTCCTGAAAATACAGTCAGTGCCGGAGTAATTTCCACAAGTATTATATGGTTTAAGTCTCTCTAAAGCATTGTTGCTGGAAATCTTTCCGCCATAATGCTTGGGGGCTACCACGACATTTAAATCTTCCTTCAGTTTGAATTTTCTCTAAGTATTCAGACGCTAACTACATTAGTTTCCGCCTAAATACTTGGGGGCTACTGGGGAGTTACCTTTTGCTTGCAAACAAGTTTGTCGAAGAACTGGCCAACATCTTTTTTAAACTCCTGGATCTCCGACGTTTCGATGTCTCGTTTACCCCAAGCATTGTTCAGCATAGCGTTGAGCAGATCTTGCTCTAATTCCCACTTTTCCGCCTCTGTTAGTTTGTTAAAAAACTTTGTGGCATAGGCTTTTGGGACGGAGGTAAGGTCAGCCGGATATTCAAAATTCTTGGGGAAAATGACCATATCACCAGTGGTAGCTTCAGCTTTGCCAGAGGAATTGACTTCTACTTCCTCACGGCCTTGCCCTTCGGTTTCGTCTTGAACGGGGCCCTTGCCGCCGGAACTTTCTACGCCCGCTCTGTCGCTACTAACCGGAATTATTTCCGGTGGAGTGGATGCAGCAGGAGCAGGAGATTGATCCGCGGGAGGAGGAGATGGCTATCGGGTAGCTTGGGGAGCGCTTGGCGGAGCTGGCGTCGAGGGACCAACGGCAGGGGATTTCTTATGCATATACTTTGTGATGGGCTCTTGAACGTTGGTCCGCGCGGTGGTTGAACTTGTATTCCTGCAAGCGAGCAAAGGGAAAATATAAGTAACACAGCTTACCAAGGTAAAAGACGCACAATACTCGGAAACTTACGCTGCGCCCGGAATGTTGGGACGCGAGTGCCTTCCTGCTGTCGACAGCAGCTTGAGGCGCTCGCGCTCCGCCTTCCTGGAGTTAAGCGGAGGCGGCTTGGTCACCTTGGGTTTCTTGGCGGAAGCCTCGCCACTAGCTCCGGCTTCGGAGCCGGAAGCTTTGGCGCGGGGACGCTTCGAAGGTCGAGGGGCAGCCTTTCGAGGCACTCGCTCCTCTTCCTCCTCAGGGTCCTCCGGATCCTCCTCCGCCGATTCGCCGCTGATAGGGACTCGAAGTATGTTGCGCAGATTCTCCTCCGCCAAAGTATCGAGCTGCGAGGAAAGTCAGCAAAACAAGTTAAAACACACTGAAGATATGAGAAGTTGAAAAACGGTGAAGGGGCCTGTGCTTACCGGAGGACACTGGTCGTGCGTGTTAATGTCCTTGATCAGTTCCGGGATTGGTTGCCCCCGGCCTATCTTCACCAACGTCTTGAATCTCCTCTTGAGAGAGTCAGCCGGAAGATTGTGATGCGTTACCCGGAGAAGATCGTCCGCCCCAGTATACGCACACATCAGGCGTGCGTTATAGCGCGGAGGCTGGATTCTCCGGGAAAACCAGCTAAGTGTCAGCTGAGCTCCAGTTAGTCCATCGTGAACCAACCAGGAGATCCTCCGAGCTGCCTTCTCCAGTATCGGAGTCTGGGCGAGCGAGGGGATGAAGCTCCAGCTAGCCAGTTCTTCTGGAGGATTGTTGTTGAAGGCAGGAAGTCCGTCATGGACGTTCGGAACTCATGCATTCTTCACATAGAACCATCCGGCATTCCAGTACCCGACGGACTCGTGGGAATTGTGAGACGGATACATGCGGCCGGAGCGGAGCATAAATGTCAAACTCCCGCAGTTCGACATGGCTTTGTCTTTCATCTCTTTCTTCACTCGGAAGAAAAATTGCCACAATGTGACACTTGGTCGGATCCCAAGATGCCCTTCGCGGAGAGTTGCGAAGTTGGAGAGGAGGAGGTACGAGTTTGGGCAAATGTTGTGGGGTTGAAGCCCGTACGTGTCGAGGATGGAGAGGAAGAATTCCGAACAGGGGAGCGATAGACCGCGCTCAACCCATGCCTTGGTCATGACTCGTTCGTCCGCTTCGGGTTTGGGAACGTCGGAGTCGCGCATGAAGCTCCAGTACTCGGAGATCATGCCCTCGTTTTGGAGCTCTCTGTGCTCCGCGTCAGTGGTCTCACAGGGCCACCATTGGCCTCTCACGCCTTCGCGGATCCGGGTGACATGGGTATACCCTTCGGGTACCCATTATTGGTATACCTGGATCGGCTCGGCCCAATATGGAGAAGGCCCAACAAGGCAACCCGAAGAAGTAGTCGACTAGGACTCTTGTAAAACCCTAGGCTGGTTGCATATATAAAGCTAGCCAGGGCACCAGAAATAAGGAGAACAATAGATAGACAGCATAGCCCCGCCTACGGTGGCACCCTGTAAACATACTTGTGATCATATAGTAGATTGCTAGCAGCACGTAGGGATCCTCCACCGAGGGGACCCGAAGCTAGGTACGTCGTGTGCCTAATCTCGCTCCCGGAATCTGTGGCGAGGTGATCCCTCGTCAATTAGCGTCGTCTGTGGGAATCACGACGACTGGATTTTGTTATCCGGGCGGGATCCGTCGAGTTCATCATCAACAACTTCGATTTCGTCATCAATCTGCTACGTCTGTCGGCCGGATTTTTTCGTGTCATCGGGAATCGTCAAATCTCGTATGGCTGGGCCAAATCCCTGCGTGATGTGCTAAAATCTCGTGAAGAAAATCATATCATTGATGTTTGGGGCAAATTGCAACCCACGTGACGGTGCAAATTCCAAGAAAAGCTAAGATGATCAGGTCTTCGATTGCTATGTCTCCGCGGATACGTCTCAACCAGGTGATATTTACCTAATATGTTGCTACCAATTTATTTAGAAGTTTAATTATGGCAGTTTTACGTCAATCACGATAGATCAATACTACTCCATGAAAGTTCATGAAGTTTCATATTCCTGCGGGAAGGCACGTACTCGTTTTCAGCATGCTTTGATCAAGTTTGTCTTTTTAAATCTTCAACATTAATTTCTTGTCTGGGTGCTCGTGTGAGGAACCTGAGAAAAATCAAGTTACGGCCTCATGCAACACACATGCGGCAGCAGCTCATGGCAATGGAATTCTGATCCCGACGGATCCCTCTACGTCATTATCAAGCTCGTCACGGCTACACACGGACGTCACGTACTTGTCATCCGACACAAAAATCATCAGCTCCGATTACTTCGCCATCGTGCACCTCGCCACTCTCGGGGGCTCACCCGCCGTGGATCCGCCACATCGGCTGCCTTCTTCATCGACTACTTCCGGCCAGGCGTCGCACGCCTACATCGTCTGTGCTAGCTGGACGACTTGCTCTAGCGATGACCCCGTCGCACCCGATGAAAAAGCTAAGTGTTCCTCTTCCTCCAAGATTCACTTATTTATTTCCTTTCGTCATACCCAAATACTCGGGGGCTACGTCATTACCTCATTACAGCAAATACACCCGACACTCGTGGTTGGGCTATTACTTCGTTACCACAAATATACTTGGTTACTTGGTGAATTTCTTTTCTCCGGCTCTGGATATATCTTCTCCGGCTCAGTGAAAGTATTTTTTTCGGCTCAGTGGAATTATTTTCTTCGACTTAGTGGATTTATCTTCTTCAGCTCAGTGAATTTATTCTCTCTGGATTACTGGATTGGTTTTCTTTGGGTTATTATTGGTTCACTTATACAAAATTACCCGACGCGTTTCCGGGTCAATGGATTCATCTTCTATGGTTATTACTGGAACTATTTTCTCCGGCTCAATGGATTCATCCTCTATGATATCAGCGGATTCATCTTTTATGGTTATTATTGGATTCTTCGGGTCAATGGATTCATCCTCTATGATATCGATGGATTTATCTTCAATATATGCTCTATATTTCATGACATCTTCAATATGGATTCATCTAAAATACTTCATCTGGGATTCATCTTCGTATATTATTGTCTATGGCTTCATCTTAAATGGCTTCACCAAATATGACGCCGCGACTCCATCAACTTATTTCGACGTTGATACGTCTCAAACGTATCTATAATTTCTTATGTTCCATGCTAGTTTTATGACAATACCTACATGTTTTGTTCACACTTTATATCGTTTTGATGCATTTTCCGGAACTAACCTATTAACGAGATGCCGAAGTGCCAGTTCCTGTTTTGTGCTGTTTTTTGTTTCAGAAATCCTACAAAGAAAATATTCTCGGAATTGGACGAAATCAACGCCCAGGGTCTTATATTTCACGGAAGCTTCCAGAGAGCCAGAGAGGGACCAGAGGGGAGTCCTGGGGGCCCCACCCCACCTGGCGGCGCGACCAAGGGTGGGGCGCGCCCCCCTATGGTGTGGCTCCACCAGGACTCCTCCGAGCCTGCCCTTCCGCCTACTTAAAGCCTCCGTCGCGAAAACCCTAAAGGAATAAGCCACGATATGAGAAAAGTTACGCAGCCGCCGCCATCGCGAAGCCAAGTTCGGGGGACAGAAGTCTCTGTTCCGGCACGCCGCCGGGACGGGGAATTGCCCCCGGAAGGCATCTCCATCGACATCACCGCCATCTTCATCGCCGCTGCTATCTCCCATGATGAGGAGGGAGTAGTTCTCCTTCGAGGCTAAGGGCTGTACCGGTAGCTATGTGATTCATCTCTCTCTCCCATGTGATCTTTATGTGATCATGAGCTTTGTATCACTATTAATCTATGTGCTACTCTAGTGATGTTATTAAAGTAGTCTATTCCTCCTTCATGATGTAAAGGTGACGGTGTGTGCATCATGTAGTACTTGGCGTAGGTTATGATTGTAATCTCTTGTAGATTATGGAGTTAACTATTACTATGATAGTATTGATGCGATCTATTCCCCCTTTCATAGCTTAAAGGTGATAGTGTGTATGCTATGTTAGTACTCGGTCTAAATTGCAACGGTCTATTATGTTCTAGAGGTTACTTAAATATGAACTCCGAATGTTGTGGAGCTTGTTAACTCCGCCTTGAGGGAGCTCTTGTAGCCCTACACAATGAATGGTGTTTGTTATCCAACAAGAGAGTGTATGTAGCACAAGTGAGGAGAAGTTATTTATTTGTTATGTGATCAATGTTGAGAGTGTCCAGTAGTGAAAGTATGATCCCTAGGCCTTGTTTCCAAATACTGCAAACATCGCTTGTTTCTTGTTTTACTGCATCTTTACTTCCTGCAATATTACCACCATCTATACCACCTGTGTTTTACTATCTCTTCGCCGAACTAGTGCACCTATACATCTGACAAGTGTATTAGGTGTGTTGGGGACACAAGAGACTTCTTGTATCGTAATTGCAGGGTTGCTTGAGAGGGATATCTCTGACTTCTACCTCCCCGAGTTCGATAAACGTTGGGTGATTCACTTAAGGGAAACTTGCTGCTGTTCTACAAACCTATGCTCTTGGAGGCCCAACACTGTCTACAGGAATAGAAGCGTGCGTAGACATCAGACGTCACGCCTAACGCTCGGGGGCTTGACAACAATTTCGCCTCGGGTCACGACTGCGACACAACAATCATGACATCACCTCAGCAACGCTCGGGGGCTCGGCTATTTCTTCATCAACAATTTCGCAGCATCCACTTTTGCTATTTGGTGGTTTCTACTTTGGCTAGATTTCTTATCTACACTCGAAGACTTCATCATGCATCGACTTCGTCGTGTCCAAAAAGCTAAGTGTTCTTTTATTTTGCACAAAGTTGATTATCGTTTACTTTCGTCGCACCCGACACTTAGGGGCTGCGCGGCACATATTCACTTTACATATCATCGAATCTGAGCATCTGACACCGCATGCGAAAAAGAGAGTCAAGGGAAAAATAGAAAAAGTTTGTTTATTTGTGCAGGAGAAAGCAAAATTCAAAGTATATAAGAGAGAACCCGACGAAATTGTCTATAGGGAGAACTCGACGAAATTGTCTTCAAGAAAGAACAGGACCCGAAGAATTATCTTCAAGGAGGTCCCGAAGAATTATCTTCAAGGAGGTCCCGAAGAATTATCTTCAAGGAGGTCCCGAAGAATTATCTTCAAGGAGGTCCCGAAAAATTATCTTCAAGGAGGTCCCGAAGAATTATCCTCAAGGAGGTCTCGAAGAATTATCTTCAATGAGGACCCGAAGAATTATCCTCAAAGAGGACCCGAAGAAATTTTCCTGAAGGAGGAACTCGACGAAATTTTCATCAAGGAGGAACCCAAAAAAAAGGTGGAAAAATCTTCGGGTTCATTGACTCGTCATATTGTTCCGAGCAAGAGCATCGGTGATGTACCCGACAATATAGAATAACCAATATATTCAGCTGTCTCATCAAGCCCGAGAGAAAAATAGAAGAACCCGCAAAATGGGTCATTGCATCAGCCAAACAAGGCACTTGACAAAATATTCTCAGAGCGCCAAAGTCGCGAATAATCTCTGAATGCCGCAAAAATCTGCGAAGGTAAGACCCCGGGATCCGTCCTATGTGGCGTGGCATCGCCAAAGACTGCGCTCTGCTACTTTTTTCCACATCAACAGATGTGAAGAAATATCCCGGCGGACGCGCTGTGGACCCGATAAAACATGACTGGGACTCGACACATGGTAAGACCTTAAGCGGCACATGTCGAGTTAACACCAGTATCCCGAGATCATGTCCAGGGACGTGATCTTGAAGTAGGTTCTTGCGGGATTGCCACAAGAGCAGTTAACTGGTACCTGATCCGTCAGATGAACCAACCCCATTTACCATTATCCCTGAACAACATAGATAGCAACGGCCTGGAGTCAATAAACCGAGGGGCTGCGCCCAGAAATATAGTCAAGTTCTTTATCGAGTAGTACACCTTGAGTCTATGCCCAGGTGCAAGCACCTGCGCATAGGCTCGGGGGCTACTCTTATCGAGAGTATTGTTCACCCTCCCGATAAGATACAAGAAAGAGGAAAAATTGTGGTGTCGATTAAAAGCAAGTTGAGCCTACACCCAAGTGCAAACACTCGGCTGTAGCCTCGGGGGCTACTCCCATCGGGAGCGTTGTCCGCGCACCCGATAGAAAAATAACTTCGACATCATCTATGACAATCAGGGTTTGTAGACTCAACTCGATTCTACGACTCGAGTGGAGCTTACTCCCATCGGGAGCACATGGATTTCATCAAGTCCTCTAGAAATATAGTTAAGTTCTTCATCGAGTAGTACAACTTGAGTCTATGCCTAAGTGCAAGCACTTACCCATAGACTCGGGGGCTACTCCCATCGGGAGCGCTGCCGCGCACCCGATAGAAAAATAATTTCAAGAATCGTCGACATCATCTACGCTACACATGATCTACGACAGGGACCTCGCCTTTGGAGATGATTATGCTTGGAGTTTCTACGCAAGTCTTCGACTTCCCTAGACACTCGGGGGCTACTGACATGGGTATACCCTTCGGGTACCCATTATTGGTATACCTGGATCGGCTCGGCCCAATATGGAGAAGGCCCAACAAGGCAACCCGACGAAGTAGTCGACTAGGACTCTTGTAAAACCCTAGGCTGGTTGCATATATAAACCTAGCCAGGGCACCCGAAATAAGGAGGACAATAGATAGACAGCACAGCCCCGCCTACGGCGGCACCCTGTAAACATACTTGTGATCATATAGTAGATTGCTAGCAGCACGTAGGGATCCTCCACCGAGGGGACCCGAAGCTGGGTACGTCGTGTGCCTAATCTCGCTCCCGGAATCTCCATCGTCGCTCTCTCCCGAAACCCAAGTCTACAATACGTAGGTATTGGCGAGGTGATCCCTCGTCACCGGGCCTTGGATGCCTTCTTATTTTCCGACTCCTGGACCTTGGCTGCCATTCTAGCTTGGCCTTGGAGTTCTTCTTCGAGCTCTTGCGCGGTTGGAATCCGGCCTAATATGGTACTGGAAGAGGCGGAGAATGGTTGAGCAAGCCTAATGTCGGAAACGTATGGTGGCAGATATGAAATGGGATCTGGAAAGATTGGTTCTACAGTGCTGGGTTCCAGGCTACTCGGAGAACTAGCAGTACAATGTGGTGAATCATGCGGCATGCTTCCGGCTGCACCCATGCAAACTAGTTGAGTAACCGGAATCTACACTAAGTCTACTTCTTCTTCTACAAGGCCGGTGCACGTACCGTTAATGGCGCGGCAGACTGGCGAGGTTCCCGTGAGATGAAGATCGCCGAACTTGGAGCAAGCTTCGCACTTTGACCATGAATCGGCGGCGTGGAAGATTTCCCGGTCAACCGTGGCGATCTCAGCGTGGAGGGAGGCTTGGAACGGCGGCACGCGAAGCTCTCTGTTCGGAAGCTCGCCGGAGTTTAGATCCTACGGGCGGCGCGGCGCGAGGAGGAAGATGATGCGGTGAAGATGCGGTGAAAGAATGCGAAGTTACCGTGCTTGGGGGTATTTATAGACCTCGCGCGGAGATTAGTGATTCGGATCCTACGGTGGGAACGGAACGGTCACACTGTCAGATGATCGACACGTGTCTTAGGTCAAAAACGGTAAAACGACGTGAGGGTAACTTAACTGTGCACTCCCGAAATTTCCGGCTAAGAATTAGCATCTCCGAAAATTTAACGCGGGAAAAGAGGAAGTTGTGCGCGGGAAAAGTGGATCTGTTGCGTTACCAATTCAGAAGAAAGGAAGATTTCCGAATAGATGATACCGGAAACAGGTAAAGTTTTGAAGCTCTTCAAGATTCTCTTCGGATCCGAGCTGAATGAATTCGGAGGAATGATGAATCTCGGAGAACTTCGGGGGCTACTGTTGTGGGTATACTTTATAGGTATATCAACGGCATGGCCTAGATCCGGCAAGCCCGGGTGGCCCACAGATGGTGGTGTGGCATGTGGCCCATCGGGCGGCCCAGTTGCTGTAGATCCTGAAGGATGAAGTCCAGTCCAGGAACAGGAAGCCGGATCCCAACCGACCTACGAAGGAGGCCGGATCCGTGAAGGCCCACGAAGTATCCGGATCCAGCACGTTCTTAGAGGAAGGCGGATCCTTGACGTACACGGCAAGATATTGTACCGTAGTTAGGCGACTTGTATTCCGGCTAGGAATCTCCGTGTAAACCCTAGATCCGTGCGCCTTTATAATCCGGATCCCGGGAGCCCTAGAGGCACAACCACAACTCATTGTAACAACGCGAAAGCGCCCAGATAATTCCAGACAAGCAGCAGTAGGCCTTGCCATCGTGCAGGTGTTCCGAAGCTGGGTAAATCGCGTACCACCGTCCCGAGGACTCTCCGCCCTATGGCCCCTACTTCTTCTTCCCTCCATGAGGATCCCTCCTCTGGAGTACCGTCGAATAGGCAACGACACAGCCTATGTCACCACAACAAAATGTTAAATGAATCTCGTCAGAAAACTGAAGTAAACTTGGAGGATGCATCCGTAGCTAGGCGAGAGAATTGTAATGACGTGAGTGATAACGAAAAGAGAGAGAGAGTGAATTCCTTAGTCTTATTAGCCACCAAAGAGGATATGGAAGAATTTAGTGAGGATCCTACAGCCATGCCTCTTGTGCTCATGTACAAGGGTGAGGTTTTGGTTTCTAACGGCCCCTATTTCTCTTGGTGTTTCTCATGTTTTGTAGGAATTCAGCGACGTGTTTCCGGAGGAGGTGCCCGTAGGATTGCCACCATTGCGTGGTATTGAGCATCAAACTGACTTGATCCCCGGTGCCTCGCTGCCAAATAGGGCACCATACAGGACGAACCCCGAAGAGAAGAAGGAAATACAAAAACAAGTGCAAGCTCTACTCAACAAAGGTTATATTCGCATAAGCCTTAGTCCTTGTGTTGTTCCTGTTATTTTAGTTACTAAGAAAGATGGTACGTGACACATGTGTGTTGATTGTAGAGCGATAAACAACATTACTATTCGATATCGTCATCCTATTCCCCGTTTAGAGGATATGCTAGATGAATTGAGTGGTGCTGTTGTTTTCTCTAAGATTGATTTGCGTAGTGGTTATCATCAAATTAGGGTGAAAGAGGGGGGTGAATGGAAAGCAGCCTTTAAAACAAAATTTGGTTTATATGAGTAGTTAGTGATGCCTTTTTGGTTTAACTAATGCACCTTGTGCTTTCATGAGATTGATGAACCATGTTTTGCGTGATTTTATTGGCAAATTTGTGGTTGTGTACTTTGATGACATATTAATTTACAGCCGAATGAATCTGATCATACTATGCATATTCGACATGTTTTGCAAGTGTTGCGTGATAATAAACTCTATCGTAATCTTGAGAAGTGCACATTTTGCAAAGATAAGGTCATATTTCTGGGTTATGTTGTCTCTAAACATGGAGTAGAGGTAGATTCATCTAAAATTGAAGCAATTCAAAATTTCCTACTCCCATGAACGTGAGTCAAGTGAGAAGTTTTCATGGTCTTGCTGGTTTCCTACGACGTTCTGAATGAATTGACTAAAAATGGTGTTGCATTTCAGTGGGGTGCAGCCCAAGATCATGCATTTGATGAGCTGAAACGTATGTTAACTTCTGCACCGTTGCTTGCACTTCCTGATTTCAATAAGCAATTTGAGATTGAATGTGATGCTAGTGGTATTGGAATTGGTGGTGTGTTGATGCAAGAGGGTCGCCCAATTGCATATGTTTCTGAGAAACTTTCTGGTGCTAAGTTGAACTATCCTATATATGATAAAGAAATTGTATGCTTTAATTAGAGTTCTTGAGGTTTGGCAACATTATTTGTGGCCAAAATAATTTATCATACATTCTGATCATGATGCTTTAAAATATCTGAAAGCTCAATCTAACTTGCATAGCCATCTTGCTAAGTGGGTAGAGTTCATTGAGTCTTTTCCATACATTATTAAGCATAAGAAGCGAAAAGATAATATTGTTGCTGATGCTTTATCTAGGAATAACATGCTATTAACTCAACTTGATGTTAAAATTCCTGGATTAGAGATTCTCTGTGATTTTTATGCTACTGATCTTGATTTTGCTGAACCATATTGCTTGTGTGCTATTGGTAAAGCATGGGAAAAATATCACATACATGATGGGTTGTTGTTTAGAGCTAACAAACTATGTGTTCCAGAATCGTCTGTGTGTTTGCTCTTATAGCAGGAATCACATGCTGGAGGTTTGATAGGTCACTTTGGGCGTGAGAAGATGCTACTCATGCTCGCTAATCACTTTTATTGGCCACATATGTGGCGGGATGTGGATAGGTATGTGAAGAGATGCATTACTTGCAACAAGTCCAAGTCCAAGCTGAAGCCTCACGGTTTGTATACTCTTTTACCGGCACCTACTACACCATGGGAAGATATTAGTATGAATTTTGTGTTGGGTTTGCCGCGTACTAAGAGAGGCCATGATTCTATATTTGTGGTAGTGGATAGATTTTCTAAGATGTCACACTTATTGTCTGCCACAAGAGCGACGATGCGTCGCATATTGCTAACCTATTTTTCAGGGAGATTGTACGTCTACATGGAATCCCGAAGACTATTGTTTATGATCGTGACGTCAATTTCATGAGCTACTTCTGGAAGACACTTTGGGGAAAGCTAGGGACAAAGCTACTTTTCAGCACTACTTGTCATCCCTAAATTGATGGTCAAACTGAGGTGGTGAATAGAACATTGTCACAACTGTTGAGATCCATGATCAAGAAGAACTTGAGAGAGTGGGAAGATTGTTTGCCGCAGGTGGAATTTGCTTATAACAGAGCAACACATTCTACCACACAGCTGTGTCCGTTTGAGGTGGTGTATGGTTTCAAACCCATTACTCCACTTGACTTGTTGCATCTACCCATACATGAGAGAGTTAATATGGATGCATCAAAGAGGGCAGATTTTGTACGGAAGATATATGAGAAGACTAAAGAGCTGATTGAGAAGAAAGGCAAGAAGAATGCTGCAAGAGTCATCAAGAAGCACAAGGAGATGTTGTTCAAGCCTGGTGATATGGTCTGGGTTCATTTTCGCAAGGATAGGTTTCCAAGCTACGGAAGTCCAAGTTGCTTCCTCGTGGTGCTTTGATGTCTACGGGTGCTTCTATTCTTGTAGACAGTGTTGGGCCTCCAAGAGCAGAGGTTTGTAGAACAGCAGCAAGTTTCCCTTAAGTGGATCACCCAAGGTTTATCGAACTCAGGGAGGAAGAGGTCAAAGATATCCCTCTCAAGCAACCCCGCAATCACGATACAAGAAGTCTCTTGTGTCCCCAACACACCTAATACACTTGTCAGATGTATAGGTGCACTAGTTCAGCGAAGAGATAGTGAAATACAAGTAGTATGGATGTATATGAGTGGTAATAGCAATCTGAATAAAATATGGCAGCGAGTAAACATGCAACGAACGATAAATAAACGGAGATTCGATGTTTGGAAACAAGGCCTAGGGACCATACTTTCACTAGTGGACACTCTCAACATTGATCACATGATAAAACCACTCTACACTCTCTTGTTGGATGACAAACACCATTAATTGTGTAGGGCTACAAGAGCACCTCAATGCCAGAGTTAACAAGCTCCACAACATTCGATGTTCATATTTAAATAACCTTGGAGTGCAAGATAGACCAACGCAATTATACCAAGTACTAACATAGCATGCACACTGTCACCATCACACTATGAAAGGAGAATAAATCACATCAATACTATCATAGTAATAATTAACTCCATAACCTACAAGAGATTATGATCATAACCTACGCCAAGAACTTCACGATGCACACACTCGTCACCATTACACCATGAAGGAGGAATAGAGTACTTTAATAACATCACCGGAGTAACACAACTAGATCACAAAGAGAGAGATGAACCACATAGCTACAGTAGAGCCCTCAGCCTCGGGGGAGAATTACTCCCTCCTCATCATGGAGACAGCGATGGCGGTGAAGATGGCGGTGGAGATGCGTTCCGGGGGCACTTCCCCGTCCTGACAGGGTGCCGGAACAGAGACTTCTGTCCCCCGAATTGGAGTTTCGCGATGGCGGCGGCGTCCCTGGAGTCTTTCTGGAGTTTCGTCAATCGGTGGCTTTTCCGTATCGAAGATTTTGGTCAGGGACCTTTAAATAGGCGAAGAAGCGGAGTCGGAGGGGTTACGAAGCCGCCACACAACAGGGGGGCGCGCCCCCCTGGGCCGCGCCAGCCCCATGTGTGGGCCCCCTGTGGCTCTCCTCTGGTGGCTCTCGGGTGTTCTGGAAGCTTCGTGGAATTCTAAGATGCTGGGCATTGATTTCGTCCGATTCCGAGAATATTTCCTTACTAGGATTTCTGAAACCAAAAACAGCAGAAAACGAGAACCGACACTTCGGCATCTCGTTAATAGGTTAGTTCCGGAAAACGCATCAAAACGATATAAAGTGTGAACAAAACATGTAGGTATTGTCATAAAACTAGCATGGAACATAAGAAATTATAGATACGTTTGAGACGTATCAAGCATCCCCAAGCTTAGTTCCTACTCGCCCTCGAGTAGGTAAACGATAACAATGATAATTTCTTAAGTGACATGCTACCAACATAATCTTGATCAACATTATTGTAAAGCATATGAGATGAATGCAGCGATTCAAAGCAATGATGAAGACAATGAGTAAACAACTGAATCATATAGCAAAGACTTTTCATGAATAGTACTTTCAAGACAAGCATCAATAAGACTTGCATAACAGTTAACTCATAAGCAATAAATTCTTAGTAGAAAGTTTTGAAGCAACACAAAGGATGATTAAGTTTCAGCAATTGCTTTCAACTTGTAACATGTATATCTCATGGATAATTGTCAACATAAAGCAATATAACAAGTGCAATAGGTAAACATGTAAGAATCAATGCACAGTTGACACAAGTGTTTGCTTATAAGATAGAAGGAATAGGTAAACTGACTCAACATAAAGTAAAAGAATGGCCCTTCGCAGAGGGTAGCAGGGATTAAATCATGTGCTAGAGCTTTTCAAGTTTTGAAATCATATAGAGAGCACAAAAGTAAAGTTTTGAGAGGTGTTTGTTGTTGTCAACGAATGGTAGCGGGTACTCTAACTACCTTATCAACCAGACTTTCAAGAGCGGCTCCCATGAAGGACGTTATCTCTACCAGCAAGGTAGATCATCCCTCTTCTCTTTTGTTTACACATGTACTTTAGTTTAGTTTTTATTTTTTATTTTTTTTAGATGACACTCCTCCCAACCTTTGCTTTCTCAAGCCATGGCTAACCGAATCCTCGGGTGCCTTCCAACAATCACATACCATGAAGGAGTGTCTATTTGCAAAATTAAGTTGCTTACTGATGAATCAGAGCAAAACATGTGAAGAGAATTATTATTGAAAGTTAATTAATTGGGGCTGGGAACCCCGTTGCCAGCTCTTTTTGCAAAATTATTGGATAAGCGGATATGCCACTAGTCCATTGTGAAAGTCTGTCAAAAGTAAATGACAAGATCGAAAGATAAAACACCACATACTTCCTCATGAGCTATAAAACATTGACACAAATAAGAGATAATAGCTTTTGAATTGTTTAAAGGTAGCACATGAAGTAATATACTTTGGAATGGCGGAGAAATACCATGTGGTAGGTAGGTATGGTGGACACAAATGGCATAGTATTTGGCTCAAGGATTTGGATGCACGAGAAGAATTCCTCTCAATACAAGGCTAGGCTAGCAAGGTTGTTTGAAGCAAACTCAAGTATAAAGCTGCAGCAAAGCTCACATATGGACATATTGTAGCTATTATAAGACTTTACATTGTCTCCTTGTTGTTCAAACACCATAACCAGAAAATATCTAGACTCTAGAGAACAATCATGCAAACCAAATTTTAACAAGCTCTATGTAGTTCTTCATTAATGGGTACAAAGTACATGATGCAAGAGCTTAAACATGATCTATATGAGCACAACAATTGCCAAGTATCAAATTATTCAAGACATTATACCAATTACCACATGCAGCATTTTCTGTTTCCAACCAAATAGCAATTAACGAAGCAGTTTTCAACTCCGCCATGAACATTAAAGATAAAGCTAAGAACACATGTGTTCATACGCAACAGCGGAGCGTGTCTCTCTCCCACAAAAGCATGAATTTATTCAGAGAATGAAAATAACAAAACGAAAATAAAAGCACACAGACGCTCCAAGTAAAGTACATAAGGTGTGACCGAATAAAAATATAGTTTCAAGAGAAGAAACCTGATAAATTGTTGATGAAGAAGGGGATGCCTTGGGCATCCCCAAGCTTAGACGCTTGGGTCTTCTTGAAATATGCAGGGATGAACCACGGGGGCATCCCCAAGCTTAGACTCTTCACTCTTCTTGATCATAGTATATCATCCTCCTCTCTTGACCCTTGAAAACTTCCTCCACACCAAACTCGAAACAAACTCATTAGAGGGTTAGTGCATAATCAAAAATTCACATGTTCAGAGGTAACACAATCATTCTTAACACTTATGGACATTGCACAAAGCTACTGGAAGTCAATGGAACAAAGAAATCCATCCAACACAGCAAAAGAGGCAATGCGAAATAAAAGGCAGAATCTGTCAAAACAGAACAGTCCGTAAAGACGAATTTTTTAGAGGCACTGGAATTGCTCAGATGAAAATGCTCAAATTGAATGAAAGTTGCGTACATATCTGAGGATCACGCACGTAAATTGGCAGATTTTTCTGAGTTACCTACGAGAGAACCCTGCCCAAATTCGTGACGATGCAAATCTGTTTCCGCGCAAGTAATCCAAATCTAGTATCAACATTACTATCAAAGACTTTACTTGGCACAACAATGCAATAAAATAAGATAAGGAGAGGTTGCTACAGTAGTAAAAACTTCTAAGACACAACAAAACAGTAGCACAATAAAGACATGGGTTATCTCCCAAGAAGTTCTTTCTTTATAGCCAATAAGATGGGCTCAGTAATTTTAATGATGCTCGCGCAAGAAATAAGAGTTGAAGCAAAAGAGAGCATCAAGAAACAAATTCAAAACACATTTAAGCCTAACCCACTTCCTATAAAAAGGAATCTTGTACACAAATAAATTCATGAAGAACAAAGTGACAAGCATAAGAAGGCAATACAAGCGCAACTTCAAAATTCTCAACATAAAGAGGGGAAACTTAATATTATTAAGATGCATATAGCCATGTTTCCCTCTCTCATAATAACTTTCAGTGGCATCATGAACAAACTCAACAATATAACTATCACATGAAACATTCTTATCATGAGCTATATGCATAAAATTATTACTCTCCACATAAGCATAATCAATTTTATTAGTTGTAGTGGGAGCAAATTCAACAAAGTAGCTATCATTATTATTCTCATCAAGTGTAGGAGGCATAGTATAATCATAATAAAATTTACTCTCCATAGTAGGCGGCACCAAAAGACCACTATCATTATAATCATCATATATGGGAGGCATATCATAATCAACATAAACTTTCTCCTCAATACCCGGAGGGCTAAAGAGATCATTTTCATCAAAACCGACCTCCCCAAGCTTAGAATTTTCTATATCATTAGCAACAATGGTGTTCAAAGCGTTCATACTAATATCATTGCTACTAGCATGCAAATAAGGTTCCATAGGTTTTTTAAATTTTCGCATTAAACCATTCATGTCTTGACTCAGGAAATAGTTTAAAAAGCTCACAGATGTTTTCCATTATGCCTTACTAGTGTTTAAGAAGAAACAAAAAGATGCAATTGCAGGATCTAAAGGAAATAGCTTCGAGCACACACACAACGGCAACAGAAAAGTGCTTAGTTACCTGGGACCAGAGTGTGAGTGCCTTTTACCTTTCCTCCCCGGCAACGGTGCCAGAAAAGTGCTTGATGTCTACGGGTGCTTCTATTCTTGTAGACAGTGTTGGGCCTCCAAGAGCAGAGGTTTGTAGAACAGCAGCAAGTTTCCCTTAAGTGGATCACCCAAGGTTTATCGAACTCAGGGAGGAAGAGGTCAAAGATATCACTCTCAAGCAACCCTGCAATCACGATACAAGAAGTCTCTTGTGTCCCCAACACACCTAATACACTTGTCAGATGTATAGGTGCACTAGTTCGGCGAAGAGATAGTGAAATACACGTAGTATGGATGTATATGAGTGGTAATAGCAATCTGAATAAAATATGGCAGCGAGTAAACATGCAACATAACAGTAAATAAACGGAGATTCGATGTTTGGAAACAAGGCCTAGGGATCATACTTTCACTAGTGGACACTCTCAACATTGATCACATGATAAAACCACTCTACACTCTCTTGTTGGATGACAAACACCATTAATTGTGTAGGGCTACAAGAGCACCTCAATGCCGGAGTTAACAAGCTCCACAACATTCGATGTTCATATTTAAATAACCTTAGAGTGCAAGATAGACCAACGCAATTATACCAAGTACTAACATAGCATGCACACTGTCACCATCATACTATGAAAGGAGAATAAATCACATCAATACTATCATAGTAATAATTAACTCCATAACCTACAAGAGATTATTATCATAACCTACACCAAGAACTTCACGATGCACACACTGTCACCATTACACCATGAAGGAGGAATAGAGTACTTTAATAACATCACCAGAGTAACACAACTAGATCACAAAGAGAGAGATGAACCACATAGCTACAGTAGAGCCCTCAGCCTCGGGGGAGAATTACTCCCTCCTCATCATGGAGACAGCAATGGCGGTGAAGATGGCGGTGGAGATGCGTTCCGGGGGCACTTCCCCGTCCCGGCAGGGTGCCGGAACAGAGACTTCTGTCCCCCGAATTGGAGTTTCGCGATGGCGGCGGCGGCCCTGGAGTCTTTCTGGAGTTTCGTCAATCGGTGGCTTTTCCGTATCGAAGATTTAGGTCAGGGACCTTTATATAGGCGAAGAGGCGGAGTCGGAGGGGTTACGGAGCCGCCATAACAGGGGGGCGCGCCCCCCCAGGGCCGCGCCAGCCCCATGTGTGGGCCCCCTGTGGCTCTCCTCTGGTGGCTCTCGGGTGTTCTAGAAGATTCGTGGAATTCTAAGATGCTGGGCATTGATTTCGTCCGATTCCGAGAATATTTCCTTACTAGGATTTCTGAAACCAAAAACAGCAGAAAACAGGAACTGGCACTTCGGCATCTCGTTAATAGGTTAGTTCCGGAAAACGCATCAAAACGATATAAAGTGTGAACAAAACATGTAGGTATTGTCATAAAACTAGCATGGAACATAAGAAATTATAGATACATTTGAGACGTATCATGCTTGTCCTTACAAAGTGCTTGCCAAGATCAATGAAAATGCATATGCTATAGATCTTCCAATTGATGAGTTTGGTGTCAGTAATTCTTCAATGTTGCTGATTTGTCACCATATGATGGGGAAGACCTTGGAGCTTCGAGGTCGATGCCTTTTGAAGGGGGGGAGATGATGAGGACATCCCTACCAAACTACTACCTCCATCATTGCAAGATGAAGACGATGTTGCTGTGAAGCTCAATTCCAATTAAGTTAGGATTGGACCAATTACAAGGGCTCGTGCGAAGCTACTTAAACAACATGTGAATTCGCTCCTAAATGATATTTTGATCGATGAGAACTTTATACTGCCTAAGTCTTTCCACTTATGTATGATCAGGTATGAAGATGGAGCAAGCGTCGCACGAGGAGGAGGGGAGTAGCTGGACATGGTGCTGGACGTGAAGACATCCCACAGACGCGCGAGGGAGGAGAGGGAGGCATGCGCGAAGGAGGAAGAGGAAGTTCACGATATCACCCAACCCAGTGCCGCCGGATGGCCCGACATCTTCCGGCCCCCATGCCGGTGCACACCGGATGGGTTCCAGGGTGCATAGCCGTTGGCCCGGTGGCAGCCCGGCACCTCGACTGAGTCCGAAACATTCTCGACTGAACCCCGATCTGGGTAGGTTTGTATCAGTTATTTTCAACCCCTGGTCGTCCTGAACCCCTATATAAGTGCCCAGGACACCCCAAATTAGGTTTAGACCACGTTTAAGATAAACCCTAGTTCATAGTTGATTTCTACGCAACTCTATTGAATTCTATACACCAATCCGCATCGATCTGGTGTTTTGCTACTGAAAGTTTTTGTGATATGTTGTTCCATTGGGAATTAGAAGATTGCAATTTACCGTGCGGAAGTGTGTGGAGTTGCGAATATCTTGCAGGGTTGAGAGCTGTTGCATTGGTGACAGGAATCAATCGAGGGACTTCGTCGGCGTCATACATGTTATCTCCACTTCATCATCGTGTATATTCTCTATGTTCATCGTGTGTTCATCACCATCCACTTTGCTTACTGAGAAGATCGGCAACCCCTTAACAGAAGATGGAGCAAGCATCGCAGGAGGAGAAGAGAATCAGTTGGACATGGTGCTGGGTGTGAAGACATTCCATGGACGCGGGAGGGAGGAGAGGGAGGCATGCACGAAGGAAGGAGACATCGTCACCAGCGCCCGCCGCCACACCGGACGGTCCGACGCCACGCCCGGCAGCACCGGCTGCCACACCGGACGACCCGGTCTATGCCGGCCCATACACCGGTGCCCACCGGACCCAGTCCAGGGATTCTACCGCACCCGCCCAATGGCTGCTCGACGTCTCGCCCGATCGCTGCCGGCTGGCCCGGTGCCAGGCCCGGTCCTGCCGGACCATACGCCGGCCGAGTCCGAAACAACTTCAACCGAAACCCGACCTGGGTCGGTTTGTATCAGCTATTTTCGTACCCTGGTCGTCCTGGGCCCCTATATAAGTGCCAGGGATGCCCCCGAATTAGGTTTAGACCACGTTTAAGATAAACCCTAGTTCATAGTTGTTTGCTACACAAAACTATTGATACCAACACTCTTCAATTCGTTTCGATATGAAGTTTTATGCTACTGAAAGTTTGTGTGATCTGATGTTTCATTGGGGATTAGAAGATTGGAAATTACCGCTTCGTGGTCGGCGGCTACGTGCGCAAGTGTGTGGAGCTGCAAATATCTTACATGGTTGAGAGTTGTTGCATTGGCGACATGAATCAATCGAGGGACTTCGTCAGCGTCATACAAGTTATCTCCACTTCATCATCGTGTATCTCCGCTGTGTTCATCGCGTGTTCATCACAATCAACCTCGCTTACTAAGAAGATCGGGACACCCCTTATCAGTAAAGTTGTACACCTCTGCAAGGTTAAATCTTTTCGAAAAGCAGTGTTCCCGGTTACGGACGACTTGGTGATGGATTCTGTGATCATAGACAACTTGAACCTAATCATAAAACTTGGAATCAATGTGTGAATAAGGATCCCTTCTCAGGGTGTCAAGGGTGAACCTAGCTGATAGGTTCAGGTAATGATGAAGATTTATTGGATTCAACATGATGATATTTAGAGCTAGAGTTGTTATCGCTCTCTTATCCCTTTTAAAAAAGGTCTGAATAGACGATCTTCTGCTCCCTCTTGTTTATAAAGGAAAACTGGCTTTACGCAAAATAAGCTCCACATAAAGCCTCGCATACCCGCTTTGCTAACAGGTTATACTAAGTCTCGCTGAGTCCCTCTACTCAGCCTTGCATGCTTTGTTTCAGACGAAGTCCTTCCAACAGATGGTGGTTTCTTCCTTGACGTCAGCGAGTAGTTCGGTTTTCCCAGGCGGCAGCCTGAGACTTATGAGCTGGGACGTCGCCGTATGTTATGGCCTCTGTAACACCCCAACTTTTGCAACCCTGTTTCATTGTCCAAAGTGCAAAAATCAGGGGGACCAAAAACTTTTTAAGTTTTGCTTGTGTTGTCATGTGTTTGGTTGAAATGTGTCTGACTTTGTTTGATGAGTGATGATTGTTGAATAATGTTAAGTGAAGTACCTCAACCCACACCTTCTTAAATCTCGAGAAAACACTCATGCTATGGCCACTCTTGTATCACCTTAAACCCTCTCTTCAAAAGTATTTGAACCTTATGTCAAATAACCAAACCTCTTTTGTTTTGTCTTATGACTCAAATTTTGAATTCAAAAGATCTTGCCAAAACCTTTTATTTTAAAGAGGCTATGGTCACCTCAGATCATACTATCCGAAAAAGAGTTTCTAAAGTTATTTTTTCTGAGATAAAATATTTGCCAAATGTCTTACCCTTACTTTGTGAACCTTCAAAATTTTATAAAATCTTTTATATGCAGTTTGGTTGCCTAAAATAAAATGGAATGATCCATATTTCCTTGTTACTAAAACCTTGGGTCATTCAACTCTTTCTAAAACTCTCTCCCATTTTCACTAATTTCAAATAAAATTTCTTATTTAGTTTAAATCAAGTAAAGGCCATAGACACCCAAAAATAAATTCTTAGACTTTTTGATCTGTGATCAAATATTATTGAATTGTCATTGCCATTAATACATCTCCCTGATCTATATTTTAACATCATCACTCCATCTATGCATAATCTTGGTAGATGATCATTTGTCCAACAAATGTACAATCTCCACTTTCATCTCTATATTCCTAAGATCATTAAACTCTTTTGTTAAGGAATTCTTGGCCTCAACTCCCATTTTTCAAATCTGAAGGTTCCCTCTAATTTCCTAAAACCCTGAACCCTTTTTGTTCTCTATTTTGACTACTAAAATAATTCTAGTCTTTGCCATACTATTTTAGAAACCTTTCCTCTATTGAAAATAGGAAATGTTTGCTGATATGTTGTATCATATCATTCCCATTCAAAAATAATTTCTAGAAAATTATTTTCTTTATCCTATTTTCCTATTTACCAAAGCATGTTAATGGTGTATATGCCATTTCTTGCACTTTTTATTATCAAATAGTTGTAAGTAAAAACCTACTGTGCATGCTTATGCAAATAGACCTATTTTAGTTAAAATATCATCTTACCTCTTTCAAAATAGTTCAAAGGATATTTTGAATGAATTTCATTCAAAATTGGTTCTACTCTTAGAAGGTGACCTCAACCAATGCTATTTAATTCCAAATTGAATGAAAATTTTCCCAAACTAATCCTAGCACCACCAAATCCACCTTAGGCCACATCCATCATCAGCACACCGTCTTGGCCGACCTGGTGTGAGTTTTGGCATCCCTCTTTGTCCATTTTTGCTTGGAGGCAAGGAGGAGGGCAGGCCATGCCCTTACACATGCACTTGTGTGCCCTATCCCTCCATCTCTCTCTAATCCTTTTGATCTGCCAAACCACCACACGTCCCTGACCTCTCCAGACTTTCCTGTCTGTGCTTGGGCGACCACAACAATTGCTACAGTATCCCTATTGACCTTTTCCTTTTGGAGAAGACTAGGAAATTTGCCCGTGCGTTGCACCGGGATAAAACACAATATGCGGCATCGCTACTGGGAACTCAACGCCTTTAATTTTGGCAAAAAATATAATACCTCATCCGTCCATAAAAAGAAGCTCGAGATTAATTGTGTCAGTTCCAATCTACGCACGAAAGAGTGTCTAAATATATCAAAATTTAGACAAACTTGCGACATCTTTTTATGGACAAAAGTACTATTACAAATATGTATGTGTGCTGCTACGGTTAATTTTCACCATGAAAAATCAGTTTTAGAAACTATACGAAGCGTTCTTGACAGGAACAAAGGTAGCATTATGATAACCATGTACATGTTTTCTTTTACAGAGGTAAAAAGGTACAAACAATCTGGGATAGCATATTACTGGAACAAATCAAAATCATGCAAAGAACTCTTAACTAATGAAGAGGACATTAGTCTCAGCAAGCATTCCTGCAAATTTTAAATTGATGAGTTGATTGAGTTTCACAAATAACTTTATACTTATCCAAGCTCTAGATTTCTTAGAATTATGAAGAAAATGCATAGATCCATCAGTCAGCAACAACTCAAATTTACATGAATTAATTTATTATATTCCTACAAAATGATTTTGAGACCTAGGAGTCAAACATATACGCACATAAACTCTTTTTTCCAGTCGCTTCTTGAGATTCCGTGTTTTATCTTTTTTTACCTCTTAGGTGATATATATAGTATAAATGTATAATTGATAGACATGAGATAAAGCCTGACGATGGTCATCAATTCTGTAAAATGTGACCATATTTTACATTATAATATTGAGATCCTATGCTAGGTGTGCAGCATGTAGCTTTACGAGCAATCTAGTGAGCGACCTGCGGTGCTGCATGTCCCCGCGGGCAACTCTGCCAAATGAGACGTGTGCAGTCTACGGTTGCATTGCATCTTTTCTAATTGAAAGGAAGAGCTTCCTCGACAACTATATCTAGCTGCAACTCTTATCCTACTTGCTTCTTTTGGTACGCGCTTGTCGTCCGCTTCCTAGACTTCCGATGGCCGGATTAAAAGCTGTTGCAGTCAGATCTAACCAAGACTTGCAACCCGTATCGATCTTCTCATCGAAGCGGCCCAAGCACTGGAACGCTGGGTTGAGGATGTTGGGATTGTTGGTGCCGCTGTGTTGCCTAGCCCGAGCCGCCCGACTCGTACACAGATCGACTGAGTGACGCAATGCGACGTCGACGCAAGAAAGCCCACACGACGCATGCCTGCTGGCTGCTGGCTGCTGGGCGTGCTGGGCGTGCTGGGCGTGCAGCGGTGGTGGGCTGCTGGCCGCTGGCATGGACAGGTGCAGCGCGTGGTGTAGCAAGCAAGGCAGCTGCCGGTGCAGGCATGGTGGCACGCAGCTGTAGCCTGCAGGCATGTGCGCGCAGAAGAATGGCGTCGAGTTGATGCTGGAGGTGCGCAGAAGAGGGTCGATGTGGACGGATGCAGTCCCTCCGGGAGACAGCCGGAGATGGCCGGCGTCCGCGGGAAGGAAGGTGGGCCTTGAAAGGAAACCGGAAGAGGAGGCTTCAGGGCTGCGTAGGTGACGCAGGGCGGCCGGAGCGGCGGTATCCGGTGGCACGCTAGCGCGTGGCCGGCGAGGTCACCGTGAGTCCGTGAGACACTCGTGCGGCGAGAGAGAGGTGCAAAGATAGACCGGACGCAAAAACTGTACGGAACAAAAACGAATCGTTTTCTTGACTTAGGGGTGGCAATTGTTGTAATTTGGCCAAACAATAGGGGTAATAAAAGATGGACCAACAAGAAATCCTTTTGCTTTTATTATTAGGTAATAGATGGAACTACCACAGAACACCACCAGGGAGAAGCCCTGCGCATATATATGTCTGGTCGCCTCCGATACCCACTAGAACACCACCAGGGAGAAGCCCTGCGCATTCCCTCCTCGCCTAAGGAAGAGATCGAGCCGAAGCTCGTTGCCCTGCCATTTGTTGCCGACGAGGCCGACGCACATCTCCTCTCTCACTCCTTACGTCTCATTATCCTGATCTGCTGGCGTTCGAGTCCTGACCCCTCCCTCCGTTACCCTGCAGCTCGCCAGGAGGTAGCCACCGTCCGGTCCGACGTCATCGTCGCAGGTGTCGCATCGTACGGGTCGATCGACGTTTGCGAGCCAGTATGAGCGCCTGCGGCATCCGACGGGATCTGCCTCATGCTCCTCTGCGTGTCCCCGACCTCGCGCTTCTTCAGTAAAGCTTCCCGGCGGCCTCCATCGAGTGGTGTCCGAACCACTCCGTCGCCGATGTCGCGCCCGCGTGCGACCTCACCGACGTCCTGGGAACCCTGCAGGCATGCATGCGTCACCATACGAGCAGCGTCGACCTCCCCCGTCACACATCCACCTGTCCGGCGTTCCAGACCACCCACGGTGAGCCGGCTTCCTGCCTCGATTCCCTCCGTCGCGTAGAAACGGCCGCGCCGCCGATGTCTGGCTGCTGCAGGCAGAAAACGTCGCGAGCCGTTGGATCAGGATCCGACGGATGCATGTGGCCTGGACCCTTGCATGGCAGCAGGCCGGCAGGGCCCTCCTGGGCCCCTTGAATTTGCTCCTTCCCGCGTGTGGTCGTCTGGACCTGGGCCGGATCTGACCGAGCCCAGGGTTTCCAGCCCGTTTCCTTTCCTTTACTTTTCTGTGAATTTCCATCAAATCCTTGTGCTGTAGGTTTAAATCCACTAAAAATTCCTCAAAAATGATTTTCTCTTGATTAAAATTTCCTGTAGTATCTAAAACAATCTGTAATCTCCTAGAGTGGCATGCATGTGATTTTATGCTACATATATTTACTGGTATTTTAGTTTTTGAAATGTTACTGTTTGGTATAAATAAGTTTGTGGGAGTTATGTGTACTTTTTTCAGTAGAATCAATTTTGTTGGATAGTACTCTCTAGTAGCTTGATTTTGGTGTATCATACCCTAGCAGGAGCTTCCTATATTTTGCTTGGTTTATGAAACTATATCTGACCAGTAGGCCCTCTATGGATTTTTGGTTTGAAAAATAAAAAGGTTTTTGCAGCAAAACCAAGTGACTCTGTTAGGTATCATGTTAGGGAACATTTGGGTACAGGGACATATTTTTATGAGTAGTATTTTATTTCTGAGCATTTTACTAGGAAAACAGGGTACCTTTTTAGTTTTTTAATTTTGTAAATTATTATACAACTCAGAAATATGCCAAACCAATTTTGATGGATCAAAATTTTCAGTACCTATCTGTTGGTATACTTGTTCATGGTTTGTTATGCTCTGATCTCTGTTTTCTTTAAGAATGGTTTGGTCTAGTTTCTGCTTTGTTAAAATCTTTCAAAATATCTGAAAATTTATTTGTGTGTGATTCATGTGCATGTGTGTTCCTTATGTTGATAGCTTCCAGTAAAGGTGCTGCATGTATTTTTGTGACTCTCATAAAGATTTAGGCCAATTATTTGGTCCCTAAGTCATTTCTAGTTTTATAAAAATACTATCTTTTGTTTTAAAAACCCAAATTAGTGAATCCAATTTCTGTAGATTTTAAAGTCAAGCCTTACTCTATGTGGTTTTACCAAAAATTTGTGTGCACTATTCTAGAGTGGCTTGTTAAATTGATGCTACTGCTTATTTTACCCATAGGAAAATTGTGATGTTTTTGGTTTAAAATGCTTTTTAATGAACCTTGGCACCAGACCCCTACTGGTGGTTTACAAAGTTCATTAGCCAGTTTTTATTGTGTAGATTATGATTTGTTGTGAGGAAGAGCCTTCTTAGCAAAATAACCATTTGGCCCTAGGTGCTATTATTTGATGTGTTTAGTGTCTCCGATTTAGTGGTTGGCTGTTGTGTGTTGTTGTGTGGTTTGATGTTATGCCTAGGGATTGATTACCTTCTCTTTTATCTTGCGGCATTAGAATGCGAACGTTATCGGAGAAGGAGAGGATCTTCGTGAGGATTTTTGAAGAAGAAGGAAGAGTAGATGGTTCATGAAGAAGAAGTCCAGGGACAAATAGCCAACCAAGGAAAGCCACCTCTTGATGCATATCCCATCCTAAATTATCTTGCTCTTGCATTATTAGCAGTTTCATAAATTGCATATTTTATTTATTTATGTGGGTGGTTATTGCTACCCGGAGTTTTATTATTCCACCCTTAGGGTGCAGCCCTCGTTGGTACCTACTGATCAAACCCCTATTAGTGATATGGTGCTTACCACCTTGTCATCCTTGTCGCCTTTTTTAGAAGAAGAGTTGGACTATAGGTTGGGAGCCCTGGAAAAATGGTTGTGAAAATGTTTTCAAGAAAAGAAGTTTTTCGAAAACCTTGGAATGGGGTAGCCCTGCCCAAGTTTGAGTTTATGAAAGGAAAAGGGTTTTGGAAAGAAAGTTGCTGGAGGCAAGTGGAGGAAAGAAAATGTGTTCGAAAACTTTAGCGCCTAAGTACTCACCCGGACTAAAAGACAGTGCAACCACATTACCCCAAAGTGGGCACGAGGGGTAGCGTAGTAGTTTGTCTCGCCTTAGTTTGGGTCCTGCAAGTGTATGGGGTAGTCCGAGAATGGACACCTATCGACCGTGGCCTTCCCAACGAACTGGGGATTCCTTTCCATTGTGTACCAATGGCAGGGGTACAACCTATGATCTCCCATTGAATAATGCCCGGCAGTTGGTCGCGGCATTCCGGAGGGTCGAGCTGGTCGGGGAATTTGCTATTCCTGGGTAAACGACCCCTCGGACTCTGGTGTTGTGAGGTACAACTCTAGGCGGCATATCTTAGGCTATGGCGAGCAAGCAAAAAACTGCGATCGGTTATCCGAACCTCGCGTTTTGACACTTGGTGAACCAGGGATGATCCCGGCGGATTTATCGGATCTTGTGGGGAAGGTGTACGACCTCTGCAGAGTGAAAACTATTCGAATAGCCGTATTCGCAGTTATGGACGGTTGGGAAGGCTGTTTCTTAGCCTGAAGAGTTTTGAGTTATAAAAGTGTTTTTCTCAAAAAATGTTTCGGGAAAATGATGCCAGTGGGACTGGTGGAAATGTACCTGGGAGGTACGTGGAAAGTTGGAAAAGTTATTTTGGCCTTATGAGATGGCCGGAATGGAAAATGGGTCACCCATACCTATTAGTCTCCAAAAGAAACTTGTTTTTCAAAAAGGTTTTCAACAAAGATATAGAGATGTCATACTCTTGAGAGAAACTATCTCTCACTCCTTGTAACCCTAGAATAGTGCATATTCCTTGCTACTGCCAAATTGCATATCCTTTACTTCTCTCTAAGGTGGTTTTCGATTACAATTCATCATGTACTCATGGCTTTGTCCCTGGCTACTTACTTGGCCAGACTTGGTGGAATCCGACAGATTAAGAAGGAGTTGACGACGTCTATGCGAGCTAGGAACGTCTTCCCAGTCAGTTGCTTGTAGGGTTATGGAATTACTTGGGCCATGTGAACGCTTTCATCTAAAGTATTTCCTCTTTGTGATTGTTGATCTACTTCCATTGCGGCTCTAATGTAAGTATTGTCAAGTGACCTGTTGGAATCTTTTTATTCGGTACTGTAATGGATGATGTAATTGATACCAGTTCGGTTATGCCTTCATGACACACTGATCATGGGATCGTGAATGTGTATGCATAACGGGTGTTTCGGACAGCTAGTCCAGGGCCCCACATCCTCTTAGGCCCTTTGCATTCTTGTTATCTAGAATAACATAATTTGCTTTCCGTTGCTTGTTGAATTGTGGTTAGTGACCTCTGCATGTAATAAATTTGGATCTTAACTCTGTTAAGAGTTGTAATATATTTACTTTCGGTCGTAGAGTCAATGTTGTGTTACCTCTCACCATATATGACCTAGAGATCAAGGTTAGGCTTATGCCAGATGTGAATCTAGGTTTGTCTAGCCCCGACCTCCGAGGTCGCGACACGCCCCGAGCTAGGGTTCACGAGCGGGCCAGAAACATAGGAAGATGATGGGGTGTTGTGTGGAGTGCGGAAGGGATAAAGGATATGTAGGGTGACACATGGGTACTCTTGTAGCGTTCGTGATAAGATAGAACGAGGGAGACAAAGAAAAAAGCTTCGGGCCCAAATGCCTTACGATGTCTAGCTCCAGTCTCGTTCATTTGGGAGCGGGCTGGCTAGACCAAAAACCTCACATTCAATATTTGGCCCGAATACACAACCTCAATACCTAAGCCATCAAAACATCGGAAATCCGGATATTCGGGCCTCAATAATGCCAATGTCCAATACTAGTGCTGAATGCAAACATCCAAACACAATGCTAGAAAGATCTTAGTTGCAAACTCTCTTACATGTTAACATGCATGCATGAATCATGCTACAATCATGTGGTCTGTTTAGAAGTCAAACTAGAACTATTTTTAATTCTGAGTCGACTAAGAATTAGAAAACCCGTTAATAGAACGCTTATTAATAAAATGCAATGAAAACCAAATAGAACCCAAATAATAAACATTAATTTGCCAGGATCAACTAGCACAAACACATACATTATTAAAACTTAACACACAACTACGCGTGACAACGTATCGTTGATGACCTTGTTCTTCTTGTTTTCATAATCTTTTGTTTATTTTTATTCTCATCCTTGGGTGCATGGATGTACGAATGGTTGTATGCCCAAGAATCAACCGCACCAGTACGTGGTCCGGTTGCGCCGGATATAAACATAAACATGTTTTTGTTTATGCACCGGTGCTTATTTGTACTACTCCTACTAAGATGCATAATAACTAGGCACCTCTCATGTACAAAACACATTGGTGGTTAAGAAAATATTTGGTATAGTTCTGCAAACAACCTTCCAATTAATTAAGCACCTATCATGCATGCTAGGGCATGAATATAAAATGCATATGTGTTTTTATCTAAGCACGATGCTTACTTTAGCTAGCCAAGCACATTGATCTCCGCTACAAATAATTAAGCACTAGTGTCAAAGAATATGCTTTGTTTATATTTATAAGCACCAAGCTAATTAAGCACCTTGGATTGTACATTTCCATCAGTTCAGACTTTTGGTTGCGTTGGCTAGTGAATGAAGCTTGATACGAGGAGCACTTCGGAATCTATAGGTTGCAAATGCAAAGTCAGGGGAGTGCAGGTGGAAGCGAGGCAGGCCAAAATGTTTGAAACATGGTCCCGCACATTTCGGACCCACATGTCCAAAATTTGTCAAAATTGGCATCCCTAGTTGGCGCGAGGGGGAAATATTCAATCAAATCCAATGTTCCATAATTTGCCCATGGGTCTTGCAGGGCTGTAACGCCCGAACTCAGCGCTAGGGTAAGGGTATTCGTGTGCAATTGTTGCCAGAAGAAGCACTCGCAGCCTGCACCTATCCATTCCCCCGACCCAGTTTTTCCCAATTCAACAAACCCTAGATCTCTCTCTCCATCTATCTCCGCGACCGTTGACACAGACACCAGAGCGCTTCGGCCACTGTTGCATCTGGAGCTAGGTCCGGGTCACATAGTCACCGTTTTGGCTAGCCAACTTCAAGCCCCCTGCTCACACAACGCCCTTGCTACGCGGGCCATGTCGAGGCCACGCGGTCTTGCATGGCGTATAGTATTTTTGCGCACCTAGTAATTCATTTTAGGCCTCGTTTGGGGGCTATGTTTTTTGTTATGTATTGTGGAAATACTTCAGTTTCTGAAAATATTGAAGTATTGAATTTTCAATGTGTTTGGTTATAACGAATAATGCTGTTTTCGGCTAGGCACACCCTATGACTTCCCCTGTTCTGATTGTTATGTATGTGCCTAACAGAGGAAAAATAGATAGCCTAGTAGTTTTGGTGATGCATGGCCTATGTTCATTGAATGCCTATGCAGCAACGGTAAGTGGCCAACTTTGCATCAGCAAACTACTTGTTCTATACATGAGAGCCTATGCATGGTAACAATCTAGCAAATAGACAGTAAAACAATACTTCCCAAACGTCGTGTAGTTTTTGCTAGAACTGAGAAATACAATAGTATGATGAAACCGAAGTATTCCATCTCCATGCACTAAAATACTTTAGTTTTGTAATACTTCAATTTTAGAAAAACCGTGTTACCAAACTATGCCTTATTCTTGGTGTGTGGTTGTCAGGTCGATCCCTATGGATTATAAGATTTTTTTGAACTCGTTATGCATTTGCCTGTTTGTCCCTCAACTGCATAATGTATCTTGATTTCTTTTGTTCGCGATTTATGCTGTAGTATTTCTGCTTGATCGCTTCTTTTTGTTGCCAAACCGTGTTCACACGTACACACCATAATCTAATTTCCATGTTTGTGTTTATTATCTTAGCTGCGGGAGCAAAACAACACCAAACGACGGTGACACATGTGGTTGCTTCTTCTTCAGAGTGGTTACTCCACTGGACCTTGAAGAACTTGATTTTGCGTCTGCGGATAACTCTTACGGTTTCCTCTAGAATGTGAAGTGGTCTCTTGCGGTAGGTCAAGTCATGGTTAAGGTCGATGGAGCGATGATCGATATTCTTGAATACTTCTAGCTTGTCAGGTACTTGGAGACATTTCCGAAGTTGGGACACATGGAAGACATCATGGAATTCTGACAACTCCGGGAGTAGTTCCAACTGATAAGAAACTTCTCCTCGACGGCCTAGTACCTTGAAGGGTCCAATGTATCTTGGCGCAAGCTTTCCCTTGACATGGAAACGTTGCATTCCCTTGAGTGGTGTAACACGAAGGTAAGCAAAGTATCCATTGTTGAAAGTCACATCACGACGCTTGGGATTGGCGTAACTTTTCTGACGGGATTGGGAAGCCTTTAAATGGTCACAGATTGGTTGGACTTGCTCTTCGGTTTCAGGGAGAATATCAGGTCCAAACACTTGGCTTTCTCCAGTCTCGGACCAGTTGAGAGGGGTGCAACACTTACATCCGTACAGGGCTTCAAAGGGTGCCATCCGCAGACTAGCTTGATAGCTATTGTTGTAAAAGAACTCGGCAAAAGGCAGAAAGTCCTCCCATTTGGCTCCATACGCAAGAACACAGGCGCGGCGCATATCCTCGAGTTTCTGGTTTACTCTCTCGGTTTGTCCTCCCGTCTGAGGGTGATAGGCAGTGGTGAAAGAAAGCTTTGTTCCTAATGCTTCATGTAACTTCTTCGAGAACCTTGAGGTGAATTGGGGGCCTCGGTCGGGTACTATTGTCTTAGGAACGCCATGAAGACTAACTATCCGCGAGATATAGAGTTCTGCTAACTTCCTTCCATGGTCAGTGATCTTGACGGCCAATAAATGGGCAACTTTTGTGAGACGATCAACAATAACCCAAATAGAATCATGCCCACAGTTAGATCTGGGAAGTCCGGTGATAAAGTCCATTCCTACTTCATCCCATCTCCAAACGGGAACCTGCAGTGGTTGAAGCAGTCCCGTTGGGCGTTCGTGCTCTGCTTTGACTCGTTGACAAACATCACATCTAGCAATAAAGAATGCAATTTCTTGCTTCATTCCATGCCACCAAAAAGTTTCGTTGAGATCTTGGTACATATTGGTTACTCCGGGGTGAATGGAATATGGAGTGTTATGGGCTTCCTCCATAATCAGCTTCTTTAGGTCGGGAATGTTAGGCTCGCAAAGACGTACGTTATACCATAGGATTCCATCTGTATCAATGGAAAATCCAGCCACATCTTCCTTGCTCATCCGGTGTTTGATACCTTCAATACTCTCTTGACCTTTCTGGGATTCGTTGATCTGATCCATCAAGGTTGGCTTAACCTCCATTGCGGCTAAAAATCCATGGCTAACTAGTTCAAGTCCAAACTCTTCAAAATCCTTGTAAAGCAGGGGTTGTTCGGTCTTCAAGCGGGCATTCAGTGAACATGGTTCTCTACTAAGGGCGTCGACTACAACGTTCTCCTTTCCAGGGTGATAATTAATGCCGAGATCATAATCCTTGATAAGTTCTATCCATCTCCTTTGACGCATATTCAGCTCCTTCTGAGAGAATATGTACTTCAGACTCTTGTGATCGGTGTATATCTCACACCGGGTTCCAATGAGGTAATGCCGCCAGGTCTTGAGGGCATGAACTACAGCAGCTAACTCTAGATCGTGAGTAGGGTAATTCATCTCGTGGGGTCGAAGTTGCCGAGATAGGTAAGCGATAACCTTGCCTTCCTGCATCAAAACACTACCAAGTCCAAGATTGGAAGCGTCGCAGTAAATGTCAAAGTCCTTGGTGACATCTGGCATGGTCAAGATTGGAGCAGACACAAGTTGCTTCTTGAGTTCTTGAAAACTTTCTTCGCACTTGTCAGTCCATTCAAACTTCTTGCCTTTCTTGAGCAATTGGGTCATGGGTTTAGCTATGCTTGAGAATCCTTCAACAAACTTGCGGTAATACCCTGCTAAACCGAGAAAGGATCTCACTTCAGTTTGGTTGGTAGGTGCCTTTCGTTCCATGATGGACTTGATCAAAGTGGGGTCGATAGAGACTTCTCCGGCTGATAGGACATGGCCAAGAAATCTGATCTCCTTGAGCCAAAACTGACACTGGCTGAATTTGGCGTAAAGCTGATGTTCTCTAAGAGTTCCCAAAACGAGTCTGAAATGTTCCTCATGTTCTTCTTCAGTTTTGGAATAGATGAGGATGTCGTCAATGAAGACTATGACAAACTTGTTGAGATACTCCATGAAAACCTTATTCATAAGATTCATGAATTAAGTAGGCGGGGGCATTGGTCAAACCGAAAGACATCACCGTGTACTCATACAACCTGTAACGAGTGGTGAAGGCAGTCTTGGGAATATTTGACTCTCGAACCTTAAGCTGATGATATCCGGTGCGGAGATCGATATCGGAAAAGACACGGGCTCCATTCATTTGATCAAACTAGTTGCCGAGGGTGATCCTCGGCAATGCCCTCCGATAGGGTCTTAGGGTTGATGGAATCCTGTAAGCTGACACGAGACATCGGTTCACAGACAAGCGGGGAGAGCGATTTACCCAGGTTCGGGGCCCTCGATGAGGTAAAACCCTTACGTCCTGCCTGTCTGATCTTGATTATGAAAATATTGGATTACAATGGGGTGCCGAAGAGTTCGGCTGAGATTTCGTCGAGAAGCTAAGTGCTGCGGCGACCTAGCTCTAGACTTTTTGGTGGCTAAGATTGCTAAGATTGTACGTGTCCCTCGGCAGCCCCTCTCCTAGCCTTTATATAGGAGGCCAGGTCTCAAGAGATCTAACCGAGTACGACTAGATTTACAGTAGTTCTATCTCTAAACTTTCCTTGTTCGGCTCCTCCCTTGTCTTGCCCACCAAGGAATCTCTGCTGCGTCATCCAAGTGGCCCATCTTGTCATCAGATACCTTCATGGGCCTCCAGCTAGATCGTGTAGGGTAGGGCAATGTCGGTTACCCGAAGGGTTATGCCCACGTCAGTAGCCCCCGAGTGTCTAGCCGAAGATAGTTCGGGTAGAGACTAAAGCATGCCTCCACCTAATGTTCTTCTCCTGGATTGTTTTTGTCCATCTTGTATCAGCATCATCTTCTTCTATCGGGTGCGCGTCAAGCGCTCCCGATGGGAGTAGCCCCCGAGTCTAGGTACGGATGCTTGCAATCCGTGCGTAGACTCAAGTTGTACTACTCGAACATGTTCTTCTGCCGAAGTTTTGTTGCAAGTCTTCATAGATCATCCGATACATTTGCACCAAAGCTTGTTTTACCCGATAAATTTTCAATGCGTAAGGGATAATAAGTAACGTGCCCAACTTTTGCTGGTTAACTGCCGATGGCAAAACAACGTCACCCTACACAGAATCAAGTCCCCGGGCATGATCCTGGAGTGCAAAAAATTTCTATCGGGTGCGCATCCGGCGCTCCCGATGGGAGTAGCCCCCGAGTCTGGACACGAGTGCTTGTAACCGGGTGCAGACTCGAGTTGAGCATTTCCTTCTTTTCTCCAAATGTTTCTTCACAGGAATATCTTCGAGTGCTCATGTTATCGGGTGCGCGTCAAGCGCTCCCGATGGGAGTAGCCCCCGAGTCTGGACACGAGCACTTGTGACCGGGTGCAGACTCAAGTCCGAACATCCGATGATTTTTACTTTCCTTCGACTGCTCTTGACAGCGTCCATGATGTCATTGATGACGTATTGCTGCTATGGTGTGACTGACAAGACTTGACCTGACGGGCCCATCCTAGTTCCGCGCGAGCAGTTTTTAGGGAGCGACCAGCACACGCGCACCGACCGAGGCGTCTCCCCGATTTTCGCGCGTCGTGGGAATAATGGGCCACCGGTTCCGTTCTCCTCTTAAACGCCATGTGTACAGCCAGATCTGATCCACTTCCCACGATGCCCGTGAAGTTATGGCCACGATCTTGCTTCAATTTTTACGGCATAAATAGGGGGCCTCCCTGCTTTTACTTTTTACGCCTCCCACTGCTCATCTTCTCGCTCGTCCTTTCCTGTCACCCTGTTCTTCCCTCAAGAGCTTCACGCGCCATGGGCAAGAAGAAGGGCGCCAGCACCTCAGATGCATCCAAAGTCAGCCATGACTGGAGCGCCTCCGCCATTTCCAATCGCGACGTCAACAAGCTGCGAGCTCTCGGCCTTATCTCCTCATCTGAGGATGACATCCGTCTTCCAGGTGCCGTTTCTCGCCCAAGGCCTCCAAAGGGCTTCACTGTTATGTTCACTGGTTTCTTATTCCGTGGTCTTTCTCTTCCTGCCCACGAGTTTCTCCGTTCCCTTCTTTTCTTCTACGGGATTCAGCTCTGGCAGCTGACCCCTAATTCCATTCTCCATCTTTCTATCTTTATCACTATCTGTGAAGCCTTCCTTGGCATTGACCCCCACTTGGGTCTTTGGAGGAAGATCTTCTATGTTAAGCGTCACAACGACAGCAATGCCCCCCCCGTCGTAGGTGGCGTTGGCTTTGTTGTCAGAAAAGAAGTCGACTATCTCGACTACCCGATGAAAGAATCCGTCCAAGGCTGGCGCAACAAATGGTTTTATCTGCGAGACCCTGTGGTGCCTGGGCGCGCTCGAATCTCCCTCCTTTCGAAGACAAACTGATAGCTAAGCCAAAGAAGTCCTGGCGAAACGCCCTTTCTCTCGAAGAGAGGGTGACAGCCGACAGGCTGTTCGACCAGGTCGTCATACTGAAGAACACGGGAGGCTTGACGATGTGCGGCACTGAGGTAGTCTCGGTGTTCCTGCAACGTCGCGTGCATCCACTAATGTCTCGACCCCACCAATTGTGGCTTTACACTGGCAAGGGCGACAAGTCTAGGGTCAGCTCTGCCGACCTTTCGGCCGATGAACTCCGAGATGAAGTCCGTCGTTTGACATGCCTCAGTATGAAGGATAACATCGTCTTGACATCAGCTCGTCCCCCTTATGACCTACACCATCTTCCGACTGAGGTAAGTCTTGGCTGTTTCTTGTTTGTTGTTGTTGTTTCTTCCTTCATTGTGTTTTACAATTCTCTTCTCCCGACAGGCCCCCGCCGTTGCTCAATGTTATCCTCCTACGCCTGAAAGCGGCGTGGAGCCAGAGGATGACGATGACGACTCCGAGGAGACCGAGGACGTCCAGCATGCCCTTGAGGACAGCGATGTCCAAGAGGAAGAAGCTACCGAGGATGATGCCTTCATCAGGAGCAGGCGACGTAAGCAGGTAAACGATGATTTTATTACAACGGCTGAATCAAGTCCTAGCGAACAAGATAATGATGCCGGTGGAACTGCTTCGCCTCCTCCTGCCAAAAAAAGTTCGACAGGTTTCTTTGCTACCGAAGATGACTGATACGTCCAAAACGTATCTACTTTCCCGAACACTTTTGCTATTGTTTTGCCTCTAATTTGTGTATTTTGGATGCAACTAACACGGACTAACGCTGTTTTCAGCAGAACTGTTCTGGTGTCTCGTTTTTGTGCAGAAATCCAACTTTCGGGAAAAACCTCGGGATTTTGACGGAAGGCCCTATTTTCCCGGAATAATGACGGAGCCGAAGGACAAATCAAGTGGAGGCCCGAGGGCCCCACACCATAAGGCGGCGCGGCCTAGGGGGGGCCCGCGCGGCCCTATGGTGTGGCCCCTCGGCCGGCCTCCGACGCCCTCCTTCGGACTACTTATTCGCCTCGACCTAAAAACGCACGGGGAGAAGTCGAAGTCGCCGTAAACCCTCCAGAACGCCGCCACATCGCGAAACTCCGTCGCGGGAGCCAGAAGTCTCCGTTCTGGCACTCCACCGGGACGGGGAATTGGAGGAGATCATCACCGCCATCACCGCCAACGCCTCTCCATCAACCAGCAATGTTTCCCCCATCCATGTGTGAGTAATTCCCCCGCTGTAGGCCGAAGGGGATGGTAGGGATTGGATGAGATTGGTCATGTAATAGCATAAGATTGTTAGGGCATAGTGCCTAGTGTCCGTAGATGGTACTTTTATGATATTGTTGCAACTTGTTATGCTTAATGCTTGTCACTAGGGCCCGAGTGCCATGATCTCAGATCTGAACATGTTATTATTTCATCATGATATTCATTGTTTATGGTCTTACCCGCAAGTTGTATACACATGTCGCTGTCCGGAACCAATGGCCCCGAAGTGACGAAATCGGGACAACCGGAGGGAATGGCGATGACGTGAGGATCACATGTGTTCACGGAGTGTTAATGCTTTGTTCCGGTACTCTATTAAAAGGAGTACCTTAATATCCGAGTAGTTTCCCTTGAGGCCCGGCTGCCACCGGCTGGTAGGACAAAAGATGTTGTGCAAGTTTCTCATTGCGAGCACGTACGACTATAATTGGAACACATGCCTATTGATTGATTAGTACTTGGATACCGTTTTATTATTATCTCGCAAATGCCCTGCTATGATTGTTACATGAGTTTCTCTCATCCATGCAACGCCCGTCATCCGTCCCCGTGCCTACGATATTTTAATCCTGCTTGTTTACTAAAATCACTACTGCTGTCTTTGTTACTCTGCTGCTCGTTATTTCACTACTGCTACTACTATAAAACTGTTACTACTCGATAAACTCTTGCGAGCAAGTCTGTTTCCAGTGCAGCTGAATTGACAACTCCGCTGTTAAGGCTTTCAAGTATTCTTTGTCTCCCCTTGTGTCGAATCAATAAATTGGGTAATACTTCCCTCGAAGACTGTTGCGATCCCCTATACTTGTGGGTCATCAAGACTATTTTCCGGCGCCGTTGCCGGGAGCATAGCTTTATTTGGAAGTTCACTTGGATTGATATTGTTCGCTGCAAATTCTCCATCATGGGTAAAACTCGCGATACTAAGGTCGCCATATTACCATCCACTACAAGAAAAGGTACAACTCGAGTACCTCTGCTGCTCTTGATTCACCATCCGTGATTGATAAACTTGTTTCACCGCCACATGCTTCAAATGCTCGGTACTTCGCTGAATCTGAAAACTCTCATAATATTGATAATATTTCTGCTGTGCTTGATGATAGTGGTTCATTGGGAACTTTTCTAGATGCTAAAATTGCTAGGTCTAGACAAATTGAAAATGCTGAAACTCCTGATGTTACTACACTCGTTAATTCACCCGAACTTGAATACTCTAGTGATGATCTTGATGAAGATTATGTGGAACTTGATGACGATTTTATTGAAAAATGCCATGCTACTACTGATGCAAGAAAAATTAAAAAGTTGCTTGCAGAACATACTCGTTAGATATAAACTGTCTCCCGATCCTAAATTTGCCACATCTCCTATAAACATTAAGGATAAAGATTATGATTTTTCTCTTGATCTATCTCATATAGCTATTGTTGAGAAAACACCTTTTTGTGGTACTGAAAAAGAAAGTGTTGTTGAACACATGACTGAGTTATCTACTTTGAGTAGCTTGTTTTCTGATGATGTTAAGAAGCGTACTTACTTTGTTGCTAAAATCTTTCCATTCTCTTAAAGGATGACGCTAAAACCTGGTATAATAGTTTGCCACCTAGTTCTATTAAAAGTCCAAAAGAATTGCTTGCTGTTTTCTTCCGGAAATACTTTCCTGCTAGTGCTCAACATGCTGCTTTGCAGAGAGTTTATAATTTTCATCAAGGAGATGAAGAGAAATTGCCTGAGGCTTGGGCGAGATTTTGCTCTCTTATTAGAGCTCTGCCTGACCATGATTTAGAAAAGCATGATTTACTTGATATATTTTATAGTGGACTAACCATTGAGTCTAGGGCATACCTGGATAGTTGTGCTGGTTGTGTTTTCGGAAAAGAACTCCGGACGACGCCGAAGAATTATTGGCTAAAATAGGCCGGAATTATGATGATTGGACTACGCCCGAACCAACTCCAACGCCAATAGTGAAGAAGAGGGGTTTAATTAAATTGAATGATGAAGATATGAGGGAAGCCAAGAAGTCTCTCAAGGAGAAAGGTATTAAATCTGAAGATGTGAAGAATCTACCTCCAATAGAAGATATATGTGAGATAATTCCCCCTTCATCCATGATTGAGGTAAATTCCCTTCAACGCTTTACTAGGGAAGATATTCCGTATTCAAAACCTCCTGCGCAATGCTTAGATGAGTTTGATAATTATATTGTTAAGCAAGAAAATTTTAATATGAGAGTAGAGAATCATCTAATGGAAAATTCTCAAGCTATTAGTCAATTGCATGATATTGTGGAGAGAACCTCCAATGATGTTAAGATGCTTGTTAAACATTTTCATATGGTTCAAACTCAAATTGATCAACTCACTAAAGTGCAAAATGACTTGTTAGGAAATAATTCTAAAGAAAAACATGCTTATGAAGTAACAACTAGAGGTGGTGTCTCTACCCAGGATCCTCTATATCCTGAAGGGCATCCCAAAAGAATTGAACAAGATTCTCAACGCATTGAACGTAGAGCTCCATCTAAGAAAAAGAAAAAGAAACATAAAAATGTTGTAGAATCCTTTGAACCTGTTAATGATCCTAATAGTATTTCTATTTCTGATGCTGAAACTGAAAGTGGTAATGAACATGAGAAAGATAATGATAAGAATGATACTCCTGATAAAGAAGAGGTTGAAAAAGAACCTGAAAAGCATGCTAAAAATAAAAAGTATACTAAAGATGATTTTATTGCTGAGAAACATGGTAATGAAAGAGAACCTTGGGTGCAAAAGCAAATGCCTTTTCCTGCTAAGAAATTAAAATCAAAGGAAGAAGAACACTATAATAAATTTTGTGATTGGATGAAACCTTTATTCTTGCAAATCCCTTTGATCGATGCTATTAAATTGCCTCCTTATTCAAAGTATATGAAAGATATTGTTACTAACAAAAGGAAAATCCCCAATGAGGAAATTTCCACTATGCTTGCTAATTACTCTTTCAATGGCAAAGTTCCAAAGAAGTTGGGCGACCCAGGTATACCTACTATTCCTTGTTCTATTAAGAATAATTATGTTAAAACTGCTCTATGTGACTTGGGCGCCGGTGTTAGTGTTATGCCTTTTTCTCTTTATAAGAGACTTTACTTAGACAAATTGATACCTACTGATATATCTTTGCAAATGGCTGATAAATCTACTGCTATTCCTGTTGGTATATGTGAGGATGTTCCTGTTCAAGTTACTAATAACTGCTTGATATTAACCGATTTTGTTGTGTTGGAAATGCTCGAAGATGATAATATGTCTATTATTCTTGGGAGACCTTTTCTTAACACCGCGAGGGCTGTTATTGATTGCAATAAAGGAAAGGTTACTTTCAATGTTGATGATAAGGAACACACCGTCTATTTCCCCAAGAGGATTGAAAAAGCGTGCGGAGTTAATACTATTTCTCATGTGAGAACTATCAAAGTGGGAACCATCGATTGTCCTATATATGAGCCTAAAGAAGAATATCAAACTCTTGTGATTGGATCCATATCAATACAATTCAAGGTAACATGATTGATTTGAGGTTTATTTCTTCATATGCTATGTAAAATTTATTTGGTGGCAAGACTTGATCAACCTTGTTAACAAATACCTTTTATATGCATAGAGGAGGTAAACAACATCTCTTTCTTCCTCCACTTGCTTTAGTTGCTGTAGCATTTTTAATTTGCAAAGTTTCTTAGTTGATTAGAGATTTCAAAAAATTTCCTGGCCAGTAATAATAAAATTAATACCCAGAAATGTGCATTTTTCAAAGTTTTCAAAAATTCGCGAAAATTATACCGTTGGTCCTATTTTTCGACGAGGCACCTGGGAGCACCAGAGGATGACCTGTGGGGCACCACGGGGTGCCACACCACAGGCCGGCGCGGCCAAGCAAGGGGCGCGCCACCCTGTGGTGTGGGCCCCTCCTTGCCCCACTACATCATCTCTTTCTCCCAGCACCTTCTCTCTCCCGAAAAACTCGAACCAACTTTCTCTCACTCGCGTTTTTGCTCAAGAGCTCAGGATTTTTCGATCTCTTTGCACAGCCCAGATTTCTGTTTGAAATTTGGCACATTTGCTCTCCGGTATGTGACTCCTTCGATTATCCAAATAGAATTTTGTTTGGTTGAGTATACCTTGAATATTTTGCTGCTGTAGGTAACATGTTTAGTGAGCTTGCATGCTTGTTCTAAGTGGTAGAAACTAGTTTTGATGCATGATTAGTACTCTAGCAAGTTCCTATGGTAGTTTCCCTCAATTATATGTCACCAAATCAAAGTTTTATATTGTTTGTTGAAAATTTCAGAAAATGAAGATAGTTCATAACTTTGGAGAATTGTTCAAGAAAGGAACAACCAAGCACCGGGAGGCCTTCTAGGACCGTCCACCCAAATTAGGCGATCGTACAATGAGGACATCATCGCGCCTAGCTTCGCGCTCGAAGAGGACAATGGGGCTCCTAATGCCTCATCCTTCCCATGTTATGATTTTCTCGACAAATGCGGGGATATTGGATGATTTCTTCACCCTTGTCAACAGGGCGGGCTTAACCACCTACGTTGGAGATGAAAGGGAGCAATACTACATGCTCACCAAAACTTTTGTCGAGAGCTTTCAAGTTCCAACAACACGGAATATCAATCCATACGAGTTGCATTCAAGATCTATGGTGACTCCTGTTACTATGGAATTGGAAGAATTTTTGTACGTGCATTGGATATTGCCCCTGTAGGTACAGCAAGGAGGATCGATAACAACCCTCGGGACTTGTTGGAGCTCTATCAAGGGATCACCAATGATGATTGTCGCACCATTCAGCGGGGCAAGATAAGGAACATTCAACTCCCCGCCATTAAATATTTTGCATATTACGTTGCCACTAGCATACTTGGTAGGGAGAACACTAGCAATATTTCTAGTTACCATCTTGCTTTCTTGAATATTGCACTTACTCGGACGAGACATCTTATCATCTTGGTTCTCTTATTGCTCGCCGCTTGTCTACCAAGGGGCCTATTTTTGGAGGAACTATTGCATCACGCATTTTGACACATTTAGAGCTTCCTATTGATCCTAATGATATGCCATTAACTCCTAGGAGGCTTGATATCATTGCTATTAAAAGCCATCAATTTGTTACCACCGAGTCTACTTTAGATAATATGGCCTATAGAATGTTGTTTGTCGACGGGGATGAGAGAGAAATCCCTCTTCCCGCAGCCAGGTTTGTTCGATATTGACGAGGCAACCATGGTCGCGCACTAAGGAGGAGGTGGATGAACATATAAAGATACAAGATTTCCATCAGCAGCATGACTCCGAGGACGCCGAGCCCTCCTCACGATTACACCGTCACGTATCCTGGTGCATCTTCCAGCACATACCCAGAACATGATCCATCTTCGTCGTACTACGGAGGTGCCACTTCATGGGCACCATGGGATTGATCTCCACTTAGGCCAAAAGCCTAAGCTTGGGGGGAGGTATACCGGCATCACTCATTCATTGCATATTATAATTGCTGGATACTTGTACATACTTGTTTAGCTTCTTAAAGTGGTTTTCTAATGAGAGGAAGATGATATTTGGGGGAAGTGCTGATTGAAAACAGATTCTGGACTGTTACCGTAAAAATTCGCAAGCACAGCCAGAACAGTTATTTTGCGAAGCCAATTTTTGTGCATGTTCCCCAGGTTGTTATCTAACTTTCATTAGTTGAACACTTTTCGAACTGAGCAACGTAAGAATTTCTGTAAAAACCGATTTCTGTACTGCTGTCAAGTTTTGGCAGATTTCTGCCATCTCTCGTGTTTATGTGACTCTTTTAGTTTGCTATTTTCTTGCTTTCATTTTGTTTCTTTCCTAAAACACAAAAGACCAAAAATATTTCTGTTGTTTCTCTTCATCATTTGTTTATCTTGGTTTCTTGCATTTGTCTTCGCTTTATTTGCTATTGCTAGTTTGCTATAAGAAAATCCAAAAAGATTTTGCTTTGTTTGCTTGTTTCCTTTTGTTCTTGTTCTCAAATTCGAAAACACCAAAAATATTTGCTGTTCTTCCTTGGTTTTGTAAAGTTCATCATGGAGTTCAATGGTCTTCGGTGGTTGGAGCTTGGTTTTCATTTCATATTATCCAAGCTACACAAGTGAAAAGGCAATAATGACGATCTACGACAATCCGATTGTGGTGAGAGGCTGGTATGAACTCTATTTGTTTTCATTTTTGTACATATACTCATCCATGTGAGCATGCTTAGTTGGTTCATGTGAGGTATATGTTATTTAGTAAAGTCTAGTAGTTCATGATCTCTCATGATTAGCTCCAATCTATTAATATGAGTAGCATGTCATAGATGTTTGCTTGCATTGTTTTATTCATAGAGTAGAGTATGGCATTGTGGTATCCTCCTCTGAATAATTCATTTGATATCAACTTGGCACATGCTCACGCATGCATATGACTGAACAAGAGTCAATTAAGCCTCAATGATTTACATTGCTTCGAGTTCTTGTATCACTTTTATGCCTCAGTTAATTTATTTTGTCGCAAGCATGATTATGACAGTTACTGCTATCTTGATTTGTCGCTCCCTAGTCTTATTGCTAGCCTTCACTTGTACTGAGCGGGAACGCTGCTCGTGCCTCCAAACACATGAAAACCAAGTTATTCCGGAGTGTCCACTATAAATACCTATGCATGGCATTTCAAACCATTCTAAGTAAATTCTCATGCGCTACCTTTAAAACCTTCAAAATACTTCTCAATTTGTGTTTATGTTTCATAGCTCATGAGGAAGTATGTGGTGTTTAGCTTTCAACCTTGTCATTTACTTTTGACAGACTTTCATCAATGGAATAGTGGCACATCCGCTTATCCAATAATTTTGCAAAAAGAGCAGGGCTCGGCCCTATTAACTGGCTTTCATCAATATCTCTTCACATGCTTTGCCCGATTTATCGTAGCAACTTAATTTGCAAATAGACACTCCTCCATGGTATGAGATTGTTGGAAGGCAATCGAAGGATTCGGTTAGCCATGGCTTGTGTAAGCAAAGGTTGGGGGAGTGTCATCATCATAATAAAACTAAACTAAAAGGCACTCCTTCATGGTATGCGATTGTTAGCAAGCACCGAGGATTCGATCTAGCCATGGTTTGTGTAAGAAAGGTTGGAAGGAGTGCCACATAAAAATGCAAATGATTCATGGGAGCCGCTCTTGGAAGTCCGGTTGGTGAGGTAGTTAGAGTACCCACTATCATTCGTTGACAACAACAAACACCTCTCAAAATAATTTTGCTCCTGTCTTTAGACAAATGAAAAGCTCTAGCGCATGTTAATCCCTGCTTCCCTCTGCGAAGGGTCAATCTTTTACTTTTATGTTGTGTCTCCATTATTTCTTTGAGCACTTTCTTGAGAGCACAACTTGTCATTCTTAGTATAATATGCTTGTCCCAAAATATGATTGATTGTGGTATAACTTTGATGCTTTTATCTTTGACAATCACTACTTCTAGTCTTTCTATGAACTCCAGAGGTGCCCGAGCATTTATGTTTTGCCGATACAAATACGGGCAAGCGAGATACCACTTTATCATACTCTCTTATGAACATTGCAATCCTGCTTATATACATGATTCATGATGCTTATTATTATTAATTTGTTAGTACCTTTTCCATGATTGACATAGCTATTAGATGATCTTATTTGCATGTATCCTATTATGAATTGCTTAAGTATTAGCCCATATCATGAGAATATATACATCATATGAGCAAATGTGTTCGTGAAAGTTCTTTTATCGCACTCGGTTGTTAACTCGAATTGCTTGAGGACAAGCAATAAGCTAAGCTTGGGGGAGTTGATACGTCCAAAACGTATCTACTTTCCCGAACACTTTTGCTATTGTTTTGCCTCTAATTTGTGTATTTTGGATGCAACTAACACGGACTAACGCTGTTTTCAGCGAGAACTGCTCCGGTGTCTCGTTTTTGTGCGAAACTCCAACTTTCAGGAAAAACCTCGGGATTTATGATCGAAGGCCCTATTTTCCCGGAATAATGACGGAGCCGGAAGGACAAATCAAGTGGAGGCCCGAGGGCCCCACACCATAGGGCGGCGCGGCCTAGGGGGGCCCGTGTCGGCCCTATGGTGAGGCCGCCTCGGCCGGCCTCCGACGCCCTCCTTCGGACTACTTATGCGCCTCGACCTAAAAACGCGACGAGGAGAAGTCGAAGTCGCCGTAAACCATCCGAACGCCGCCACATCGCGAAACTCCGTCGCGGGAGCCGAAGTCTCCGTTCGGCACCTCGCCGGGACGGGGAATTGGAGGAGATCATCGCCGCCATCACCGCCAACGCCTCTCCATCAACCAGCAATGTTTCCCCCATCCATGTGTGAGTAATTCCCCCGATGTAGGCCGAAGGGGATGGTAGGGATTGGATGAGATTGGTCATGTAATAGCATAAGATTGTTACGGGCATAGTGCCTAGTGTCCGTAGATGGTACTTTTATGATATTGTTGCAACTTGTTATGCTTAATGCTTGTCACTAGGGCCCGAGTGCCATGATCTCAGATCTGAACATGTTATTATTTCATCATGATATTCATTGCTTTATGGTCTTACCTGCAAGTTGTATACACATGTCGCTGTCCGGAACCAATGGCCCCAAAGTGACAGAAATTGGGACAACCGGAGGGGAAGGCGGTGATGTGAGGATCACATGTGTTCACGGAGTGTTAATGCTTTGCTCCGGTACTCTATTAAAAGGAGTACCTTAATATCCAGTAGTTTCCCTAGAGGCCCGGCTGCCACCGGCTGGTAGGACAAAAGATGTTGTGCAAGTTTCTCATTGCGAGCACGTACGACTATAATATGGAACACATGCCTATTGATTGATTAGTACTTGGATACCGTTTTATTATTATCTCGCAAATGCCCTAGCTATGATTGTTACATGAGTTTCTCTCATCCATGCAACGCCCGTTCATCCATCCCCGTGCCTACAATATTTTAATCTTGCTGTTTACTAAAATCACTACTCGCTGTCTTTGTTACTCTGCTCGTCGTTATTTCACTACTCGCTACTACTATAAAACTGTTACTACTCGATAAACTCTTGCGAGCAAGTCTGTTTCCAGTGCAGCTGAATTGACAACTCCGCTGTTAAGGCTTTCAAGTATTCTTTGTCTCCCCTTGTGTCGAATCAATAAATTGGGTTTACTTCCCGATACTGCGATCCCATACTTGTGGGTTATCGAACGATGATTTTATTCAACGGCTGAATCAACCCTAGTGGACAAGATAATGATGCGGTCACCTCCTCCCAGAAAAGTCGACATGTTTCTTTCGAAGACGACTGACTGTGAGCATCTGTACCCCTTTTTCGGCTTATCCTCTATTGCTTTGTATGCTAATTGTGCACTCTTCTTAAGTAGCTCCGATGATGATGATGATGTTCCTCTCGCGAAGAGGAACAAATTATCCTTCGGGAGGGCGGTATCAGCTAAGGAGTCAAATCCTTCTCCTGCCAAATCGACTCCGCCCTCGCGAACGGCTGTAGAGAAGATCCCAATGTCGAAGGTTATACCTTCCGGTGACGCTCCCACCTCATCGGCTGCCCGAGATCACGTAAGTGTTTTTCTTGTCTTGATTTCTTTTCTTGCCTCGCAAAGCTTTTTCGTTCAACCGAATCTTATTGGTTTTCTTTGTTGCAGCCGATTTATGCCACAGTTGATGCGATGGTAGACTTTGCCGAGCAGTTCACTCGACTGGAGTCTGAAAACACTCAGCTTCGGAAGACCGTCAAAACTTCGGCTGATCAGGTGCTGGAGGCCAACATGCTTGCCACTGACGCAAAAAACGAAAATGTTTTGCTGAAGAAGTTGAAGCAACAGATGAAGGATGAACAAGATGCCAGGCGCAAAGCTGTAGCCGCAGCCGATGAAAAGGAAGGCGTCCTTCGTGAGTCCATCACGAATTTATTGGGTAAAGTTCCTGATACATAGCTCATTTTGTAGTATTTCCTTTTGGGTTACTGATCTGTCCTCTTTCAGAGGCTGCCGATATAACCATCACTCGGGCGCGCATGCTTCGGGAGGAATCTACGTCTGACGCCCTTTCTCTAGCCACTGAGTCCAACGTCCAAGTTCTTGGGCTTCTGCAGAGGACTAAAGGAGCACTGTCGAGGCTATACTCGATGATTTTCCCAAAAGCGAAGCAGGACAAGACTCTTGGTGAGATGGCGGATGCTTTCCTCGTCGACTCTTCTGAGCCTGTGGAGGTATTGAAATGCCGTAACCGCTTGTTTGGGGCGGTTCTTACTTTCCAGCTGCTCATGGGCCATGGGATGGGGTCTGAATTAGAGAAGTTGTCCAAGGCATTGCCTGTGGACAATGACAATCGCCTAGTTGACCTTGAACCCTTCAAACGATCGGCGGTGGCATGTGCCAATAAACTCCTCAAATTGGTTGATGAAGCTCAGCCCAAGTCTGCGCCTGAAGCTACCCCTGGCTCGTCGTCAGCACTTCCTTGAATACTTGCTTTATTAATTGTAATTAAGACCCGATGCAATTTGACTTGGTCTCGTTTTATTTTAGCTCCGTAGCCAGTTCGAACAATCTTTTGAATGTAAAACATGTACTCCAGTGCTCCCGATGGGAGGTTTATGTTGGCGCTATTCTGATCTGGAAGTTGTACTGCAGATTCCTACATCTTCCTCCCGCATCGAACCTTTTTCAAATTCTTCGGCTAGCGATGAATCTGGCCTTGTTCGTTCTTTACGTGACCAAGTGTCTCGTCTGAATAAAGATATTACCTCCCTTCACGCGATGGTAGCGTTGCTGAAGAAGAAGAGTGAGATAGCAACTGCCATTGAACAACATGCTCTCGATCGTCTTCATGTCGCTACCGAAAGTTTGGACTGTAAGTGCTAACCCTTCTTCTGATTTCTGACGTAGCCTGGATGTTCCCTTAACTGATATTCGTTCCTTTTCAGTTGTATCTCACGATAAATCTGAGGAGAACAAGAAGATCCATGAGAAGGTCGAGGCGATGACTGACGTTGCTCACCCGAAACACGACTTATGGTTGCATCGCCCGAAGGCTATTATCATGGCGAAGTTCGAGCATCGGGCAGAGAAGGTGCACTATTATTTTGATAAATTCCACGCTCATCTCACGATGGTTTGGAAGACTTTGTTCCCTCTAGATCAAGCACCCGAAACTTTGTCTGCTTTGTTTACTCGATTCAAGTCTCCGGAGAGGATTCGACTGCTGGTGCGGAAAGAACTCCTGGCCGGTGCCGAACTCGCCTTTGCTTCGGTATTGGCGTGTCATCCGTCTTTAGACTTGAGGGCCATAGCGAACACCGAGAGAAGTTTAGGCCAATATTATGATATCGCTAGAGGTCCTGCGTATACCATCATCTCGCGGATGGAGACCGGTATTGAGAGGGAGCTGAGGGCCCAGGGGAACCAAGGAGCGCCGTCGTGAGTGTAATAACTTTTGTACCTGTAGAAGGTTGTTTTATGTAAATTCAACGTGTGCGTTGCACATCATGGAATCCTGGTGGATTTGTTAATTCGATTGGTAATTCATTGTCGAGGGCGGCTGAGTGATCAATTCAGCCTGGTCTCCCGACGACTTCGCTGTAATTTGCAATTTTATTGCGAAGTCGATATGTAAGTTTCGTAGGAGCGATACCCGCCGACTTAATCGAGGGAATTAGACGCTTGGCTTCGTCACACGGTGCACCGGTTTGAGCCTCATTTTATGATAGTGTAACCATCGACTGCAGCATTCGCTTAATTTCTCGAGGCTTGGATTGGTTGTGTTGTGTGTCATTAACCTTAGCTCTCGTTGAGAGTATTTAATTAACGACACTGTGCGAGCATGCCTTTGGCCAGCGCTCCTGATGGGAGTAAGAGCCAACGACAGGGGCCCCGAACGATTTATTCGGTTGATGAGGCCTGAATCAAGGAAAAAAAGGGGGGAATCTGATTAGAATTTTATTCATAATGCGAAAGCGACCTTAAAGGTTGTTAAGTAAAAAACAATTGTATCCTATGTATAGAACCGTCGCAGTTGTGCAATGTTCCATGGATTCCCCACGTCTTTTCCCGAAGTTGGGTTTTTGAGCCGATATGCTCCTCCTGGTATCACTTCAGTGACGATATATGGTCCTTCCCATGGAGACTCGAGTTTCAAGGGTCTCTCTTGCTTCAGCCGAAGTACCATATCTCCAACGTTAAAGCTTCGACTGCGTATTCGTCGGCTGTGATAATTTCTCAAGGCTTGCTGGTATACCGTAGTTCTTGCCAAAGCAATGTCCCATGCTTCGTCAAGGAGGTCTACAGCATCTTGCAGCGCAATGTTGGAAGAGGATTCTGTGTATGCTGTTACTCGAGGAGCTTCGAACCGTACGTCGACTGGCAGAACTGCTTCGGCTCCGTGTACCAAGAAGAACGGGGTGTATTGAGTCGACCTGTTGGGTGTGGTACGCAAGCTCCAAAGTACAGATGGTAACTCCTCGACCCAAGCTCCAGCTGCACCCGTAAGGCGTTTCTTGAGGCCATCCCCTATTAGACCATTGATCCTTTCCACCTGGCCGTTGGTCTGTGGGTGGGCCACTGATGCAAATTTCAGTTTGATTCCTCCGTCATCACAAAATTTTCGAAACTCTTTGGAGTCAAAGTTAGTTCCGTTTTCTGTGACGATACTATGAGGCATACCAAATCGACAGGTTATTCCCCTGAAGAATTGAACTGCTGTTTCAGCTTTCTGGTTTCGTACAGGTACTGCCTCGATCCACTTGGTGAATTTGTCGACTGCGACCAATAGGTACGTGTGTCCTCCGGGCGATGACCTTGGCAGTGGTCCAACTTGGTCGAGTCCCCATTGAGCGAAGGGCCATGCCAGAGGTATTGTCATCAGATCTGTTGCAGGGGCGTGCGGTTTTGGTGAAAAACGCTGGCAGGGGTCGCACTTCATGACCAGATCTCGAGCGTCCGATGCTGTCGTTGGCCAGTAAAATCCCGCCCTGAAGGCTTTCGCCACAAGGGCCCTGCTTCCTGCATGGTGTCCGCAAGTTCCTTCGTGTATCTCGCGCAACAGTGCTCTTCCATCGTCAATGGAAATACACCTTTGGAAAATACCAGAAATGCTGCGCTTGTAAAGTTCGCCGTTTACTATGGTGAAGGATTTCGATCGTCTGACGATTCGTCTCGCTTCTACTGGATCCTCCGGCAACTCCTGCTTTGTTAGGTACGCTAGGAATGGCTTGGTCCATAGTGGCTCAAGGAGAAGGACTTGTTCAGCAGGAGGAGTTGGAGATTCTTCGGCAGCTCGCTGCGGGCTCGCCTCCGATTCGTCAGCCGACGACTTTGGAGGTGCCGACGCCTTCTCTTTTATCGATCGCTGAGTGATCACTTCGTAAAACACTCCGTCTGGAATGGGGGAGCACGTGGACCCGATGTTTGCCAGAGTGTCGGCTTCCTCATTGCTGGCTCTGCCGATATGTTTAAGTTCGCACCCTTCAAATTTGGCTTCCATGTTTTGGTACAACTGTCGGTAGGCGATCATGTTGTCGCTGACCGCGTCACACAGGTTCATCGACTATTGTACTACCAGGTTTGAGTCTCCGTAAATTTCCAGGCGAGTTGCCCCGCATGCCTTCGCCATCTTCATTCCGTGTAACAGCGCCTCATACTCTGCCTCGTTATTCGTCGGCGGGGAGAAATTCATACGTAGTATGTACTTCATCTTATCTCCCTGTGGTGATATTAGTACCACCCCTGCTCCTGCGCCTGTGCTCCGTTTTGACCCGTCGAAGTACATTGTCCATGACCCCGACATGTCGGGTGCTGCTGGTGTTTGTGATTGGATCCAATCTGCCACGAAATCTGGGAGGATTTGGGATTTTATCGCCGTCCGATTGACGTAAGTTATGTCGTGCGGTGCTATTTCGATGGCCCATTGAGACACTCGACCCGTGGCCTCTGTGTTAGTCATTATGTTCTTCAATGGTGCTTCGCTTACGACGACAATCGGGTGCTCTGTGAAGTAGTGTCGTAGCTTGCGAGCTGACCTCCATACTGCGTATGCCAGCTTCTGATGATGGGGGTACCTCTGTCTTGCAGGTGTGAGCACTTCGCTGAGGTAGTAAACAGGCCTCTGCACACCGTGAACTCTCCCTGCTTCTTCTCGTTCAACGACCAACACGCTGCTAAAGACTTGGGCCGTTGCAGCTATATACATAAGCAGCGTTTCCTTCTCGCGGGGGGTCACGAGGACTGGGGATGTCGATAAGATTTTCTTCAGATTGTCGAAAGACTCCTGCGCCTCGTTTGTCCACTCGAAGTTTTCTGACTTTTTCATCAAGTTGTAGAAGGGTAAAGCTTTTTTCCCTAGTTTGGCGATGAATCTGCTAAGTGCTGCCAATCTTCCTGCCAACTGCTGCACTTGGTGCAGATTCTTTGGTGGTTCCATGTCGAGAATAGCTTTGATCTTCAAAGGGTTAGCTTCTATTCCTCTAGCTGAGATGAAGTAGCCGAGTACTTGTCCCCCTGGCACCCCGAAGAAGCATTTCTTCGGGTTCAGCTTGATTTTTTACTTGTCTAGGTTGTCGAAGGTTTCTCGCAAATCATCGATGAGAGTGGCGGCGTGCTTCGTTTTTACCACAATATCGTCGATGTAAACTTCGATGTTCCTCCCGATCTGTTCTCCAAGGCAAGCTTGCATGCACCGTTGATAGGTTGCCCCTGCATTCTTCAACCCGAAAGTCATGACGTTGTAACAGAAAATGCCGTGTGGGGTGATGAACGCGGTTAACTCCTGATCTTCCTTTTTGAGCTTGATCTGGTTATACCCGGAGTATGCATCCAGGAAGGAGAGACGGTCGCATCCAGCTGTGGAGTCGACTATCTAGTCTATACGAGGCAGCGAGAAGTGGTCTTTTGGGCAGTGCTTATTGAGGCCGGTGTAATCGATGCACATGCGGAGAGCGGTCGTGTCTTTTTTCGGCACCATAACGGGATTAGCCACCCATTCAGATTCCTTAAGCTCCCGAATGAATCCTGCCTTGCGGAGTCGACTAACTTCTTCACCAATTGCTCTTCTCTTCGGTTCAGAAAATCGGCGCATCGATTGCTGTACTGGTTTGGCTGTCGGATCAACATTGAGGGCGTGCTCAGCGCGTTCCCTGGGGATACCTGGCATGTCGGATGGTTCCCATGCAAATATCTCCCAGCGCTCACGGAGGAACTCGATGAGCGCGCCTTCCTATGCATCAGTAAGGTCTGCCGACGTATTGACCGTCTTCTTCGGGTCAGTGGGATGCACCTGCAGCTTCTTTGCCTCCTTCGCAGCGTCAAATTCGCGGCCCTTACGTTTCGATTATCGGCCGGTGGCTGTGTATGATCCGTGATGGCGTCGACAGCGTTGAGTTCTTCCTTTGCTCCGAACCTTGAGGCGATCTTCTAGAATTCTCTGTCGCAATTGTCTGAATAGGTGAAGCTTCCATGAACGGTTATTGGAGTCCCATTGTTGCCAGGCATCTTCAGCTTCAGATACGCGTAATGAGGTACGGCCATAAATTTGGCAAAGGCAGGCCTGCCGAGGATGGCGTGGTACTGAGATTCCCAGTCGACTACTTCAAACTCGATTTTTTCCTTCCTGAAGTTGTTAGGCGTGCCAAAAACTACATCCAGTGATGTTTTGCCTAGGGAATAAGCGGGTCGAGTCGGTATGAAGCCATGGAATCCTGTATCGGACTCTCTCAGCATGTCGACTGTTAAACCCATTGCTTTCATCGTATTAGCGAATAACAGGTTCAAACCACTTCCTCCGTCCATGAATACTTTGCTCATATTGTACCCTCCGATCTACGCCTCAAGGACAAGGGCCGCATGACCTGGTCTAGGGACGGCCTTCGGATGATCTGACCTGCCGAAGGAGATGCTCTGCTCTGACCAGTCGATGAATTCGGGTGTATCAACCATAGCAACTTCCGCATACTTCACTTCTCGTGAGAATTTTCTGATTTCCCTTTTCGAAAAGCTGGTTTTATGGATCATCCTGACCTGCCCACACGGCTCCGGGAACACCTCTGCTGGTACATATTTGTCCCCTTTTGCTGGCTTGTATGGTTCTGGTACGTACGGTTCTGGCGGATAACTGTAAGATCCTGCCCTTTTCTCCATTATGTGAACTCTTGACATGGCTTCGGCTCTGAGGTCGTCACAGAACTGTCGAATCTCCAGGAAGTGTCGGCAGTTCCTTAGCAGGTGACTGGATTTTTCTCGACCGTCCTTCGGATCAATGTAAGACTGAAGGTAACATGGTGCCTCGAGCTGTTCCGTAGCCGATAGATACGGTGAGCGGGTGCGGCCATGGATCGGTTGCGCGTCATGGCATCCTCGTTCGGACTGGTGAGGGCGAGTTGCTGCACGTTCTTCCTCTTCGCGGCGCGAGTCCCTTTGTCTTTTCCTTCGCCCCGTTGTGAGGTCAAAACTTCCTCGGTTGCCTTCTTGCATGTTTCTGGATGGACCTTCCAGGGTTGCTGCCGGAGCGACACCTGCCGAAACTGAGGTCCTCGGGCCAGATGTACTTGTCCTAGGGAGGCGAAGAAAGCCTCCGGAATCGATGATGAAGTGGACACCGCCGAAAGTTGCGGCCATGCCGTCGCACGATTCTGCAGGGATCGAGTGCGGCGGCTCGGGATGTGGTACGAACTCAAAGGATCCGCAGCGGATCGGGTGTTTCGGATCTGATGGCGTTGGTGACTCGAGTACGAACGCCGCAGATGTGACTGGTATTGCCGATGACCTGCCTTGTGCCGACAGGTTTCCCACAGACGGCGCCAATTGTCGAGGGTGATCCTCGGCAATGCCCTCCGATAGGGGCTTAGGGTTGATGGAATCCTGTAAGCTGACACGAGACATCGGTTCACAGACAAGCGGGGAGAGCGATTTACCCAGGTTCGGGGCCCTCGATGAGGTAAAACCCTTACGTCCTGCCTGTCTGATCTTGATTATGAAAATATTGGATTACAATGGGGTGCCGAAGAGTTCGGCTGAGATCTCGTCGAGAGGCTAAGTGCTGCGGCGACCTAGCTCTAGACTTTTTGGTGGCTAAGATTGCTAAGATTGTACGTGTCCCTCGGCAGCCCCTCTCCTAGCCTTTATATAGGAGGCCAGGTCTCAAGAGATCTAACCGAGTACGACTAGATTTACAGTAGTTCTATCTCTAAACTTTCCTTGTTCGGCTCCTCCCTTGTCTTGCCCACCAAGGAATCTTTTGCTGCGTCATCCAAGTGGCCCATCTTGTCATCAGATACCTTCATGGGCCTCCAGCTAGATCGTGTAGGGTAGGGCAATGTCGGTTACCCGAAGGGTTATGCCCACGTCACTAGTCCTCTATCTTGGGAAGGGGATATTTATTCTTGATGGTCACATCGTATAGCTTCCGGTAATCCACACACATGCGAATGGTACCGTCTCGTTTATCCACAAACAACATAGGTGATCCCCATGGCGAGGCGCTGGGGCAGATCAAACCCTTACTCAACATGTCATCCAACTGTTTCTTTAACTCGATCAACTCTTGGGGGTTCATGCGGTAAGGTCTTTGTGCTATGGGTGCGGTTCCAGGGATTAACTCGATGATAAACTCGATATCCCGATCTGGGGCATACCGGGTAACTCTTCTGGGAACACATCTAAGTATTCACACACAACTGGGATTTGATCGATGGTTGGTCCAGAGATACTCTTCTTACAATAGGCTTGAGATGATGGTATGGTGGCGACATAATCCACTAGGACTCCTTCACTATTGGTTATGGTGATGGATTTTCTAGCACAGTCAATGTGCCCTTGGTATTTGGTCATCCAATCCATCCCGAGTATTACCTCTAAACCTTGGGCTCCTAGGACTATCAGTTCGGCTTGAAAAGATACCCCTTTGATTTCTATTGGGACCTTCTTGCAGGATAGGCGGGTTTTGGCGGTGGATACAGGTATTTGTACTAACATGGGTCGATTCATAAGGGTTGGTATCATCCCACTTTTATTAACAAAATGTTCAGTAACGAAAGAATGCGATGCTCCAGAATCAAACAAAACTCTTGCAGGTGTGGAGTGGACAAAGAACATACCCATCACAATGTCGGGTGATTCCTCAGCTTCCTCAGCATTGACATGGTTCAGGTGTCCTCTGGCAGCATTGACTTGCTTCTTTGGGGGTGGCTTCTTCCCAGCTGTTGCACGATCTTAGACTTGATTGGGTCTTGGTGCATTGGCGCGCTGAGTAGCATTCATCTTGGAAGAGCATTCCCGGGAGAAGTGTCCGGGCTGTCCACAAGCAAAACAGCCATCCCCCGGGGTGCGGTCATTAGGGTTGTTGCGGGGGTTGTTGTTGAAGTTTCCTCCTCCGGTACGCTGAGGGGTGTCTTTACGGTTGGGGTTGTTGTTGTTGGGGCGCGGCGCTGAGGGTGGAGTCCTCTATTGTTGGAGTGCCGGCCTAGGTGGGGGCTGGTTGCGGAACCTCGGGTTACTAGGTCCACCTTGCTACTGCTGCAACTTGCGCTTGCAACTTTCGAAAGCTGCCTTGCGCTTGGATTCCACCATGATAGAGGCATCCACAAGTGCCTCCAAGTCAGGGTAGGGAACAACCACAAGAATGCCCTGTATCTCCTCGTGCAGACCATTCAGAAAGCGATCCCTCTTCTTTTCATCGGTGTCAGTGTCCTGAGGGGCATGCCTAGCCAAGGTATTGAATTTGTCAAGATAATCGACCACACTTGTGTTGTTCTGCTTCAGATTGTAGAACTCGTCCCTCTTCATCTTGATCAGTCCATTTGGGATGTGGGCCTTGCGGAACTTGTTTCTAAACTTCTCCCAGTTGATCACGTGGCCTTCGACTTGCATTGCCTTCACATTCTCCCACCATGCTCTTGCGGGACCAGCGAGGAAGTGTGTGGCAAGAATAACTTTTTCGTTATCACCAACAGCAGCAACCTCCAAGTTGTTCTCAATGGTGCGAAGCCAGTCATCCGCATCAAGTGGTTCAGTGCACTTGGAAAACACAGGCGGGTTGGTATTCTGGAAGTCTCTCAGCTTGGACCTTGGTCCTTCTTCACCATTCCCATCATTGTTGTTGTTTCCTGCGGCGAGCTGAACAATTTGATGCAGGGCCGCGATATTGGCTTGACTCTCAGCACGAGCGGCTTGGCGGTCTTCCATCAAGAGGTGCAAGATCTGGGCCATGTTGGGTTCGGGAGGGGGTGGAGGATCTTGCTGGCGGTCAACCATCTGACGATACAAAAGGTATAAGGCAAGGGAAAAACGGTAGGCAAGTCTCTCTATAGGGGGAGGGTAAGTGGTTTATTTAGTGAAAACTTTTCAAAGAAAAAAGCGATAAACACACAAACATATCTAAAGATCAAGTTCACAACCAAGCCAAAGTCACAGCTAGACCAACAACGTACATCGCGATGCAAGGGGGATATCATAACACGATCTCACTATCGCAAGTGTTCATACTAGTCATCATAGTGTCATACTCAAACGGTGGCTCCTAGGCTCGTTGTTCATCAAGGTGAGCTCATCCTCATCCTCATCTAGTTTTGGAAGGGGATGAGATAGTAGAGTAAGAAATTTTCAATGTGTTGGGTAATCAAAGAGCGAGGTAAGAATTAGAAGTTTTGAATGGATAAGAATATTGGAAGTTACACTTCCGTTTACTAAAGAAGGAATTTGTTTTGTAAATAGTTTTTTCCAACTACGGGTTTCCTAACTAACGTCCATGCTAACAAAGGTCTCCTACAGTCAGGATGGTTCTGATACCATCTCTATGGGGACCCTGGACTAGCTATCCGAAATACCCGTTATGCATTCAACTCACGATCCCATGATCAGTGTACCGTGAGCACTTAACCGAACTGATAACAAAGATTACATCATCCATTACAATAAAGAATTTAAAGTCTTACAACACGGTCCTTAGACCAAGTATTACCATAATTGCCACTTCGGGCTGAATTAAAACTAACGTAGCAGCGGATACAAATCAGCGTCATCGGGCCCAAGTCATGCCTTAAACCCTACAGGCAGCTGACTGGGAGAACGTCCTAGGTCGCATAGTCATAAAAGAAACCTCATTCGTCTTCATACTCCACCTCATAGTCTGGCTAAGTAAATAGCAAGGGACAATGCCGTGAGTACATTTCAAATTGTACTCGCAAACCATCACGAGAGAATAAGGGATGCATATTTGGCACTAGCAAGGAATTAGGCGCTAATATAAGGCAACAAAGTGAGAGATAGTTTCTCTCATGAATATAGCATGTGTGGATGAAACAATTTCTCTTGTGGATATAGCATCTCTATATCTTTGTTGAAGAAGATACTTCAAAAGCAGTTTAGACTTAAGGGATTTCTATTTTCGTGCCCTTGGGTCCTTAGTTGTGCTCAGTTTTCCCCAGCTCCTTAGTTTTTCCTCAGTTTTACCCAAGCCTTTATCTGAAACCATCACACGTGATGTAACGGCCGGTTGCCCGACGGTTAACCGTTATATTCTGACTAGTGGGGCCACGTAGAGCCCGCAAAGACACGTCAGACCATCCATCTTTGTTTGACCGTAAGCATCGGTGTATGCCTGACCAAAACGCGCACGAGTAGGGCTTTGGTATATCCAATGACAAGTGGGCCATGGCGCTGATACAATGGGCAATACATGGGTAGGAAAAGATTTTTAAACGGAGCTCTACAACGATGGCACGGAGGAGGTGGCCTGCGGGGTGCCGAGATGAGATCGACGTCCACAAAGAACTGCATGAGGCGAGACCCGACGCATTAGATAGATATGAACTAGACGCGTTTAACCATGCAAAGAAGAGAAGATATGGTCGACGACATCAACGACTACCTCAAAACTTTGACTGACCGTGTCCGACACGAACGCGAGCAATGTAGAGAAAACTAGTGTCTCTCCTTTCTGGCGTGTATAGATGGGTGCTAGAAGAGTGTGGTGGCGAAGGGAAAGATCTCGCGGTGGTCTGTGGCGTCCAGCATAGCGGGGCGGCGTGGCCGTGCCCACAGCAGCGTGCATGCATGTTCGGCATTGGCATCAGCATGTACGTTCGGCATTGGCCTCGGCGGTATCTCTGGTGTGTCAGTGATCGAATGAGGGGACGGGATTGACGGTGCATCCCAACGGTGACCTAGCAGTGGCGGCAAGCATAGTCGTTCTGACCATGCCGATATCGGCATCGGCATTGTTTGGAGGCTGTGGTGCTCGAATCAAGGTGGGATTTGTTTCTTGTACGCCAAAAGTGATTTGAAACAAGTTTCGTGTTGAAGGTTAGGTAACGAAAGTTTGTAACTAAGCCCAAAATTATACTAGCGCCATGGTGAGGTTCTTTTTGATAGAGCTATACGGTTGGGCAAACTTTTTTGACACTTTTTAGATAGGGTTCCTTGTTGTTACACGTATGGCATCATGTATGGCAAATCTGGGGTCATTTGGAGATGTTCAAAAAAATCACTTTGCTTAAACGCATGCCGTTTCGTCTCACTGAAACCAGCTTTTCTAACAAGGTGATTTTTTCTACATTCTCTAAATGACCTCAAATTTCATACAGCTGATCTTCTATACATAGATAGATAGATTGTTTCGTTTTTACATTTTTCGAACTTTTTATTTCCCTTCATAATACCCAATTGATTTTCAGATCAAAACCTCGAAAAACAGCATCATGTATGGCATCATTTTCGCCCTAAATTTCAAATTTTGTGAAACTTTCCCTTTTAGATATTCCTTGTTGTTATAGATATGGCATCATGTATGCCAAATTTTCTTAGGTCTCACTGAAACCAGCTTTTGTAACAAGTTAGGTTTTTTCGACCTTCTCAAAAGGGATTTTTTCTACCTTCTCTAAATGACCTCAAAAATCATACAGACGATCTTCTATACAAAGATAGGTAGATTTTTTGCGTGAAAAGTAATGGATACAACAAATCGGTGATGGTTTATCATTTTTTCGTGAAAATTAATGGCTACAACAAATCGGTGATGGTTTATCATTTTTGCGTGAAAATTAATGGCTACAACAAATCGGTGATGGTTTATCATTTTTTTCATGAAAATTAATGGCTACAACAAATCGGTGATGGTTTATCATTTTTTGCGTGAAAATTAATGGCTACAACAAATCGGTGATGGTTTATCATTTTTTGCGTTAAAAGTAATGGCTACAACAAATCGGTGATGGTTTATCACTTTTTTCGTGAAAATTAATGGCTACAACAAATCGGTGATGGTTTATCATTTTTTGCGTGAAAATTAATGGCTACAACAAATCGGTGATGGTTTATCATTTTTTGCGTGAAAAGTAATGCCTAAAAGAGTTTATAATTTTTAGCACGTGAAAATGAATACAGAAAACCGCCCTTTAGCATACTTAGAGAGTGGAAGGTAACCGCCGACAGAGAGAAAGAGGGGTTATCCTGCCCGTTAGATCATACGATCAACGGTCGGCGGGCACGATCCGCGTGACATGGGCTAGACCAATCAGGGAAATGTTGCACGTCTGCGAGAATTTGTGGAGGGAGAGGGCAAAACTGAGTAGTATCAAGAAACCAAGGGCACCTGTGTAATAAACAGACTAAGGGATTCAAATATGAGATTTAAAAAATGGAAAATGCGTGTTTTGTACAATGAAACCCATCTTGGCCTACCTCAAACAATTTGCAATACAAATATACATGAGTGTGAGAATTGTGGCCTCATTTAGACAAAGTATGTTTTGGGGAAAGCTGTTTTGGGAAGGGCTTATTGTGGAAAACCATGCACCTTCATAGCTACTAGGTGATTTGAGAAGGCCTTTGAGAAGTGGCAATTTGTGGTAAAACTTGATATATCTATGACTTATCTATGTTTTGAGAACTGGCAATTTGTGGTAAAGACTCCATGAGTATGTGCCACTATTTTTCGGAATTTTTTGCACATTAAATGACTCATTTAACTAGTTAATCCCATTTGTTGACTGTCTGTTGACCAGCCACTTGAGGGTAAAACTGAGCATATTGCACTAGCCGGTATTAGCACTCAAGGGGAAAACTGAGCACACAAAAAATGCTAGAATATGACTCGAGGTTATACCTGAGTATATCTAAATTTCCAGGGTTAGACTCGAGGACGCGTGTTGCGGTGCAGAAATGGAAGATGTGCAATTGTTGACGCGTAGACTCAGGTCGCGGTGCAGAAGTCGAAGACGTGCAATCGTGGACGCGTGTCATGTTGCAGAAGTCCAAGACTCGCAGACGTGCAGCGGTGGACGCGTAGGACGCGGGTCGCATTAACCACCCCTCGTTTTTATAGACGCCTCCTCCCACTATCTCTGTCACTCTCACTCGCCCACGCAACGACGCCTCTCTCACGTCCCATCATCTTCTCCAAAGCAAAAAACCCTCTCCCTCTCCCTCTCCTCTGCCGGAGAGATGGACAAGGAGAATGCCAATCCCATCGTCCACGGCGCCGTCGGCTCCAAGCGCGACGCCTCCCGGCCTCTTCGACGCCGTCCCCTCAACGGACGTCGCCGCCGCCGGTGCATCGGAGGCTGCTACCGCCGGTGGCGGTCAGATCCCGCCGGGATTTGACCCCTATGAGCCGGTGCCGTACGTCCCGCCCCCGAACCCCTACGACACCTTCCTGGAGGACCCATGGAACGAGGTAACTACAGTTTGCTTCCTTTTTTGTTCCCCATTCCTCTTTGAACCCTATTTTTGCTGGTGTAGATGGATCTGTAGATGGATGAGTATTGGGCTAATATTTGCGCCGATTTTATTCCATTTTGTTTTGATCACTTCTTGATTTCCTTTAAGATTTGTGGTACGGCCGTTCGGTTAATTTATACAAGTAATAATTGGATCTCAATCAGTTAATTTATGCAAGTAATCATGGGATCTCAATCAGTTATTTTATGCACTAATCAAAAGATATCAACCGTTTAATTTTGCAAATAATCTGGAATGTGTTCAAGTTCAGATCTGGAATCTGTTTCTTTGCCTATGATGAATCGTTGGGCACAATTTTGTACAGGGAGGGTTCAGCGAACCATTGCTATGTACAAATCTGTTGTGCATGAGCTTTGGTTCGCTTACACCTTCCTTGTAGATATATAATCATGCCCACTCTAACTGAGGCTGACTCTGTTTTTCCTAACTTTGTTATCATGCACGTTCGTCATCGTTGCAACTCATTCACTCATAGTTTCTGTTTGATATGGATCAGCTGTCTGGTAGCGACGTCGGCGACGACGAGGAGGAGGACGTCAAGACTCGCCGAGTGTCTGCGGAGGCTGCAGGTCGGCCAGTACATCTCCTACTTCGCAAAGGGTGTCTACAGGTGCCCCTTCTGCACTAGGAGACTCGGCGGCACGGACTTCAACTGCCTTGTCACGCATGCCGAGAACATCAACAACACTTTCCCCAAGGTCGGCACGACGGTGAACGTCTACTCCTTCCGCGCCAAGCACAGGGCGCTCGGCATGCACCTCCGCAGCATGCATCGGGTGGAGATCTCCGCCGGGCGCATGCCTCCGCTCAAGCCCAAGGCTCCCAAGGGGAGCAGCAGCAACAAGTGGAGGGAGAGCCAGATGGGGTAGGCGGAGTCCTGGACATGTGGTGCTGCTGCCTCCCATTTTGTTGTTGGGATCCCTTTGTTGTTAGCTAGGGATCCCTTGTTGTTATGTTGTTAGTATGATGGTGCTGTGAAGAACCTCGAACCTGTTACTATGTTGGCTGCTGTGTATGCAGCTTATTATCTAGGGAGGGATCCCTATTATCTATCCCTATTCTACTATATTTTGTTGGCCCTACTTTGTTTTCTCGATTTACTATGACTGTGAATTTATCGTACATTACCCTGGAGATTTGCTTCTAGATTTAACTACATACATATGGACCAGAGGGAGTACTAGATTGGGATCCCTACTAGATTTGCTGCCATATTGGGCAAACAACGAGGGCCAAAAGGCACAAATAATTGAAGAAAGACAGAAATGCAAACTTCTCTAGATTTGATACTTATTTGGTGAAAAGGACAGAGAGAAAAGAGGGGGAAAAGGTGCTCTTAATAATGCCAATTTGGGGCCGAGAGAGACAGAACCCAGCTCATGCTCACGTGCGCAACCAAACGCGGTCTCGTCCTGTCCCACGCGGTCCCTTTCTACTAGCCCCACACGACGCGGCCCCACACGTGACAGAACGGTCAACTAAATGGGAATCCTGCCGTCTGAGCTGCTTCTGCGGGTTTCAAACAAGGGCTTGGAGAAAACTGAGGAAAAACTAAGGAGCTGGGGAAAACTGAGTACAACTAAGGACCTGAGGGCACGAAAATAGAAAGCCCTAGACTTAAAACCACTAGGATGGGGCAACCTTAATTTTTCCTTCCGGCCATTCCCATATGACCACCAAACATTTCCCGTACCCTTCCGGTACTCCGAAAACACTTTCTTTTTCTTTCCTTTGGTAAACCATTTCTTAAAAAATCTAGCCCAGATTATCTATGGCCACTCCAACTGTCCATGACCGCGGACGCAGCTATTCGCAGAGGTTGCGCGCTTTCCCCACAAGAACCGATAAATCCGCTGGGATCATCCCCGGTTCATCATACAAGGGTATGCGAGTCTCGGATAATCAGTCAAAGTCTTTCGCTTATCTCCCCTGGCATGGGTCTTTCCCTGTGGGCTTAACCTTCCCGGCATCCCGGCAACACACCTCCCTATTTGAGCATGTCTCCGGCGCCACGGCAGAAGACCCTCAGTAATCGTCCAGCTGTAGGAAACTACAGTGTATTGCCTCCTCTAGAGCGCAACCCGGCGTCAAGGGCCATAGTGACCCTCCTAGAGAGTTGTGAGGTGACCCACGCCAGCTTCAACAAACTACAGACTAAGCCCGTGCCCACTTTAGGATAGTGTGGTTGCGCGGGTAAAACTTGGTTTGGCGAACACTTATACGTAGTACTCTTAATTTTTTTCCCCATTTTGTTTTCACCAACAAAACATGCTTGTAACATTTTTACAAGGTACAACAAATCATTTCCACTTAAATCTTACACTTGGGCAAGACCAATTCTTCCCAAGGTTTTAAAAAATTTGCGAAAGCATTTCCTAGGGGTTCCCAACCTATAGTTTAAGTTTCATGATCAAGGTTACAATCAAGGGGCATGATGCTAATCATCATACAACAAGTAAGGGGGTATTTAGGTATCAATAGGGTATCCTACAACTAGTGAGGTGATAACAAGGTATCAATATAGCCCATCAAACTTGGGAAGTCCAAGTTTAACAAATAGATGAATATAATCAACACAAAGATAATGCAATGGACAAAGAGTGTAATAGTGCACAAAAATGCAATAGGATAGAGGCATGAGATCAAAATATGGCTTGCCTTGAGTGGCTACTTGTCCCTGGTCTTCCTCAAATACTTCAAAGTCCTCTTCTCCTTCAACTCCGAAAGCATTCGAATCTAGCATTGCAAAATAAAAGAGCAAGCAACATACAATCACCACACCATTTGAAAACATAATCAAAACAATAAACCAAGTTTAAGTTGCAGATGGTTTTGTTTTGCAAAGCCAAACATTTGGGTTGGTAAAACAAAAATTGGTGGGAACAAAAAGGGTTTGCCTACAAAAGCAATTACGGTTCATAATGCATGTATTACACAAATTCATTAGTTAACACAAGAATTGCATAAATAGAGAGTGAAAACAATTTAGTTGAAATACACCATTAAAAAAGACTAAAAAAATTGGTTTCATTGAAATAGATTAAACCTAGAATTTTAAAACAAGATTTGAATCTAAACTATACATAGAGCATAATACACATGTCATAATTAGTAGAAAAATCCTAAAAATATGAGACCAGTTGTATTTGAAATCTATTGAAATTTTTGATCCAACACAATTAGTTTCATTGGATTTGGACAAGAAAAACACGAGTTATTAGCAAATCAAGCTCTCTGGTTCTTGCCACATTTTAACAGAAATTTTCAAAGTTTAAATTAGTTAAACGAGCGGGGAGAATTCTGGATCGTGCGGGGGTGGGGATTTGGGCCGGCCTAGGAGGAGTTTGCAGGTGGCGTTTTAGAAAAATAAATAGAAGGAAGGGAGGGCCCTTGGCGGGCCAGGCCGTGCCTGGAAGAAGTGGCCGCATCGGCCATGCAGCCCCACGATTTGGATCCGGTGACCTATGGCCATCGTTGTTGGGGGGATGACCCCCGGTATGCCAAAGGCATGCCAAACCGGATGGTTTGAGCCATCAAGATACCGGTTTAATGTTCGTACCGGAACATGGAGATAAGAAGTTAGTTAAGTAAGGCTAAGCCGGTATCCCCAGGAGGGGTATGCCGGAACCGGGTAAAGAAGATACCGGGCTACCGGAAAGAAGAGCATGTCGTCAAGGCTGGTCAAAGGTCCTCTTCAGAGCTAGAAGACAAAGATGAGCTAAGCAAAGTAGCTTTAAACAAAGGGCTGACGATAAAGGGAAGGATGGCGGTCAAAGAAGCCGGAGGACGTCAGCATCCCTGATTAAATAGGACTCCGGTGCCATTTATGATTAAAGTAGCTTTGTAAAGTAGTTTGTCTAGTCAAAGATACCATTAGGGTTTCTTGCCCTGTAAGCCACCCTCTCCCCTATATAAGGAGAGGGGGCAGCCCTTCTCACGGGAACGCATGAAGAGAGCTAGGTCTAGAAGAACACTTGTACTGAGAAACTTGTAACCTGTAGAGATCAATAAAGAAGATGATCTAGAGCGAGTTCTTCCTTATGTCTTTCTTCTTCAACCTCTAGCCTTGGCTAAGTTCTTGAGGAAACCATCCGGAAGTTCATCCCGTCTAATCACAAACCCTCCCCCGAATCCTCTTGCGTCCATTCGGCCCCAACTTAAGCCATCCTATGGCATCTGTCTATTCACCACGACGACAGTTGGCGCCCACCGTGGGGCATGAAGTGGCGCTTGCTGGAGTACACATTCGGGCGGGCATCCTCGAGGTCGCCGGCGAGCGGACAGTGTCTGCGCTCGTCCAGCGCTTCTACTCCATCGACTTCATCAACGACAACGCGGGCTGCTTCGCCAACGGCGGCATCTTCCCCAAGAACGGCCGCATCATCGAGTTCGGCAGCCACCGCGTCTACTTCGGCACCGTCCCCGTGCGCCAGCGCCTCTCGCCGGTGCTGGTGGCACCGGACCCGCCAAGGTGGCTCTGTGCTGGCCGCGCCGCCGGCAGCGTCGAGGTAATGATGGCTGGCGCAGCCGGCGCGGGCAAGGAGGCTGCGGACGAAGGTGCTGGTCGTGCGGCCTCGACCCGTGCGGCCAAGCCACCGCTGGAGCGCGACACCGGCGCACCGGGAGCGTCTTCCGCACCACCGTCAACACCTCTCCAAGCGGCGATGAACGAGCTGGCAACGCCCCTCGCGCAGAACATCGATCCGGCAGCGGCTCTGGCGGAGCTGGAGGCGCGACGCCAGAAGATGCTCGCGAACGGCGCCGACATCGTCCGGGCGCAGCGCGAGCTGAACCTAACCCTACGTGAGTACAACGCTGCCCATGGCTTTCCTTCTATTAGCGCTCATGCCGCTAGGATACCGAAGAACCGGCTTAAGGCTCGCAATCTAGATCAGGATTTGCGTAAGGAAGTTCTTACCGGCAAGAGTACCTCTGCGTCCGCTAGCATCGTAGAGAAACCTAAGTACAGTAGCCCGGATAAAACCATAAAAGCTGCTAAGGCTGCTGTAGAGCTGTGTGATTCGCTTACCGGTGATGCTCTGGCAAAACAGCAAGAGCGTGTCAGAGAGCTGCTAGACACTATCGAGCAGCAAAACGCTGAGCAGCTGGCTATGCTGAACAAGGCTGTGGCCTCAAAATCCGCGCGTTCAACAAAGAATGCCGGAAGCAAGTCCCATGGGCAGGCTTCGTCCCCCCATCCGGACAGAAGAAGATAAAAAGAGGTGAACACGCAGCAGATGACTGTGTACGATCCGGTCCTTGCCGGTAAACAACAAGCCGGGCAACACGATGCCGGTAGAAAAAGCCAAGGGGCAGATCGAGGCTACGCCAAAGGAGGCTATGCCAGAAACAATCATGCCGGTAGACACGAAACCGGGCAAAACTATCCGGCTGCAAGGGCAGCGTATGATGATGAGGAGATGCCCCCACCAAGGTACCGGCAGGCAAGGGCCGCTGTACAAGAACATTACGATGAAGCTGATTCAACAAGACTCACCGCTTACCGGAAACCTTTGGGAGAGCGGTTGGGAGAAAGAAACTTGCCGGAACGGGATGCGAGGCACCGTCTGGACAGAGTGTACCTGTCTGAAATGATTGAGGCAGAGGGTCCTCCGGGTCCAAAATGCTTTGGCCCAAGGATCATGAAAGAGCAACCACCAGTTCACAACTTTCAGTTGCCCCGTGACACTAAAACATACGATGGCACCACTAAGCCGGAAGACTGGCTCGCGGATTACGTGACCGCGGTATACGTCGCTGGTGGCGGAGGTTGCGTAGCCGGAGGAGGAAACCGGCGTTGGGCCGTAAGAATCGTGCCGACGTTCCTGGTGGGACCGGCAAGAATCTGGCTGAACAACTTGCCGGAAGGAAGCATAAATGGCTGGTTGGACTTTGAGGAAGCGTTTGTGAGCAACTTCAGCAGCACCTACAGAAGGCCAAACAGGCCTCAGCAGCTCGCTTTGTGCGTGCAGCGCCCGCAAGAAACAGACCGGGATTACCTGACCCGGTGGAACTCCACTAGAAACTCTTGTGAAGGAGTGATAGAAGCGCAGGCCATTGCTTGGTTTAGCCAAGGATGCCGGCGAGGTTCGCCTTTGTGGCAAAGGCTACAGAGGAACATGCCAACAACGTTGGCGGAGATGATACGAGTGGCGGATAACTATGCGTTGGGAGACCCAATGCAACCGGCGATACAAGCTGAGCCGGAACAATCAAACCCGCCTCAGCAGCAATACCGGGATAACCGGAACAACAAAAGAAGGGAAGATTTCCCGGATCGAAGGTATGGCTCGCAGCAAGTTGCTGCTGTGCAAGAAAACTCTGATGCCAGCGGCAGCCAGAGGCAGAGAACCGGATCGCAGCCGTGGGCAGGTCCTAAGAAGCAGTGGGTCGAAAAGAAACCCTCGGGCCAGAAAAAGAACTGGCAAGAACCCGCAAAATACACCATGGAAGCCGCCATGGATCAACCTTGCCGGTGGCACACGCCGAATCCGGCTCACCCGTCAAACCACCTGACAAAAGATTGTACCTGGACCAAGTACTTGATGCAAAAGGGAGCGGTGAAAGACGCCCAGGGGCAAGGGGGCAATGCAATGATGCCACCACCGCAAGATATGCCGCGCCAGCAACAACTACCACCGCCACCACCTCTTACCGGGGCAAATGCCTTACCGGTACAGCCTCAGCCAAACAGGCAGCAGCACTATCAGCAAGTCAATCAGGTGGGAGAGGGCCACGGCCAACCACCTCCACCGGCACCTTTGGGCCGGAATGTTTATGAGGATCCAGATGTGTGCTGTGTCGTGTTCGTCACCGAGCCGACAGACAAGCAAAGCCTGCGCCGTCGTTCCATGGAGGTGAACGCGGTGATGCCGGCAGTGCCAAAATACATGATGTGGTCAGATCAGGAACTCACGTGGTCATACCGGGACCACCCCAAAATCATGCCGAATCCGGGTGGCTACGCTCTCGTGGTGGACCCAATCATGAAGGGGCCAACGACTCGCGTCAAGTTCAGCAAGGTGCTGATAGACAATGGGAGCAGCATAAACATAATGTACCGGCACACCATGCATACGCTGGGCATAACAGAGAACATGCTCCGGCCAACTCATACGACGTTCCATGGGATCGTTCCGGGTTTATCCTGCGCACCGGTTGGAAAAGTCCGGGTGGATGTGTCGTTTGGAGGACGTGACAATTGCCGGGTTGAAAACCTTGAGTTCGAGGTGGTGGACTTAGATAGTCCGTACCATGCTTTGCTGGGGAGGCCGGCATTGGCAGCCTTCATGGCCTCGACCCACACGGCGTATCTCAAGATGAAGATGCCGGCACCTCGTGGACCCTTGACTGTGGTGGGGAACTACAAAGTCTCACTGGAAACAGCATCTGCCGGATCGAACCTAGCGGAATCGCTGGTGATCGCGGAGGAAAAAAGGAGGATGCAAACTGCAGTTGCGCTGGCTCAATCGTCACAATTGAGCTTAGCGGCAATGAGTGCAAGTCTGAGCGCTCCAGCGTTCAAACCGACAAAGGAAACAAAGGACATAGTGCTGGACCCGGCTTTCCCTGAGCGTACCGTTCGTATCGGTGCCGGCCTCAGTGAGGCATAGGAAAGCGCGCTCGTCAGCTTCCTCCGTGAGAATCGGAATATCTTTGCCTGGTCTACTGATGACTTGGTAGGTGTTCCGAGGGAGCTGGCTGAGCACTCTCTGAACGTCCGGAAGGATGCCAAGCCGGTGCGACAACCACTGCGCCGGTTCGCTAAAGATAGGAGGAAAATTATTGGAGAAGAGGTAACGAAGCTGTTAGTTGCCGGTTTCATTGTGGAAGTCACGCATACCGAGTGGCTGGCCAATCCGGTGATGGTCGAAAAGAAGAAAGATGAGAACCTGGAGGCAAAAGCTCCAAAGGTGTGGCGCATGTGCATCGACTACACCAACCTCAACAAGGCTTGCCCAAGAGATCCTTTTCCTCTACCACGGATCGATCAAGTGATTGATTCCACTGCTAGGTGTGAGTTGTTGTCTTTCCTGGATGCTTATTCCGGTTTCCACCAAATCCCCTTGAAAAAGGAAGATCAAATAAAAACTGCGTTCATTACCCCGCACGGGGCTTATCGCTATATCACTATGCCTTTTGGTTTGCGCAACGCTGGTGCAACGTACCCGCGCTGTATGCAAAAATGCTTGTTTGATCAAATTGGAAAGAATGTGCAGGTGTATGTGGATGACATTGTGGTAAAAACTAAGATAAAAGATACCCTAATTGACGATATCCGGCAAACGTTTGATAATTTAAGAAGGTTCCGGATGAAACTTAATCCGGCAAAATGTACCTTCGGGGTCCCTGCCGGCAAGCTGCTGGGTTTCCTCGTCTCAAGCCGGGGCATTGAGGTCAATCCGGTAAAGATCCGGGCAATTGAGAGAATGACGATACCGCAAGATCTTAAGGACGTGCAAAAGTTTACCGGAAGCTTAGCATCGCTAAGCCGGTTCATAAGCAGGTTAGGGGAAAAGGCCTTGCCACTTTATGCTTTGATGAAAAAATCCGATAAGTTCGTCTGGACCCCTCAGGCAGACGCGGCATTTAAAGAACTAAAAACAATGCTGGCCACCGTGCCAATATTGGCTTCGCCGTTGGAAAGAGAACCCATGTTGCTATACATAGCAGCAACCAACCGGGTCGTGAGTGTTGTTGTGGTGGTAGAAAGAGAAGAGGAAGGAAAAACCGTCCAGAGGCCGGTATACTACCTGAGCAAGGTGCTCTCCCTCTCAAAACAAAACTACCCGCACTTCCAGAAAATGACTTATGGCGTGTTCATGGCCGCCACAAAGCTCAAACACTACTTTGAAGAACATCCTATGAAGGTGGTGAGTGAACCACCCATCTCCGATATCATGTGCAACAAAGATGCTAGCGGCAGGACTACGAAATGGGCAATACAGATATCACCGTATGTGCCGGTGTATGAAAGAAGAGACGCCATCAAATCGCAAGCTTTAGCTGATTTCATGGTTGATTGGGCGGAAATGCAGTACAAACCCCCGGATCAAAGAATGGAATGCTGGAAGATGCACTTTGACGGATCCAAGCTCAAAGAGGGTCTAGGTGCCGGTGTGGTGCTAACCTCACCAAAGGGAGATCATCTCCGGTATGTTTTACAAGTACATTTCAGGGCATCAAACAATGTCGCCGAATACGAGGCTTTGATCCATGGGCTTAAGGTCGCAAAAGAAATCGGTGCACACCGGATCATTTGCTATGGAGACTCAGATCTTGTGGTACAACAGTGTTCCGGAGATTGGGACGCAAAAGATGCCAACATGGCCTCGTACCGGTTTCACGTGCAAAAGATTGCTGGTTTCTTTGAAGGGTGTGAGTTTCACCATGTACCGCGTGCGGAAAATGAAGCTGCGGATGCTTTGTCCAAGCTGGGCTCGTCCAGGCAAGAAATTCCTCCCGGAATAGCCTTGGCACACTTGAGAGTACCATCAATCAAGCCGAGTCCGGAGTCGGAATCAATTTTTTTACCGGAGTCACACATTGTACCAATGGATATTGACGAAGGAAACCCGGGGACTGTTCCGGTAAACCCGGGGACTGTTCCGGTAAGATCGGCCGCTGCCGCGCCGGCACCGGAAGAAACAATGCTGGTGGATAACATGGACATAGACATACCGGTGTTCCTAGTTCGGGAGACACCATCATGGGTTAAACCTATTAAGGAATTCCTGGTTAACGGCACCTTGCCGGTTGACGAAAATGAATCAAGAAGGATCCAAAGGAGGTCCAAGGCTTACACCATCATTAATGGAGAAATGTACAAGAGAAGTGTTACCGGTGTCCTCCAAAGATGTGTGGAACCGGAAGAAGGAAAGGAAATGCTCGAGGAGATTCACCGAGGAGAGTGTGGGCATCACGCGTCATCAAGGGCGCTGGTGGCAAAAGTGTTCCGGCACGGGTTCTATTGGCCAATGGCTTTGGAAAACGCGGAGGATCTGGTAAGAAAATGCAATGGGTGCCAGAGGTACGCCAAGCAAAATCATACCCCAGCCTCCGGCTTAAAAACAATACCATTAACTTGGCCGTTTGCCGTTTGGTGCCTAGACATGGTGGGCCCATTCAAAAAAGCAAGGGGAAACATGACCCACATCTTGGTTATGGTAGACAAATTCACCAAGTGGCTAGAAGTGAAACCCATTGCAAAGTGTGATGGGCACACAGCGGTGAAATTCTTGAAAGATGCCATTTTGCGGTATGGATACCCACATAGCATCATCACTGACAATGGCACAAACTTTGCTCAAGGTGAGTTCAAAAGATTTTGTGAGGACAAAAATATCCGGTTGGATTTGTGCTCAGTCGCACACCCGCAAGGCAATGGCCAAGTTGAAAGGACAAACGCTTTGGTGCTTTCCGGTATCAAACCGAGACTCATCGATGCGGTGGAAAAATCGCCGGGATGTTGGCTCGATGAGCTACCGTCAGTGCTGTGGAGTATAAGAACAACTCCAAACCGGTCTACCGGATACACTCCATTTTTCATGGTTTATGGAGCAGAAGCGGTCATACCAACCGACATTCTCCATGATTCACCAAGGGTGCAACTCTATAACGAAGAAGAGGTAAAGGAGGCTCGAGAAAACGATGTGGACTTGCTAGAAGAAGCAAGAGCATTAGCCTTGGCAAGAACAGCCATTTACCAGCAAAACCTCAGACGCTATCACAGCCGGAAGGTTAACCCGAGAGTGTTTCGGGAAGGAGACCTGGTGCTACGCCTAGTGCAGCGCACTGAAGGCCGGCACAAGCTTTCCCCACCGTGGGAAGGGCCTTTCATTGTGAGCAAGGCTCTCCACAATGATGCCTACTACCTAATTGATGCACAGGAATGGAAGAAAGGAAAGGCGGACAGGTCCGGAGAGGAAACCAAGCGTCCATGGAATGTAGCTTTGTTGCGTCCTTTCTACTCTTGAAGTTGTGGTGTAAGAAGTTCCTTTTTGTACCTTATTTGCTATGAATAAAAGATGTCGGAATCTCGAATGAGTCTCGGGGACTACCCCGCTAAGGTTGCATGTAACTTGTCTATTTTTTCAGTTTACCGGTTGCTTATTGAACGTTTTTTCTTTCCGGTTTAGTAATGTGCTAAACCCTACCGGAGTCTTCGACTCTGCTGCTGTCCGCAACCCGGCTTCATGGCAAGCAAGATAAACCGGTAGGGGATAAGCACATGAACTGCGAAGAGGGAGAGCGGGAAAGAACAATCCGGAAAATTTAACTAACCCCGGTTATACCGGTTTTTTGCAAAAATTTCGAGTTATTTCTAAGTTCAAGAAAGTGCTTGCTTGGTAAAAGAACTTTGTGCTCATGCGCCAAAAACGCCCAGAGAAGGTAGGCAGAGCCAAAGCAAAAGAGCCAAGTGTGCATCGAATTGGATGCGGAAACAATTTCGGAATCATTGCAGTGCAAGACAAAAATCAAACCGATAAACAAAGTGCTAAGCAGCAAACCAACATAACTTAATAAGTTACCGGTGTGCAAGACACCGGCATAAACTGTAGCACCACAAACCGCAAGCATAAGTCTTATCTTACATCATAAACCCCGGCATACCGGGGTCAAATTTAACGGGCACTGTTTTAAGTTTAACAGGACAACATGTCACAAGCATCATTTGGGCATATTTCAAGCAATAGGGGCTTCAGGGGGAGCAGCGCTGGCCTCAGGAGCTTCCGGTGGCGCATCCTCGGCACCTTCATCTTCACCTCCGTCTTCTTCTTCCTCATCGCTGAGGTAGTCCTTGACATCGGGAGGAGGAGGGATGAAGGTGCGCATTTCAGCATACTCCGCGATATGGTATGCGCGATCCTGCCGCTTAGCGGTAAGGACCGGGTCCAAGTCGGTGGGATCTCCTTCGCGCACGCCAACGAGGGCATCCAGGTCCAGCTCCGGGTACCAGGAGCAGGCAACGCGAAGCGCTGAGTCAGCTCCGGCACGGGCAGCAGAGCACTGCCACTCCCGGATCCTTCGGCCGGCACCTTTCAGGCGGTCGCTGATGAGGGAGAAGTTGTCCGGCACCTCTTCTCCAGGCCAGAGAGTCCTGAAGAGCTGGGCGGCCACCTCCGGAATGTCAGAGACGTTCCGGTCCACGGAGCGCATGTGGGAGACCCGCGCGTTCAGCGCAACCAGGTGGTCATAGGGATCCCAGGCCGCAGCCAAGTCCTTGCACCCCTGGGCAACCCGGTGCTCGTCGACCTTCTTCACAGCATGCGTCTGGGAATCCGGAAAGAGCCCTACAAGACAAAGAAAAGAAGCTAAGTGCATGTTACCGGAACAAATAAGCTTATAAGCAGACACCGGAAAAGAGAAAAGAAAAACGTACGGAGGGCAAGCGCATCAGTACGCGTAACCAGAAGGTCGTACTCCTTCTGTTCCGCCTTCAGCCGCGCGACCTCGTCCTCGGCTGCTTTCTGTGCCCTGGCGGCCTCCTCCGCGGCAGCTTTGTGCGCCTTGGCGGCCTTGCCCTCGGCTGCTTTCTGCGCCTTGGCGGCCTCTTCCAGCTCGGCCTGCAACACCACGCTGGCATTGGTGGCATCCTCCATCGCCTCATTGAGCCTAGCCTCCGCAGCAGCTTCAGTGGCCTTCAGCGCTTTAGCATGGTCAAGGCTAAGCTGGATAAGCTGGTCCTTGAGCTCTTGGTAGCTGGCCTTCTGGGCGCTTAGCTCCTCCCGGTGCTTCAGGACAAGTTTGTCCTTCTCCTCTGAAAACCGGAAAAAAGATGATTGGCAAAGTTACACGGATGCAATGAGGAAAAAGCAGGTTAATCGGAAAAAAGGAAGCTGTACCTTGGAGTGCGGCAACCTGGACCTTGAGGGCCTCAATGGAGGCTTCCGGGATAGCTGTTATGCGAAAAACTTGTAAGTAACAAAGAAAAGAAAGTCTTCCGGTAAAAAAGATGCCGGAGGCGCAAGAAGTTACCTTGGCATTTGCTATGCGCCTCACAGAGGTCCCGGTGCTCCCAGAGAAGCTCCTCGAAGAGCTGCTTGCGGGCGTCCGCCGTGCTCTGTTCAAACGAGAACGGTTGTGAAAAAGATGCCGGTTTCGGAGATTCTTTAAAGAAAGTTTTGCGCTAAGAGCTGCGCTCTCAACCCAAAACTCGGGGACTGGGAGTTCGCGGTATCTTTAAAGAAAGTTTTGCGCTAAGAGCTGCGCTCTCAACCCAAAACTCGGGGACTGGGAGTTCGCGGTATCTTTAAAGAAAGTTTTGCGCTAAGAGCTGCGCTCTTAACCCAAAACTCGGGGACTGGGAGGATATATATAGATCCGGAAAGAATAAAATCGGCATTAACAAAAATTACAAGAAGCTTAGTGGAACTTACCACCACATTGCTGGTAGCGTCATGCCAGGCGTTGTCGAACTCCCGCACGGCGCGCTTAAGCCGCATGAAATGCCCTTCAGTGCACTTGGGGCCGGCGGGATCAGCGATGGGAAGCCGGTCCTTTCCCACACCACGCGTAGCCGCGGACACATCCGCTTGATTCCACTTCTCAGCGTAATCAAGAAGATGCCCCAGCTCCTTGCCCTCGCGCTTGAGCTCAATGATCCGGCCCAGGAGGCCGGAAGGTTTCTCCGGGACCGCAGCGGCGGCAGGCCCGACGTGCAGCACCAGAGACTGCGAGCCGCTGGAGGCGCCGCCGTCCACAGCCTTTCCGCGGGACGCCCCCGGCTTGAGGAACTTAGTGGTCTTGGGGGCCGCCGGCGGCGGCTTTGGCGTAGTCGCGGGAGGTCCTTGGCTCGGCGGAGGTGTTGGCGTGGCCCCGGTCGTCTCAGGAACAGGGGTTTCCGGCGGCGGAGTTGGCGAGGCATCAGTTTGCTCAGGAACTGGAGCTCCTGGCGCTGATGTGGAGGTTGCCGGCACGGAAGTTTCCGGCACGGCCTTGGAGGGGGAAGAGCGTGAACTCTTCTTCTTCTTCTTCTTTTCTTTCTGGACGGGAGGAACCAAGGGTTCCGCCCGCTCGGCAGCTTCTTCTTCGGCGCCGATGTTGCTGGCGCCACTCTCTTGGGTTTCAGGAGGGGAGGTAAGATCCTCCTCCACGCGGTGATCAGGAGATTTAGGGGCCACGCGCCCCGAACTTGTAGTGCCCCCCGGAGGGGAGGCAGAGATGTTGCCGGCACCATATGGTGTCGGACTTGAGCGAGGAGGAGGAGTTGAGGCCCCCGCGGAGCCGGCAGAGCCCTCAGGCCTGGGCCCAAGCTTGAGCGCAGGGCTGAAAGAGAGAAAGAGAAAGAGTTGGAAAAAAGTAACCGGAAAAGAACTAGGCAAAAACGAAACAAGCAAAGGAACGGGGCTTACCCGGAGGAAGTGGGCATCTGCTTGCCCTTGTAGCGCCTCGTGCCTACTTGCTTCCCCGCGAAGGGTTCAGTCCGGAAGCGTTTGGCAGGAGGGGCTTGGCTTGACCCGGCATCCGACGCCGGGGTCTTGTTCTTCTTGCCCCCAACGGCGAGTTTGTCCAGGAACTCCTGGCCAACCTCGGCCTGCAGCGGGGTAGCATGCTCGTGAACCTGTGGGTTGATGTTGGTTGAGGGAAGATCTACAGAGGAACAATGACGGTAAAATATGAGAGATCAAATAGAGAAGCTACCTCAAGCAAGGTCAGGTCGTCAGACGAACCAGCGGGTTCCGGCGGAGACTTGCCAAGACGCGAGGCTGGGGTCCTGCCCATCTTCAGATCCCTCCAATGAATGACGGGGTCGGGGTCAAACTTGTCCAAACCACGCTTCTGGGGAGGGCCTCGTCGGTCAGACTCGATGCCGGGGAAACGGTCCTTGGCCTGAAAGAACAAGAAAGATAAAAAGGGGTTAATCACAGTGCAAAAGTTACCGATACGCCGACCCGAGTTGCGTAGCTTCTTACATCTTGGGTCGGGGGGTTAGTGGAACTGAGAGGCCGAAGGCCCCATTCCCAGTCTTCCGGCATGGCGGTCTGGCAAATCTGCCCAGCCTTGAGGACAACGTCCTTGTTGCTAAGAGGAATTCCGGTGATCTTCGTAGGATCATCGGGACCGTACATCTCGCTCATCTTGTGCATGCGGCGCTTGAGCGGAAGCACCCGGCGAGAGATAAAGGCGCGGACAATATCATCTGAGCAGATGTCGGTGTCCTTCATCAGTTGTCTCATAAAGCGTATAATCCGGTTGGTCTCAATGTGAGACTCCTCGGATTGTAGCTCCAGTTGGCCCTCGTGGGTGGCACCGGATTGAAAGGCGGCAGGTTGATAAGGTCTGCGGCGCCCGTGTTCTTCACATAGAAAAAGGTCCCTTGCCATAGCCGGCATGACTCGAGACCGGAGAACTTGAAGAAAGGGCTCCCTTGACGGGAGCCGATGATGCAAGACCCGCATTGAACGGGGGGTTTGGGTTTAGGAATGTCCTTGCCCTGAACAGAGTTGATCCGAAGAGCAAAGAAGCGAGCAAACGTCTCACGAGTGGGACGAATGCCGATATAAGCCTCCATGAAGGTGGCATAGCAAGAGAGGTAGAAGATGGCGTTGCCGGGGAGATGGTGAGGTTGAAGTTGATAAAAATCAAGGAAACGCCGGAAGAAATCAGAGGCTGGAAGGCCGAAGCCGCGCTCAAAGTGAGCAAGAAAGACCACTCGTTCACCGGGTTCGGGCACCGGTACGATCTCGTCGCGAGGAAGCCGGCAGGCTACTCCTTCCGGAATCCGCCTGGACCGGTAAAGCCAGTCGATCTCGTACTTGGTAACGTTGGAGCCCATCCAGGCCCCACGGGTGATACCGGAAGAATCCATACCGGAACCCTCACTAGAACTACCGGATTCATGATTGCTACCGGAGTCAGTGTCCATACGGGCGAGATCGGCGGACAGTCCGTCGGAGGATTTGCTACGCCGGCTAGCGGGGGAAGAGGCAGAAGAAGAAGTAGAGGAAGATTCCCCGCTAGACATGAAATTTGGTGAAGAGAAACAAGAATCCCACGATCTACCCCCGCGCGAAGATCTACGAAGGAGAGAAAAAGCAAGAAAAAGAAGAAGTAAATACACTACCGAGTCGAGATCTGGAAAGCAAGCAAAAGAGGGGTGAAACCAGATTAAGCCTAACCTGAGGCGGCGGAGTCGCAGTGGAAGAAGTTCGCCGGTGGATTGGCGAGCTTGCCGTGGGCGAGGGAGTCCGTCGGCGGCGAGGTGAAGAAGGGCTCAAGGAAGCACCAATGCCTCGGCTGGGACAGAAGCGCTGCAGAAGTTCTTCACGCGGTGAAGTTCGGCGGCGTCCGGCGGAGCTACGGCGGAGGTCCGTCGGGCAGCGGAGCTCGAACGGCGAAACGGAGCGGCGGAGGCGCAGAGGGCAAGAGCACTGTGCGCGAGGAAGTGGAGAATGCGAGAAGAGGAAGAAGAAGGAGCGGTTCCCCCTTATAAAGGAAGAGGGAGACGTGGGCCGAAAACCGCTGGGCCTCGGCGGTTTGGGTCGTGGGCCGCGACGGTTCGCTCCACGGGCCGCCACGTGGCGCGGTAATACACGCGCATTCGCGAAAAACCACAGGGAGGTACACACGGATCCAGAGCGGAGGCCAGGATCTGCTGTAAGGCAGTTAATGCGCGCGCAGAAGCCGAAGGGAAGTGACCCCTGACACTGGCGCGTCAGTTACAGTGCGCATGTCACTGACAGGCACGGGGCCCGAGATATTCTCGACTTCGCCGAGGAAGTGTTTAATGACTAACATGCCGGTAAATAAGATGTCGGGAGGTACCTTGCGAGCAGAGAAAACGTAATCTGGGCAAAGATGCCGGATCTAAGCAAAAGCCGGAGAAGTTAAACCGGTATCTAAGAACGTGAGAACCTGGCATGGTCTGTTGGATAGAATCCGCCAGACTATACCAGCTTCGGGGACTAATGTTGGGGGGATGACCCCCGGTATGCCAAAGGCATGCCAAACCGGATGGTTTGAGCCATCAAGATACCGGTTTAATGTTCGTACCGGAACATGGAGATAAGAAGTTAGTTAAGTAAGGCTAAGCCGGTATCCCCAGGAGGGGTATGCCGGAACCGGGTAAAGAAGATACCGGGCTACCGGAAAGAAGAGCATGTCGGCAAGGCTGGTCAAAGGTCCTCTTCAGAGCTAGAAGACAAAGATGAGCTAAGCAAAGTAGATTTAAACGAAGGGCTGACGATAAAGGGAAGGATGACGGTCAAAGAAGCCGGAGGACGTCAGCATCCCTGATTAAAGAGGACTCCGGTGTCATTTATGATTAAAGTAGCTTTGTAAAGTAGTTTGTCTAGTCAAAGATACCATTAGGGTTTCTTGCCCTGTAAGCCACCCTCTCCCCTATATAAGGAGAGGGGGCAGCCCTTCTCACGGGCACGCATGAAGAGAGCTAGGTCTAGAAGAACACTTGTACTGAGAAACTTGTAACCTGTAGAGATCAATAAAGAAGATGATCTAGAGCGAGTTCTTCCTTATGTCTTTCTTCTTCAACCTCTAGCCTTGGCTAAGTTCTTGAGGAAACCATCCGGAAGTTCATCCCGTCTAATCACAAACCATCCCCCGAATCCTCTTGCGTCCATTCGGCCCCAACTTAAGCCATCCTATGGCATCTGTCTGTTCACCACGACGACAATCGTCTCCCTTACGCCTGTGTGACGTGCGATGGCCAGGAGAAACAGAGAAAAAGGGGGCAGGGCCAGGGCTCACCGCCAGGAGGCGGGGGCTCGATGGCGACGTCGGGCTGACTGGCTGCGTCCCGGGGCGTGTAGGTACGGGCTCGGCGACGTCTTCCTCGTCTCCCGCAATCCCTCACGACGGCATTCTCCACGCGGCAACCTCCAGCTCAAGCTCGGCAGCAGCTTTCTCCGGTGAACCTGGCGGCACATAGGGGCGGGTTAGGTCGAGCAGAGGTAGGGGATGGCGATGGAGAAGGAAGGGAGGTAGCGTGGCGTCGGAGGAGAGCTCCACCTCGCTCGTCACCCACGCGGTGACGACGGTGGTGGTTCCTGGCCGAGCAGCAGAGGGAGAGGAGCGCATGGGCGCCCCTGGTGGAGTCTGGGAGGGAGTGGAGAGGAGTGTGAGGAGAGGGAGTGGGCGGAGGGGCCTTTTATAGGCGGGGAGAGGGCAACCGGTGGGTGCAGGGCGGTGGTCGTGCCCAATGGCTGGCGAGGGCAGGCGTCAGGGGTGACGTAGGAGGGTGGGGGCGGTGTGACGTAGCTTGGAGGACGTCAGCAGGAGGGGTGGGCGCGCGGGAAGGAAGGGGAGTAGAGCGGGAGGCTTCCAGAGATGCTTTTTTTCACGTGTGTTTTTCCTCTCTGGCCCCGTTAGGGTTTGGAGTAGCTCGGGCCAAGGCCCCATGGTCTTGGGCTCGGTTTAGGAGAGATGGCGAGGGAGTCCAGGGTAGTTTGAGAGGGTTGGGGTCGGGCCAAGGAGGTGTAGGGGGTTGGGTTGGTGCATGGGCACCATGGCCCAGCCATAAAGAAGAAGAAGGAAAAAAGGGGTGGTGTCCTCCTAGGGTTTTACCCGAGAGAGGGGTGAAAAAGAGAGGGGGATTAATGAGGTAGGGAGGGGTGGAGTGCCATGCAATGGCATGGGTTTCCACCAGCTCAAATTTTGAAGGAAACCAAAGATAGAAAAATAGAGAAAAAGAGGAGTGGGGTGATGGTGATGATGCCATCCCAACTTTGTTAATGAGAAAGAAGGGTTGAGAGAGGTTGGTAGGTTCCCTCTTAATCCAAAAATGGATGGTGAGAATTTGGAGCAAAGGGACTAGGTAGGGCCATGGCTTAATTGTGAGGAAATTAAAACACAAGAGGTGGTGACCACTAAGTAGATGAAAAAGGGTCTTAGGGTCCAAGATTAAAATTAAAGGAATGTCCTCAAAAAAAATGAGGTAGGGGTCCAAGGTTGATCCTTCTTAGGGTTAGGTTTTTAGGTGCAACTCCAAAATCAAGAGAAATTATTGTTACTACAAGCAAGAATCTAGCCTATGCACAAACAAGGTAGCAAAAATAAAAGTTTTTGTTGGTTCACAAAATTCAAAACTAGAAATATTCAAGGTTGGAAAAAGTGGGTTGTTACAAAATTGCCATCTCAGCAATTTTTGGTAGAATTTGATCTTGGCGGCAGTTATTGCCCCTTATTGCCACTTCAGGAACGCAAGCAGGTGCTAGTTTATATACTGTCCTTTTTGGTAGAGATATAAACATTTTTTATTTGTGAGTACAAACTAATTGTCATCATGCTCCCTTGATTGATCTATGTTGTGTTGTTCAACTTACCAGGCCAACACGAATACTGACAATGTGGTTTCTAGTATCTTGAAGAAGCCGCGTAAACACAACAACCAGTCATCAGATCAGCCTCTGACACCACCAGCCCTATCAACAACTAAGGTGCTTGTTCCTCCATCCCTGTCATGTCTTAGTATATACATATGTATATATATTGTTTGATTGCAAGTGTATATTGTTATCATGCTCGATCGATTGATGTATTTCGTGCTTCTCAACTTAATTACTAGGGAAGCAGGAGCAGTGAGATTCCACCTATTAGTATCGTCAAGAAGTCGCACAACAAGTCGTCAGAGGTTGCTAAGAAGAAACCTAGCTTTGAATGGAGACAACACCGATCCATTAATGGTTAGTGCAATGCCAAGTGCAAGGGAGTATAGGCAATTCTGAGAGATACAGACGTTGAAGATGATTATTTTGGCTCCAACAATCATGAGAAACTTACGTTACCACATGATGCCTCGTTTACTAAGGTGCTAGTTCTGTCCATCCTACATATTCATTAATTTAGACATAAATGTTTTTCAATTGCGAATGCTAATTAATATTTGCTATAATTATTTGATTGATCCAAGTTGTGCTTCCTACCGAGGGAGGCCGATTACTACTGCCAGTAAAACTAAGACGGCCCTAGTAGGAGTCACAACCCTAGTGGGGACAAAAAGACCATCATCTAAGTATCCACCTTCTATAACTACCAGGGCCTCTTCCAGGAGAGAAACTAATTCACAGTGTGATGGCACATAAGACAATTGCCAGACCGACCACTTGGTAGAAGTACCAGGACCATGTCCACAACCAGCAACAACATACATGATGAATCTGACTTTGATGTAGACGAATCAAGTAGCCATTGCAGAGCCACATAAAGACGTACAATTTTTATTCGTCAGAACTCTCCTTTTGTTGATCAAGGTAATTTGTGCTACCAAGTGCTACTGCATTTAGCATGTTGTATTGTCAAGTCCTTTCACGCATTTTGCTAGCTGTGTGCCTCCTTTGTTTGTTGATAATGGTGCTCCAGGTCAGGGCAATGAAAATGTTGATTTGGTCTACGAAGATGAAGCAGACGAGGAACCTATGGTGGCATCCCAGAATGACACTATTGCTAAAGGCACATTCCTGTAACTTGTCTACTCCTTACAGAGTCTATTTGGTGTAACACGATTATTATCACATCAGTTGTTTCTATGTGTAGTGTAAGGGGACCAAACATGGGTAAAGGACTTATCAAAATGTCATGTGCTCGAGGTTCCAAGCTGCCACTCATCATAACAAGAGGGAGGACAAGGCCACCATCAGCTATTATCGATGCCAAATTGGTAAGTGAATGCAACATTGCAGTCAGGAACCACACCTCTATATATACCCATTGGAAGAAGTAACACCAAGATCTAGGGCTCCTCTGTGATTTTTATGGCAAAGTGGCGGTATTTACAAACTGCATTCCTTTGCCTCCGTTTGTTGTTTTTAAAATTTTATTTCTCTTCTTATGCATGTTCTTCCATATCACTAGGTTAAGTTTGCAATGGCCAGAAAGCAGTCACCAGTTAAAGGTTCTTGTAATAAACACATTCAGAATGGCGTTCGGTAATTTTGGCACAACCTTAAGAAAAAGTACTTTGATGGCGTTCCACTTTTTGAAGTGCCGACTAAAAATCATTTCCCTAGTATGACTCACGATGAGTGTCGCGAGGTTCTGGAGCACTGGAATGCTCCCCACAACATTGTCACTCTATTTTTAAATATCAAAGTTTTTTACTTGTACATGCACATGCAAGTATAGCGTTAGTTATTCTACCTTTGATGCAGTTGATTAGCAATATTAACAAAAATAACCGTTCTAAGGTTCATTTCCATCAACAACCAGGTCACGTAGCTACACTGCACATGTGGAAAATCTGGTAAGTAAAGACTTGTGTTGCTAACAAAATAATAGAGTACACAGTTCCATCAAAAAGTTGGATGGGTATTTACTATGTACGGTGTCTTTTGCTTAATGCATGCGCTGGTCTTTTAAATCACCAATTGCGTTCATATATATTTGACATAGATAGTTAATGTACATAACTCCTAGTATCATTTTCACAATTCTCACTTTGCCAAGAAGGTACATTGAGTACGAAGAAAATAACTGGAAAACCGAAAAATCTGAGAATAAGTATTAAGTTGTGGGCAAAAAACTTTCCTTATCTCGAGATGTTAATTGAAAAGGTGAACTCTGTTGTTCCCATTTGGATAATTTGGAGGAAGTCGGAACTCTTTCGCTGGAGGAATGGAATTTGAGAGATATTCTCAAAAAACATGTTATTGCCATGTTACAAAATCAGAAATCTTACTAGAAGCGAAGAGGGAAAATAAAAATGGGTAAAACTTGGAGATGCATATAAAAAAAATTCCACAACAAAGCAACAATTAATTATAGGCACAACTATATTTCTGTGCTGAGAAATGGAAACCTGGCTGAAATTTTAGATCATGATGGGAAAGCAAATAGTCTATGGAAAGCTTTTAAGGAAAGAATGGGACAATCTGATACCGCAAGTATGCACTTCAATCTACATGATTTCTATGGAGAGGGGATGGACCCTGAAACCAGTGCCAGTTTAGATGTTCCTTTTACTGATAAATAAATTGATGAAATAATTAAGGAGTTACCTAATGACAAATCTCCAGGGCCTAATGGTTTCAACAAGGAATTCTTCAAGAACTGTTGACATATCATTGGAATGTATGTTAAAGAGCTGATAACGGACTTTTATGAAGGAAATGTAAACATGGAAAATATAGATTATTCTTACATTACTCTCATCCCAAAGGTAGACTCTCCCATGCTGCCAAGTAACTTCTTACCTATTTCTTTTCTTAAAACAGTGCTCAAAATTATAACAAAGTTGTTGGCCAATAGACTACAAAAAATAATTCTCCAATTGGTCCACAAAAATCAATATGGATTTTTGAATCAAAGATCAATTCAATACTGTTTAGGTTGGGATTTTGAGTATCTATTCCAATGCAATAAATCAAAAGAAGAAATTATTATTCTGAAGCTTGACTTCAAAAAATCTTTTGAAAGAATAGAGCATAGCGCAAACATAGAAATTCTTAGAGCAAGAGGTTTTGGGGAAAGATGGATAAAATGGATTGAATTGATACTAGGGTCTGAAACTTCTGCAATCTTGTTGAATGACACACCTGGAAAGAAATTATACTGTAAAAGAGGTGTCAAACAAGGGGATTCACATTCACTTCTACTTTTTGTTCTGGGAGCTGATCTACTACACTCTATATTAAATACAACTATGATTCAAGGGATAATTGACAGACCAATTCCTTGCCATGCATGCCTAGATTTTCCTGTTATGCAATATGCTGATGACACACCGGTAATACTGAAGCCAGAAGCCAGAAATCTTGTCTGCCTCAAAGCTTTGCTAAGTCTACTGGGCTGAAAGTGAATTGTCACAAGTCAAATATGATTTACATACATTTAAGTGAAGATGGGCTTAATCACTCTGCATCAACAATGAACTGCAAAAAAGGCTCACATCCCTTTACATATCTTGCATTGCCTCAGCATTTCGGAGAAGAGCCACTGCTTCTGCATGTAGGGGTGAAGAAATCTAGAAGCCCTTGGATGTATGAAAATGTCAAAATGTTGAGAATTATGTCGCCAAGGCATGTAGATTCCAATTCCACCTTTTGATGTTTGTCGATGGGGAGTACTTTTCCATGTTGCATCCACAAAGATTTTTGGACCTGCATATGCCAATTCCTAGGGAAAGATGACAACTGTAGTAGCGGATGGATTTTCAACCTGCAAATGAGGACTTTGTAACAAATAATTTGTTCTAATAGCAACTTGGGTTGGAAGAGTTTCTTTGTTAGAGAACAATTTTTCATTCCTTAATATCCATATGCACCAAAGAAAAGTGAACACATGAAGATTACTAGCATGAGGGTGATTTATGGAAAGAAGGTTAGAAATAATAGAAGCAGCATTTTGATTAATTCCAACCAAGATATCAACTCTAATATGATAGGCAGAGTGGAACCAAGCAGCTCTAGCATAGGAACAAGTAAAAAACAAGTGGATATCATCCTATGGTAAACCACACCTGCAGCAAAGCTTAGAGATGTGCTTGGAATACCTTGATCCTTTCTCTCAAGTGGGAATTGCTCTTCTAATTAATCTCCAGGCAAAGTCTTTGATTCTAGATAACATCTGCTTATTTTACCAGGTTTTGTTCATGATTTGCATATATGTTCCACCTGGTATATCTGGCTTGGGAGCACATGCATTCAAACATAGCTTTCAGACAAGGTTTATAAGTGGATTTGGAATTACATTTTCCATTTGGAGTGAGCTTCCAGCAGAGTATATCTGGTTCATCAGTAGGGATGATATTGACCAGCTTGATGGCTGAGGCAGTAGGTTGGAGGAAAAGGGATTCAATGAGGGGAATGTTCCAGTTAGTAGTGTTAGGAATCCAAATTAAGATCTTTGATGAGAGAAGGATAATGGAAGCCAACATGTTGAATGATGAGATGGTCATGAATATTTTTGCAAGTAGTACACCAAGGAGAGCTCCATATAGAGATGTTAGCTTGAGAGATTTGATAAAAAGAGTTGTCCTGGAGCAGGTGAATGATTTTGAGGATTGAGGTCTAGAACGCAATTTTTGGTTTGTTGGGCTTTGGCTTCCAAATGGATGTGTCAAAGAAGTACTTTGATTTCAGAATTTGGTGCAGTTGGCTATTGGGATGGTCTGCAATTCTCCATGCTGAGGCCAGAAGGAGCCCATGATTGACAGCTGTAAGATTTCGAATACCTAGGCCTCCTTCCTTTTTTGGCGCGCAAATGTTCTTCCAAGCTGCAAGGTATAGGGGTCTATTGGCTTGGTCATTGTTTACTCCTTTCAACCAGAAATTCCTTATCATAGAAGTAATTTTTGCAAGGAATTTTTTTGAAGAAAATGATATTTGACATGTAACAAATAGGGATGGAGGAGAGCACTGAGTTTATGAGATCAATTCTAGCAGCATGAGATAGAGAGTTTGCCTTATAAGTTGAAAGTTTTGATTTGAATTTTCCTACAATGAAATTGTAAGCTTCATTTCTTTTTTTTGCTAGATGAATAAGAAGGTTTCCCAAGTGAATAAAAGTCTTATCCATAAGGGGCATAGGAAAAATATTTCTGATGATTTGTTGGGTGGTGATATCCATAGATTTACTGAAAAAAATTCCAGATTTATTCCAGTTTGGGATTGTCCTGAATGCTGAAAGAAACAATGTAGAATGTGATTTATCTGTTTAGCTTCCTCAAGAGTAACTTGACCACAAATGAGCTGGGCATCTGCAAAAAGTAAGGACTGGATTGGAGGGCAGTTTGGTACAAGCTTAATTTCTGACAAAGGCAGCATCAGAGAGGGATTGCTGTAAAAGAATGGAGAGTTCATTTATGGTCAGAACAAAGAGATATGGAGATAAAGGGTATACTTGTCTGATGCCTCTGGCACATGGGAAGTTATCATAGGATTGCCCATTGAAAATGACAGACAAAGAAGGAGTTGAAATGCAGGCATGGATGAGTTTGATGAAATGATCATGCAACCCTTTACGAGAGAGCGCCAAAACTATGAAATTCCATTCTAGCCTATCAAAGCATTTGCAAGGTCAATTTTTAACAAAAAAGCTTTGTCTTTCCACTAAGAAAGTTGGAACGAATGAGTCATTTCTTGGCTACAATTACGTTGTCAAAAATTATCCTTCCTTCTATCAAAGCCTGCTAAGTAGGGTGAATGTGATCAGGAAGATTGGGTTTTAGTCCATTTGCAATACAATTAGTGATTATTTTTTAAATAACATGGCAAAGACTAATTGGTATGAAATCAGCAGGAACTTGAGAGAGCAGCTTTTTTGGGATGAGAGCAATGTGAGTGTCATTTGCATGATCAGGCAGTGTGGCAGTGATAAAAAAATTGTGAACAATTTGGTGAACATCATCTCCAATCCAATCCCAGGTGGCTAGATAAAACTCAACATTGACACCATCCGGCCTTGGGGGGGCGTTTCATTTCATACCTTTCAGAACAACAAAGATTTCCTCTTTGTTAGAGATGGAGTAACTGTAGTCTTTAGTTGGGAGGCTGGTTTGTTGAGGGAAGCTTAATTCAGCTTTTGATCTGGATGAAGCAAAGATGGATCTGAAATAAGTGACAAAAGTGTGAGCAATATGATCTGGCATAGAGTGAGTGATATTGTTTTCATCTTGGATGGACATGATAGAATTTCTCCTTTTTCTCTTTGCAACTGCTCTATGGAAAAAAAGTAGTGTTTCTGTCACAATCTTTTGCCCAACTCTTTTTTGCTCTCTACAAATAGAACTCATTCAGTTTGTTTAGAGTTTGTTCATACCTTGTAACCAAGAGACCTTCTATTGAAAGGTCTTGTTGGTGGGTGGGTTTGCATAGAATTTTTTGAATTTGTTCTTCCAAATCCTTTAGCTCTTGCTGCAAACGTTTCTTTTTTCTACACCAAACTTTCAGGAAGTTAGCAAGATGGTTAGTTCTCCGGTAATAAATTTTCCTTGAAGATTTATTCCAAGCTTGTTTAGCATGATGTTAGAAACCATATTCTTTCAACCACCAATTTTAAAATTTGAAGCTGCTCTTAATCCTAGAACTTTTACCATTGGTTTATGATACGTCCAAAACGTATCTACTTTCCCGAACCTTTTTTTTATTATTTGCCCTCAAATTTATGTGTTTTGAATGCAACTAACGCGGACTAACGCTATTTTCAGCAGAATTGCCCTATGTCTTGTTTTTGTGCAGAAAATCAACTTTCGGGAAAAATCCTAGAAATATACCCAAATGCCTTATTTTCCCGGGGAACTCATGGAACCAGAAGGTGAAGAGCAGGGGGGCAAAAGCTGGGAGTACATGGCCCAGGCGCGGCCCAGGCCTGGCCGCGCCTGGGGGGTGTATTCCCGACCCCTTCGTTGTTTCGGCCTCCCCTTTAGGCTATAAGATACTCGTCACGAGAAAACCCCAGGGGATTCGAAGTTATTCCAGAGAAAAGTCCGTAGCGCCGCCGCCTCGCGAAACCCTATTTCGGAGGCAGGAACTCCGTTCTGTCACCCTGCCGAGACGGGGAATTGGAGGAGATCATTGCCATCACCGACGCCTCTCCATCAACCATCCATGATTCCCCCATCCATGTGTGAGTAGTTCCCTCGTTGTAGGTGATATGTCTCCGACATATCGATAATTTCTTATGTTCCATGCCACATTATTGATGATATCTACATGTTTTATACACATTATATGTCGTATTTATGCATTTTCCGGCACTAACCTATTAACAAGATGCCGAAGAGTCAGTTGCTGTTTTCTGCTGTTTTTGGTTTCATAAATCCTACAAAGGAAATATTCTCGGAATTGGACGAAATCAATGCCAAGGGGCCTATTTTTAGACGAAGCTTCCAGAAGACCGGAGGGAAGACGAAGTGGGGCCACGGGGCGCCGCCACACTAGGGCGGCGCGGCCTAGAGGGGGCCCGCGCGGCCCTAGCGTGTGGGGCCCCCGTGACGCCTCCTGACCTGCCCTTCCGCCTACTTAAAGCCTCCGTCGCGAAACCCCCAGTACCGAGAGCCACGATACGGAAAACCTTACTGAGACGCCGCCGCCGCCAATCCCATCTCGGGGGATTCAGGAGATCGCCTCCGGCACCCTGCCGGAGAGGGGAATCATCTCCCGGAGGACTCTTCACCACCATGGTCGCCTCCGGAGTGATGAGTGAGTAGTTCACCCCTGGACTATGGGTCCATAGCAGTAGCTAGATGGTTGTCTTCTCCTTATGTGCTTCATTGTCGGATCTTGTGAGCTGCCTAACATGATCAAGATCATCTATCTGTAATTCTATATGTTGTGTTTGTCGGGATCCGATGGATAGAGAATACTATGTTATGGTGATTATCAATCTATTACCAATGTGTTGTTTATGATCTTGCATGCTCTCCGTTATTAGTAGAGGCTCTGGCCAAGTTTTTTCTCTTAACTCCAAGAGGGAGTATTTATGCTCGATAGTGGGTTCATGCCTCCATTAAATGCGGGACAGTGACGAGAAAGTTCTAAGGTTGTGGATGTGCTTGTTGCCACTAGGGATAAAACATTGATGTTATGTCCAAGGATGTAGTTATTGATTACATTACGCACCATACTTAATGCAATTGTCTGTTGTTTGCAACTTAATACTTGGAAGGGGTTCGGATGATAACCTGAAGGTGGACTTTTTAGGCATAGATGCATGCTGGATAGCGGTCTATGTACTTTGTCGTAATTCCCAATTAAATCTCACAATACTTATCATATCATGTATGTGCATTTTCATGCCCTCTCTATTTGTCAATTGCCCGACTGTAATTTGTTCACCCAACATGCTATTTATCTTATGGGAGAGACACCTCTAGTGAACTGTGGACCCCGGTCCTATTCTTTACATCAAATACAATCTACTGCAATTGTTCTTTACTGTTTTCTGCAAACAATCATCTTCCACACAATACGGTGAGATTGACAACCTCACTGTTTCGTTGGGGCAAAGTACTTTGGTTGTGTTGTGCAGGTTCCACGTTGGCGCCGGAATCCCTGGTGTTGCGCCGCACTACATCCCGCCGCCATCAACCTTCAACGTGCTTCTTGGCTCCTCCTGGTTCGATAAACCTTGGTTTCTTTCTGAGGGAAAACTTGCTACTGTACGCATCATACCTTCCTCTTGGGGTTCCCAACGGACGTGTGCTGTACACGCCATCAAGCATTTTTTCTGGCGCCGTTGCCGGGGAGATCAAGACACGCTGCAAGGGGAGTCTCCACAATCCAATCTCTTTACTTTGTTTTTGTCTTGATTTATTTTATTTACTACTTTGTTTGCTGCATCATATCAAAACACACAAAAATTAGTTGCTAGCTTTACTTTATTTACTGTCTTGTTCTCTATATCAAAAACACAAAAAAATTAGTTACTTGCATTTACTTTATCTAGTTTGCTTTATTTACTACTGCTAAAATGAATACTCCTGAAAACACTAAGTTGTGTGACTTCACAACCACAAATAATAATGATTTCCTATGCACACCTATTGCTCCACCTGCTACTACAGCAGAATTCTTTGAAATTAAACCTGCTTTACTGAATCTTGTTATGAGAGAGCAATTTTCTGGTGTTAGTTCTGATGATGCTGCTGCCCATCTTAATAATTTTGTCGAACTTTGTGAAATGCAAAAGTATAAGGATGTAGATGGTGATATTATAAAATTGAAATTGTTTCTTTTCTCATTAAGAGGAAGAGCTAAAGATTGGTTGCTATCTTTGCCTAAGAATAGTATTGATTCATGGACTAAGTGTAAGGATGCTTTTATTGGTAGATATTATCCTCCCGCTAAAATTATATCTTTGAGAAGTAGCATAATGAATTTTAAACAATTAGATAATGAACATGTTGCTCAAGCATGGGAGAGAATGAAATCTTTGGTAAAGAATTGCCCAACCCATGGACTGACTACTTGGATGATCATCCAAACCTTCTATGCAGGACTAAATTTTTCTTCGCGGAACCTATTGGATTCAGCTGCTGGAGGTACCTTTATGTCCATCACTTTGGGGGCGGCTACAAAGCTTATTGATGATATGATGATCAATTACTCTGAATGGCACACACAAAGAGCTCCACAAGGTAAGAAGGTAAATTCTGTTGAAGAAACCTCCTCCTTGAGTGATAAGATTGATGTGATTATGTCTATGCTTGTGAATGGTAGATCTAATGTTGATCCAAATAATGTTCCTTTAGCTTCATTGGTTGCTCAAGAAGAAAATGTTGATGTGAATTTCATTAAAAATAATAATTTCAACAACAATGCTTATAGGAACAATTCTGGTAATAACTATAGGCCATATCCTTCTGCTAATGGTAATGGTTATGGTAATTCTTATGGGAATTCTTACAACAATAATAGGAGTGTACCCCCTGGTCTTGAAACCATGCTTAAAGAATTTATTAGTACACAAACTGCTTTTAACAAATCTGTTGAGGAAAAGCTTGATAAAATTGATATTCTTGCTTCTAGAGTTGATAGACTTGCCTCTGATGTTGATCTTTTAAAATTGAAAGTTATGCCTAATAAGGATATTGATAATAAGATTACTACTACAGCAAATGCCATCCAAGTTAGAATTAATGAGAATATAAGATTAATGGCTGAATTGCGTGCTAGGTGGGATAGAGAAGAAAATGAAAAACTAGCGAAAGAGAATAATGTAGCTAAAGTTTGGACTATTACCACCACTAGTAATGTTAATGCTCCACATGTTGCTGCACCTCCTACTAATAATGGTGAAAGAATTGGTGTTGGTAATGTTTCTACTCCTAGTGCAAAGCGTACAAAACTGCCTGAAATTGCTGAAACTGCCTGTGATAAAACTGCTGAATTTTTTTCCAACATTGGGGATGATGATCCCATTGCTGTAGCTCATAATGATTTAGATTTTGATGATTGCCACATCTCTGAAGTTATAAAGTTCTTACAAAAACTTGCTAAAAGTCCCAATGCTAGTGCTATAAATTTGGCCTTTACAAAACATATTACAAATGCTCTCATCAAAGCTAGAGAAGAGAAACTAAAACTTGAAACCTCTATTCCTAGGAAGTTAGAAGATGGTTGGGAGCCTATCATTAAGATGAGGGTCAATGATTTTGATTGTAATGCTCTATGTGATCTTGGTGCAAGTATTTCTGTTATGCCTAAGAAAATCTATGATATGCTTGACTTGCCACCATTGAAAAATTGTTATTTGGATGTTAATCTTGCTGATAATGCTAAAAAGAAACCTTTGGGGAGAGTTGATAATGTTCGTATTATGGTTAACAATAACCTTGTCCCCGTTGATTTTGTTGTCTTGGATATTGAATGCAATGCATCTTGTCCCATTATATTGGGAAGACCTTTTCTTCGAACCGTTGGTGCTACTATTGATATGAAGGAAGGTAATATTAAATATCAATTTCCTCTCAAGAAAGGTATGGAACACTTCCCTAAAAAGAGAATGAAGTTACCTTTTGATTCTATTATTAGAACAAATTATGATGTTGATGCTTCATCTCTCGATAACACTTGATTTACACTTTCTGCGCCTAGCTGAAAGGCGTTAAAGAAAAGCGCTTATGGGAGACAACCCATGTTTTTACTACAGTATTTTGTTTTATATTTGAGTCTTGGAAGTTGTTTACTACTGTAGCAACCTCTCCTTATCATGTTTTTGTGCCAAGTAAAGTCTCTATGGTAAAGTTGATGCTAGATTTGGATTGCTGCACAGAAACAGCATTGCTGTCTGTCACGAATTCGCGCAGAAGTCTCTGTAAAAAAATCAAAAAAATCTGCAAATTTACGTGCGTGATCCTCAGATATGTACGCAACTTTCATTAGTTTTGAGTTTTTCCGTTTGAGCAAGTTAAGTGCCCCTTCCAGGTTCGTCTTTACGGACTGTTCTGTTTTTGACAGATTCTGCCTTTTATTTCACATTGCCTCTTTTGCTATGTTGGATGAATTTCTTTGATCCATTAATGTCCAGTAGCTTTGTGCAATGTCCAGAAGTGTTAAGAATGATTGTGTCACCTCTGAACATGTGAATTTTTGATTGTGCACTAACCCTCTAATGAGTTTGCTTGAAGTTTGGTGTGAAGGAAGTTTTCAAGGGTCAAGAGAGGAGTATGATATACTATGATCAAGAGGAGTGAAAGCTCTAAGCTTGGGGATGCCCCGGTGGTTCACCCCTGCATATTTTAAGAAGACTCAATCGTCTAAGCTTGGGGATGCCCAAGGCATCCCCTTGTTCATCGACAACATCATCAGGTTCCTCCCCTGAAACTATATTTTTATTCAGTCACATCTTATGTGCTTTGCTTGGAGCGTCTATTTGTTTTTGTTTTTGTTTTTGTTTTTGTTTGAATAAAATGGATCCTAGCATTCATTGTGTGGGAGAGAGACACGCTCCGCTGTTGCATATGGACAAATATGTCCTTAGGCTTTACTCATAGTATTCACGGTGAAGGTTGAATCTTCTTCGTTAAATTGTTATATGGTTGGAATCGGGAAATGCTACATGTAGTAATTCTAAAATGTCTTGGATAATTTGATACTTGGCAATTGTTGTGCTCATGTTTAAGCTCTTGCATCATATACTTTACACCCATTAATGAAGAAATACATAGAGCTTGCTAAAATTTGGTTTGCATATTTGGTCTCTCTAAAGTCTAGATAATTTCTAGTATTGAGTTTTGAACAACAAGGAAGATGGTGTAGAGTCAATATGTCTTTTATGTGAGTTTTTCTGCACCGGTTCATCCTTGTGTTTGTTTCAAATAAACCTTGCTAGCCTAAACCTTGTATCGAGAGGGAATACTTCTCATGCATCCAAAATCCTTGAGCCAACCACTATGCCATTTGTGTCCACCATACCTACCTACTACATGGTATTTCTCCGTCATTCCAAAGTAAATTGCTTGAGTGCTACCTTTAAAATTCCATCATTCGCCTTTGCAATATATAGCTCATGGGACAAAATAGCCTTAAAAACTATTGTGGTATTGAATATGTACTTATGCACTTTATCTCTTATTAAGTTGCTTGTTGTGCGATAACCATGTTCCTGGGGACGCCATCAACTCTTTGTTGAATATCATGTGAGTTGCTATGCATGTTCGTCTTGTCTGAAGTAAGGGCGGTTTTCACAGTCAAATGGTTTGAGTATGCATACTGTTAGAGAAGAACATTGGGCCGCTAACTAAAGCCATGAATCATGGTGGAAGTTTCAGTTTGGACATAAAACCTTAATCTCTTATGAGAATATTAACCGTTGTTGAATGCTTAAGCATTAAAAGAGGAGTCCATTATCTGTTGTCTATGTTGTCCCGGTATGGGTGTCTAAGTTGAAGAATGATCAAAAGCGAGAAATCCAATGCGAACTTTCTCCTTAGACCCTTGGACAGGCGGCATAGAGGTACCCCTTTGTGACACTTGGTTGAAACATATGTTATGCAATGATGATCAGTGTTAACCCAAGCTAATTAGGACAAGGTGCGGGCACTATTAGTACACTATGCATGAGGCTTGCAACTTGTAAGATATAATTTAAATGATACATATGCTTTATTACTACCGTTGACAAAATTGTTTCATGTTTTCAAAATAAAAGCTCTAGCACAAATATAGCAATCGATGCTTTCCTCTTTAAAGGACCTTTATTTTACTTTTATGTTGAGTCAGTTCACCTATTTCTCTCCACCTCAAGAAGCAAACACTTGTGTGAACTGTGCATTGATTCCTACATACTTGCATATTGCACTTGTTATACTACTTTACATTGACAATATCCATGAGATATACATGTTATAAGTTGAAAGCAACCGCTGAAACTTAATCTTCCTTTCTGTTGCTTCAATACCTTTACTTTGATTTATTGCTTTATGAGTTAACTCTTATGCAAGACTTATTGATGCTTGTCTTGAAGTACTATTCATGAAAAGTCTTTGATTTATGATTCATTTGTTTACTCATGTCATTACCATTGTTTTGATCGCTGCATTCATTACATATGCTTACAATAGTATGATCAAGGTTCTGATGGCATGTCACTCCAGAAATTATCTTTGTTATCGTTTACCTGCTCGGGACGAGGAGGAACTAAGCTTGGGGATGCTGATACGTCTCCGACGTATCGATAATTTCTTATGTTCCATGCCACATTATTGATGATATCTACATGTTTTATACACATTATATGTCGTATTTATGCATTTTCCGGCACTAACCTATTAACAAGATGCCGAAGAGCCAGTTGCTGTTTTCTGCTGTTTTTGGTTTCAGAAATCCTACAAAGGAAATATTCTCGGAATTGGACAAAATCAACGCTCAGGGGCCTATTTTTAGACGAAGCTTCCAGAAGACCGGAGGGGAGACGAAGTGGGGCCACGGGGCGCCGCCACACTAGGGCGGCGCGGCCTAGAGGTGGCCCGCGCGGCCCTAGCGTGTGGGGCCCCCGTGACGCCTCCTAACATGCCCTTCCGCCTACTTAAAGCCTCCGTCGCGAAACCCCCAGTACCGAGAGCCACGATACGGAAAACCTTACAGAGACGCCGCCGCCGCCAATCCCATCTCGGGGGATTCAGGAGATCGCCTCCGGCACCCTGCCGGAGAGGGGAATCATCTCCCGGAGGACTCTTCACCGCCATGGTCGCCTCCGGAGTGATGAGTGAGTAGTTCACCCCTGGACTATGGGTCCATAGCGAGTAGCTAGATGGTTGTCTTCTCCTTATGTGCTTCATTGTCGGATCTTGTGAGCTGCCTAACATGATCAAGATCATCTATCTGTAATTCTATATGTTGTGTTTGTCGGGATCCGATGGATAGAGAATACTATGTTATGGTGATTATCAATCTATTACCTATGTGTTGTTTATGATCTTGCATGCTCTCCGTTATTAATTAGTAGAGGCTCTGGCCAAGTTTTTGCTCTTAACTCCAAGAGGGAGTATTTATGCTCGATAGTGGGTTCATGCCTCCAATAAATGCGGGACGAGTGACGGAAAGTTCTAAGGTTGTGGATGTGCTTGTTGCCACTAGGGATAAAACATTGATGCTATGTCCAAGGATGTAGTTATTGATTACATTACGCACCATACTTAATGCAATTGTCCGTTGTTTGCAACTTAATACTTGGAAGGGGTTCGGATGATAACTCGAAGGTGGAATTTTTAGGCATAAATGCATGCTTGGATAGCGGTCTATGTACTTTGTCGTAATGCCCAATTAAATCTCACAATACTTATCATATCATGTATGTGCATTGTCATGCCCTCTCTATTTGTCAATTGCCCGACCGTAATTTGTTCACCCAACATGCTATTTATCTTATGGGAGAGACACCTCTAGTGAACTGTGGACCCCGGTCCTATTCTTTACATCAAATACAATCTACTGCAATTGTTCTTTACTCGTTTTCTCGCAAACAATCATCTTCCACACAATACGGTTAATCCTTTGTTACGGCAAGCCGGTGAGATTGACAACCTCACTGTTTCGTTGGGGCAAAGTACTTTGGTTGTGTTGTGCGGGTTCCACGTTGGCGCCGGAATCCCTGGTGTTGCGCCGCACTACATCCCGCCGCCATCAACCTTCAACGTGCTTCTTGGCTCCTCCTGGTTCGATAAACCTTGGTTTCTTTCTGAGGGAAAACTTGCTACTGTACGCATCATACCTTCCTCTTGGGGTTCCCAACGGACGTGTGTTGTACATGCCATCAGTAGGCTGAAGGGGATGGTCGGGATTGGATGAGTTCATTCAAGTAATAGCAATAGAATTGTTCGGGGCATAGTGCCTAGTATCCGTATGAGTATTTTATGCATTGTTGCAACTTGTTATACTTAATGCTTGTCACTTTGGGCCCGAGTGCCATGATCTCAGATCTGAACATATTGTGTTTTCGTGATGATGCATTATATATTGTTCTTGATCATATCTGCAAGTTGTATACACATGTCATTGTCCGGAACCCGAGGCCCCGAAGTGACAATAATCGGGAAAACCGGAGGGGATGGCTATGATGTGAGGATCACTTGTGTTTACAGAGTGTTAATGTTTTGCTCCGGTACTCTATTAAAAGGAGTACCTTAATTACCAGTAGTTTCCCTAGAGGCCCCGCTGCAACGGGCTGGTTGGACAAAAGATATCGCGCAAGTTTCTCATTGCGAGCACGCGCGACTAAATAGGAACACACGCCTATGGTTATTTTATTCTTGGATACTTGTATCACTTTATCTGCAAATGCCCATGTTAGCTATTATACGAGTCGTCTCACTCATGCAACGCCCGGTTATCCATCCCTGTGCCTACGGTATTTTAATCCTGCTGTTTACCGCATCCACCACTGCTGCTATTTTTACTTTATTTCCACTGTTACTTTATTACTGCCACTGCTATAAAACTGTTGCTACTGATAAACCTCTGCGAGCTAGTCTATTTCCACGTGCAGCTGAATTGACAACTCAACTGTCAAGGCTTATATTTATTCTTTGGCTCCCCTTGTGTCGAATCAACAAATTGGTAATACTTCCCTCGAAGACTGTTGCGATCCCCTATACTTGTGGGTCATCAAGACTATTTTCTGGCGCCGTTGCCGGGGAATATAGCTTTATTTATAAGTCAACTTGGAAGTGATCCTGTTCGCTGCTATTCATTATGGGGAAGACTCGAGATGAAAGAGTCCATATATTTCCGTCCACGACAAGAAGAGGTACAACTTTAAATACCTCTGCTGCTCTTGATTCGCCGTCTGTGATGAGTAAGCTTCTTACTCCACCTTATGTTGATCATGCTACTACTTCTGCTGAATCTGAAAATTCTCCTGATGATTTGGATGGTGCCTCTACTATGTTTGATGAAAGTGGTTTGTTAGGTCCTTTTCCGAGACACCACAATTGCTAGGGCTAAGCAAATCGAAAATGAAAAAAGTACTTTTTCGCCCTCCGGTTCACCTGAGCCCGGAGAGCATGCTAGTGACAATTTTGATGAAGCTTATATTGAGCTTGATGATGATTTAATTGATGAATGTCACGCCGCTATTAATGCAAGTGCTGCTAAAAGCCTACTTGCAAGGCGCGGTATTAAATATACGCCGCCTATTGATCCTACTTTTGCCACATCTCCTATAGACATTAGGGATAAGGATTATGATTTCTCTCTAGATTTATCTTATATATCAATTGTTGAGAAGGAGCCCTTTTGTGGTACTGAAAATGAAAGTGCTATGAAGCATATGAATGAGCTCAGTGCTTTGAGTAATGTTTTTGCTGATGATAATAAAATGCGCACCTACTTTATTACGAACATTTTCCCTTTTACTTTGAAAGGTGCCGCGAAAGCTTGGTACGATAGTTTATTGCCTTGGTCTATTAAATGTCCTAAGGATTTAGTTGCAGCTTTCTTTCAGAAATATTTCCCTGCTAGTGCTCAACATGCTGCTTTGCAAAATATTACTGACTTTGTGCAGGAGAAAGAAGAAATATTGCCTGTCGCATGGGCAAGGTTTTGCTCATTAATTACAGGAGTACTGAATTGTCCTTTTGATAAAAATGAATTACTTGATATATTCTATAATGGACTAACCGATGAATCTAGGACATACCTGGATAGTTGTGCTGGTTGTGTTTTCAGGCAAAGAACTCCTACCGAAGCCGAAGAATTAATGGCTAAAATAAGTAAGAATTATGATGATTGGCATATTCCTGAGTCTACACCAACCCCGAAGAAAAGAGGGATGATTGAATTAAATGATGAAGTGATGAAGGAAGCCAAGAAATCTCTCAAGGAGAAGGGTATTAAATCCGAAGATGTGAAGAACCTCCCTCCTATTGAAGAATTATGTAAGCCAATTCCTCCTACCATTGTCGAAGTACATGCTCTTCAATTCAACAGCGGAGACATTCCTTATGGTAAGACTCCCGACCAATGCTTAGATGAGTTTGATAATTATTGTATTAAGAAAGATAACTTTAATAAGAGAGTTGAGAGACATTTAAAAGAAAATTCTAGAGCGATTAGTAATTTACATGATATTGTGGAGAGAACCTCCAATGATATGAAGATGCTTGTTAAGCATTTCCAAATTGTTCAAACACAAATAGATCAGCTCACCAAAGTGCAAAATGATTTGTTAGTGAATGCTTCTAAAGAGAAGCATGCTTATGAGATTAGAACTAGAGGTGGTGCTACTACCCAGGATCCTTTATATCCTGAGGGTCACCCCAAGAGAGTCGAGCAAGATTCTCAGCGCGCTGATGATACTAGGATTAAATCTCAGAAAAAGAAGAAGAAGGAAAATAGAACACCTGTAGAATCTTCTGATCCCGCTGTAGATCCTAATAGTATATCTATTTCCGATGCTGAAACTGAAAGCGGCAATGAGAAAAGTGAGGCTTTCGAAAGGAAGAAGTAGAAGAAACTGAGGTTGCATCTGAAAAGCAACCTAAAAACGTGAAGTACACTAAGGAAGATTTTATTTCCAACAAACATGGCAAAGAAAGAGAACCTTGGGTGCAAAAACCAATGCCTTTCTCTGATAAGAAACACAAATCAAGGGAAGAGGAACACTTTAACCGATTTTGTGAATGGATGAAACCTATGTACTTGCAAATTCCTTTGACTGATGCTATTAAATTGCCTCCTTATTCAAAGTATGTGAAGGATATTGTTTCTAACAAAACGAAATTTCCTACTGAGGAAATTTCTACTATGCTTGCTAATTATTCCTTCAATGGCATCCAAAGAAGCTCGGAGATCCAGGTATACCTACAATACCTTGCTCTATTAAAAATAGTTATGTTAAGACTGCTCTATGTGATTTAGGAGCCGGAGTTAGTGTCATGCCTTTTTCTCTTTATAGAAGACTTGATTTAGAAAAGTTGATACCTACTTATATTTCTTTGCAAATGGCTGATAAGTCCACTACTGTTCCTGTTGGTATATGTGAGGATGTTCATGTTCAAGTTGCTCATAATTGTTTAATTTTAACTGACTTTGTTATGCTAGAAATGCCCGAGGATGACATTATGTCTATTATTCTTGGGAGATCTTTTCTTAATACTGCAGGGGCTGTTATTGATTGCAATCAAGGCAAGGTTACTTTTAATGTTAATGACAAGGAGCATACCGTCTATTTTCCGAAGAAGATTAATGGGGCATATTGCCTAAATTCTATTATCAATATTGAGACCATTCAAATTTGTCAAACACACGTACCTATGTCAAAGCCTCATAAGGAGTGTGGTATTATTATGATTGGAGATATTCCTATTCAAATTGTGAAATGGATGGCAATGCTTATCAGCTCCTTCAGCATGAATTAGAAGTGGGACAAGTCATGAGAGTTTGTCGAGAAGAAAGTGTCTTCCCTTCTTTATATCCATGTCCCGAGTTCATGAGCATTGCAGGAATTTCTACAGATTTCCAATTGTTTCTTGAAAGAGCAGGGTTAGAAAACTTTGCTTGTGATGAACCTTTTCAGTTCTTGAAGCTAACCATATCCGTGGTCCAGGATTTTGAGTGCAATTTCAACTCTTCTAACCCCATGGTGCATTATAAAATATATAACAAATCTGTTAGCTTGCTGATACTTCCCAAACGTATCTATAATTTCTTATGTTCCATGCTACTTTTATGATGATACTCACATGTTTTATATACATTATATGTCATTATTATGCATTTTCCGGCACTAACCTATTGACAAGATGCCGAAGAGCCGATTCTTGTTTTACTGCTGTTTTTGGTTTCAGAAATCCTAGTAAGGAAATATTCTCGGAATTGGACGAAATCAACGCCCAGGGGCCTATTTTTCCACGAAGCTTCCAGAAGTCCGAAGAGGAGACGAAGTGGGGCCACGAGGCGCCGCCACAATAGGGCGGCGCGGCCCTAGCGTGTGGGCCCCTCGTGACGCCCCCTGACCTACCCTTCCGCCTACTTAAAGTCTCCGTCGCGAAAACCCCCAGTACCGAGAGCCACGATACGGAAAACCTTCCAGAGACGCAGCCACTGCCAATCCCATCTCGAAGGATTCAGGAGATCGCCTCCGGCACCCTGCCGGAGAGGGGAATCATCTTCCGGAGGACTCTTCATCGCCATGATCGCCTCCGGATTGATGTGTGAGTAGTTCACCCCTGGACCATGGGTCCATAGCAGTAGCTAGATCGTCGTCTTCTCCTAATTGTGCTATCATGCTCGATCTTGTGAGCTACCTATCATGATCAAGATCGTTTCTTTGTAATCCTACATGTTGTGTTTGTTGGGATCCGATGGATATTGAATACTATGTCAAGTTGATTATCAATCTATCATATATGTTGTTTATGTTCTTGCATGCTCTCCGTTTCTAGTAGAGGCTCTGGCCAAGTTGATACTTGTGACTCCAAGAGGGAGTATTTATGCTCGATAGTGGGTTCATGCCTCCATTAAATCTGGAACAGTGACGAGAAAGTTCTAAGGTTGTGGATGTGCTTGTTGCCACTAGGGATAAAACATCGATGCTTTGTCTAAGGATATTTGTGTTGATTACATTACGCACCATACTTAATGCAATTGTCTATTGCTTGCAACTTAATACCGGAAGGGGTTCGGACGATAACCTGAAAGTGGACTTTTTAGGCATAGATGCATGCTGGATGGCGGTCTATGTACTTTGTCGTAATGCCCTGATTAAATCTCATAGTACTCATCGTGATATATGTATGTGCATTGTTATGCCTTCTTTATTTTTCAATTGCCCAACTGTAATTTATTCACCCAACATGCTATTTATCTTATGGGAGAGACACCGCTAGTGAACTGTGGACCCCGGTCTATTCTTTACATCTGAAATACAATCTACTGCAATACTTGTTCTTTACTTGTTCTTCGCAAACAATCATCTTCCACACAATACGGTTAATCCTTTGTTCACGGCAAGCCGGTGAGATTGACAACCTCACTCGTTACGTTGGGGCAAAGTACTTTGTTTGTGTTGTGCAGGTTCCACGTTGGCGCCGGAATCCCTGGTGTTGCGCCGCACTACACTCCGCCACCATCAACCTTCAACGTGCTTCTTGGCTCCTACTGGTTCGATTAAACCTTGGTTTCTTACTGGGGGAAACTTGCTACTGTGCGCATCACACCTTCCTCTTGGGGTTCCCAACGGACGTGTCAACTACACGCATCAAGCAAATTTCTGGCGCCGTTGCCGGGGAGATCAAGACACGCTGCAAGGGGAGTCTCCACTTCCAATCTCTTTACTTTGTTTTTGTCTTGCTTTATTTTATTTACTACTTTGTTTGCTGCACTTAAATAAAACACAAAAAATTTAGTTGCTAGCTTTACTTTATTTACTGTCTTGCTCTCTATATCAAAAACACAAAAAAATTAGTTACTCGCATTTACTTTATTTACTTTTTGTTTATTTCATCATGCTTCCTCCTAAGTTCACTCTGAAAAAAATACCGGTATGACAAGGGTCTATCATTGGAAGAGATAATATAGAATAATTTTTCACCTATGTTAGTATGGATGAAGATTTTGAAGATATACCATTATTAAAATTTGCTCCTACTTATGAAAGTGCTTCTGCTTGTTTAGTACACATGTTAGAAACTAGATTTGTTAATCTCAATCCCATAATACAACATATGTTTCTTACACTTTCTGATATGGAGATGGGAGAAAAGAGAAATTTTGTTTTAAAAGTCCTTGCTAGAGAATTTGAAGATATAGTTAAAGAAGCTAGAAAAGTTTTTATCAAGCATAAGAGGCTTGGTATGTTCCCTGATTTTAAAAGAACACTTGAAAAGATGGACATGGATAGAATAAGGTACACTAGTAATGTTAATGATGGCAAGGAAATTAAAGCACCGATACCTAGTAAGCTCCTAGGAATGCATGAAGCTCTAGAAAATAATTATGCTTGGCTTGTTCCTGAAAATTTGTTTGATGAGAATAGTAAGCCTAAAAGCGTACAAAGAGGAGTTACTTATATAGACCAGATACAATGCATTGTTGAGGGAACTCCCAACACCCCTGGTAATAATGTTGATGCTTCATCTCTTGATAACACTTGATTCACACTTTCTGCGCCTAGCTGAAAGGCGTTAAAGAAAAGCGCTTATGGGAGACAACCCATGTTTTTACTACAGTACTTTGTTTTATATTTGAGTCTTGGAAGTTGTTACTACTGTAGCAACCTCTCCTTATCTTTATTTTATTGCATTGTTGTGCCAAGTAAAGTCTTTGATAGTAAAGTCAATACTAGATTTGGATTACTGCGCAGAAACAGATTTCTTGCTGTCACGAATCTGGGCAGAATTCTCTGTAGGTAACCCAGAAAAATCTGCAAATTTACGTGCGTGATCCTCAGATATCTACGCAACTTTCATTCAATTTGAGCATTTTCATCTGAGCAAGTTAAGTGCCCCTGTAAAATTCTTCTTTACGGACTGTTCTGTTTTGACAGATTCTGCCTTTTATTTTGCATTGCCTGTTTTGCTATGTTCTATGGATTTCTTTGTTCCATTAACTTTCAGTAGCTTTGTGCAATGTCCAGAAGTGTTAAGAATGATTATGTCACCTCTGAATGAGTGAATTTTCAAATATGCACTAACCCTCTAATGAGTTTGTTTCGAGTTTGGTGTGGAGGAAGTTTTCAAGGGTCAAGAGAGGAGGATGATACAATATGATCAAGAAGAGTGAAAAGTCTAAGCTTGGGGATGCCCCCGTGGTTCATCCCTGCATATTTCAAGAAGACTCAAGCATCTAAGCTTGGGGATGCCCAAGGCATCCCCTTCTTCATCGACAACATTATCAGGTTCCTCTAATTAAACTATATTTTTATTCAGTCACATCTTATGTGCTTTGCTTGGAGCGTCTATTTGCTTTAGTTTTTGTTTTGTTTGAATGAAGTCGGATCCCACAATCCTTTATATTGGAGATATTACGCACCGCTGTTTCGTATGAACACATGTGTTCTTAGCTTTATCTTTAATGTTCATTGCGAAAGTTGAACTACCTCATTCATTGATATATGGTTGGAAACGGAAAATGCCGCATGTGGTAATTGGTCTAATATCTTGAATAATGTGATACTTGGCAATTGTTGTGCTCATATAGATCTTGTTTAAGCTCTTGCATCATGTACCTTGTACCCATTAATGAATAACTACATAGAGCATGTTAAAATTTGGTTTGCATGATTGGTCTCTCTAAGTCTAGATATTTTCTGGTTGAGGTGTTTGAACAACAAGGAGACGATGTAAAGTCTTATAATGCTTACAATATGTTTATATGTGAGTCTTGCTGCCCCATTTCATACTTGAGTTTGCTTCAAACAACCTTGCTAGCCTAGCCTTGTATTGAGAGGAATTCTTCTCGTGCATCCAAATCCTTGAGCCAATAACCATGCCATTTGTGTCCACCATACCTACCTACCACATGGTATTTCTCCACCATTCCAAAGTACATTACTTGAGTGCTACCTTTAAAATTCCATTCTTTGCCTTTACAATATATAGCTCATGGGACAAATAGCCTTAAAAACTATTGTGGTGAAGAATATGTACTTATGTGTCTTATTTCTTAATAAGTTGCTTGTTGAGCGGTAACCATGTTTTCTGGGGACGCCATCAACTTTTACCTTTGTTGAATATCATGTGAGTTGCTATGCATGTTCGTCTTGTCTGAAGTAAGGGCGGTTTTCACAATCAAATGGTTTGAGTATGCATATTGTTAGAGAAGAACATTGGGCCGCTAACTAAAGCCATGATTCATGGTGGAAGTTTCAGTTTGGACATAAAACCTCAATCTCTTATGAGAATATTAACTGTTGTGGAATGCTTAAGCATTAAAAGAGGAGTCCATTATTTGTTGTTTATGTTGTCCCGGTATGGATGTCTAAGTTGAGAATAATCAAAAGCGAGAAATCCAATGCGAGCTTTCTCCTTAGACCCTTGTACAGGCGGCATAGAGGTACCCCTTTGTGACACTTGGTTGAAACATATGTTATGCAATGATAATCCGTGTTAACCCAAGCTAATTAGGACAAGGTGCGGGCACTATTAGTATACTATGCATGAGGCTTGCAACTTATAAGATATCTTATACATAACTCATATGATTTATTACTACCGTTGACAAAATTGTTTCTTGTTTTCAAAATGAAAAGCTCTAGCACAAAAATAGTAATGCATGCTTCCCTCTGCGAAGGGCCATTCTTCTACTTTATTGTTGAGTCAGTTTACCTATTCTTTCTATCTTAGAAGCAAACACTTGTGTAAACTGTGTGCATTGATTCTTACATGTTTACCTATTGCACTTGTTATATTACTTTGTGTTGACAATTATCCATGAGATATACATGTTAAAGTTGAAAGCAACCGCTGAAACTTATATCTTCCTTTGTGTTGTTTCAAAGCTTTCTCCTAAGAATTTTTGCTTATGAGTTAACTCTTATGCAAGACTTATTGATGCTTGTCTTGAAAGTATTATTCATGAAAAGTCTTTGTTATATGATTCATTTGTTTACTCATTATCTTCATCATTGCTTCGAATCGCTGCATTCATCTCATGTGCTTTACAATAGTATTGATCAAGATTATGATAGCATGTCACTTCAGAAATTATCTTTGTTATCGTTTACCTACTCGAGGGCGAGTAGGAACTAAGCTTGGGGATGCTTGATACGTCCCAAACGTATCTATAATTTCTTATGTTCCATGCTACTTTTATGATGATACTCACATGTTTTATACACATTATATGTCATTATTATGCATTTTCCGGCACTAACCTATTGACAAGATGCCGAAGAGCCAGTTGCTGTTTTCTGCTGTTTTTGGTTTCAGAAATCCTAGTAAGGAAATATTCTCGGAATTGGAGACGAAGTGGGGCCACGAGGCGCCCATGGGCCTATTTTTCCACGAAGCTTCCAGAAGTCCGAAGAGGAGACGAAGTGGGGCCACGAGGCGCCGCCACAATAGGGCGGCGTGGCCCAGCCCCTGGCCGCGCGGCCCTAGCGTGTGGGCCCCTCGTGACGCCCCTGACCTACCCTTCCGCCTACTTAAAGTCTCCGTCGCGAAACCCCTAGTACTGAGAGCCACGATACGGAAAACCTTCCAGAGACGCAGCCGCCGCCAATCCCATCTCGGGGGATTCAGGAGATCGCCTCCGGCACCCTGCCGGAGAGGGGAATCATCTCCCGGAGGACTCTTCATCGCCATGATCGCCTCCGGATTGATGTGTGAGTAGTTCACCCCTGGACCATGGGTCCATAGCAGTAGCTAGATGGTCGTCTTCTCCTAATTGTGCTATCATGCTCAATCTTGTGAGCTACCTATCATGATCAAGATCGTTTCTTTGTAATCCTACATGTTGTGTTTGTTGGGATCCGATGGATATTGAATACTATGTCAAGTTGATTATCAATCTATTATATATGTTGTTTATGTTCTTGCATGCTCTCCGTTCCTAGTAGAGGCTCTGGCCAAGTTGATACTTGTGACTCCAAGAGGGAGTATTTATGCTCGATAGTGGGTTCATGCCTCCATTAAATGCGGGACGAGTGACGGAAATTTCTAAGGTTGTGGATGTGCTTGTTGCCACTAGGGATAAAACATCGATGCTTTGTCTAAGGATATTTGTGTTGATTACATTACGCACCATACTTAATGCAATTGTCTGTTGCTTGCAACTTAATACCGGAAGGGGTTCGGACGATAACCTGAAAGTGGACTTTTTAGGCATAGATGCATGCTGGATGGCGGTCTATGTACTTTGTCGTAATGCCCTGATTAAATCTCATAGTACTCATCGTGATATATGTATGTGCATTGTTATGCCTTCTTTATTTGTCAATTGCCCAACTGTAATTTGTTCACCCAACATGCTATTTATCTTATGGGAGAGACACCGCTAGTGAACTGTGGACCCCGGTCTATTCTTTACATCTGAAATACAATCTATCGCAATACTTGTTCTTTACTTGTTCTTCGCAAACAATCATCTTCCACACAATACGGTTAATCCTTTGTTCACGAGCAAGCCGGTGAGATTGACAACCTCACCGTTACGTTGGGGCAAAGTACTTTGGTTGTGTTGTGCAGGTTCCACGTTGGCGCCGGAATCCCTGGTGTTGCGCCGCACTACACTCCGCCACCATCAACCTTCAACGTGCTTCTTGGCTCCTACTGGTTCGATTAAACCTTGGTTTCTTACTGAGGGAAACTTGCTACTGTGTGCATCACACCTTCCTCTTGGGGTTCCCAACGGACGTGTCAACTACACGCATCACTTGCCTCTTAGTGTTTTCTGTGCAGATATTAAGGTGCCTTGTTGGGGATCTTATGAGAAGCTCAAGGAGAAACCCCAACACTTGGCGGACTTATACAAGGAAATTTGCCAGGGGAGGAGCTTCAAGGACGAGAATGGTAAAATAAAGAACATTCAACTCCCATCCATAAGGTATTTTGCCTATTTTGTTACAAAGTGCATCTTGGCAAGGAAGAACGCAAGTAAGTTATCCGCACATGATTTAACTTTTATAGCTGCTGAGCAAGATCGAACTTACAACTTGTGTGCCATGATAGCCCAGCGCTTGGCTCTTAACCAAGAGAAAGGAAGTGGAGGTCTTATTGCCTCCCGCTTACTTTCTTTCCACGGTGTGGCACCGCATGCACTTGATTTGGCACTCAGTTCGAGAAGACTCGATCTTAATTCAATGATTCAGCACCAGTTTGTTTCTCCCGATTTTGAGCATGACCATTTACTCTATGAAATATCTTTCTGGAAGAAAGCTAGGAGGGTAATTCAAACTAACCGCACAGTTAGATTGCCTGCCGCTTCTTGATTTTTCTGGCAGGAGAAGCTTGTCACTTTTGGAGCACGAGCTGGACGGCGTACATAGCAGAGCAAGACCAACAAGCGGAAGGTGATGGGGGAGAAGCTGAAGATCACTCTTTTCAGCCCGCTAGCACTTCGGGATTCTCCTATCCACCACCGAACTATGATTATGGGCAGCATGCTTCATCTTCTTCATATGATCCCGGGTATCAAGGCACGGGGGATTCAAGTGCTTGGGATCCCAAATAATTGCTGGTATTATACCTCACTTAGGCCAAAATCCTAAGCTTGGGGGGAGGTACGCCGGCATCACTCATTCATTGCATATTACAATTATCGGTCATTTGTATATACTTGTTTCGCTTCTTTTGGTTGTTTCTCTTTCGGTTATTTTTATTTCAGTAGGTTCTTATTTTAGTTTTTGAAGGTTTTTACTACTGTAGTAACCTCTACTTTCACTTTGTTATTTCATTTGTGTGCAGATGGTTGCCTCTAATATGAGGAAGATGATATTTGAGGAAGTGCTATCTAAAAAAATAGATTCTGGACTGATACTGGAAACATTCCTACAAATAGCCAGAACGTTATTTTGAGCTGCCAATTTTTGTGCATTCTCCCCAGGTTATTACCTAACTTTCATTAGTTGAGCACTTTTCGAGTTAAGCAGCAGAAGATTTTCTAAAAAGTTCATTACTGTACTGTTGTCAAGTTTTGGCAGATTTCTGCCACTTTGCTTTTGTGTGACTCTTTTAGTTTTCTTTCTCTTGTTTTTGCTTTGTTTCTTTTCTAAAACACAAAAAGACCAAAAATATTTCTGCTATTTCTCTTTATTATTTGTTTATTTGGTTTCTTGTTCCTATTTTGCTTTTTTTTTACTATCGTTGGTTTGCTATGAGAAAATCCAAAAAGATTTTACTTTCGTTCGATGACTCTAATATCGAAATCCAAAAATATTTGTTGTTCTTTTTTTGTTTTGTATAGTTTGATGCAGGGTTAAGTGGTCTCTCAAGGCTATAATGGAGCATGGTTTTCATTTTATATCATTCGAGCCACACAATTATAGCAATAATGACGATCTACGACAATCTGCTTGTGGTGAGAGGCTGGTATGAACTCTATTTGTTTTCATGTTTGTACATATACTCATCTATGTGAAGGTACTTAGTTTATTCATGTGAGGTGTATGTTACTCAGTTATATTCAGTAGTACCGCTCTCTCACGACTGGTTTCAATTTACATTTGGTGGGTAACATTTTACATTCGCGTTTGCTTGCATTGCTCTTTTCATATAGCGGTATTGACATTGTGGTATCCTCCTCTGACTGTTTTATTTGAATCGACTTGGCACGTGCTCACACATGCATATGATGAACAATAGTCAATTAATCCTTGATGATTTATTTTGCCTCGGAGTTCTTGCATTGCTTTTATGCCATTTTTAATCGCGTTTCGTCGCAAGCATGATTATAACCGCCAATGCATTTTTGATTGTCGCTTCCCAGTCTTTTGCTAGCCTTCACCTGTACTGAGCAGAGTTACTGCTCGTGCATCCAACTACCGAACCAAAGCATGCCAAATGAGTCCACCATATCTACCTACACGTGGTATTTTATCGCCACTCCAAGCAAATTTGCATGTGCTACCTTTAAAACCTTCAAACAAACCCTCGTTTTGTGACATTGTTTTTAGCTCATGAGAATGTGAGAGTTATTGTCGTCTTCCATGCTTTACTAAGGACCGCAAGACTCGTTAGCTTCATCTCGCTTGTCAATAAAAAATGATAGATATAAAACGAAGAAGAGCTGGTTTGACCACAACTTCCAAAAGGGGAAGAAAATAGGAAATTGTAAGAAAGTGGCACTCCTCCATGGTTTGTGTTTGTTGGTCGGCACCCAAGGATTCGGCTAGCCATGGTATGTGTAAGCAATGGATGGGAGGAGTGTCACGGTTTTATAAGTAGCATAGATGAAAAGAGGCTTCGACCAAATATTTCGGAATCTCAAACTTGTTTAGTATGGAAGATGACAAAAACCCTTTTACCGATTCGTTGACAAAAGCAACCACCACTCAAAAAGCAATTTTACCTCAGTTTTACAAATGAAAATCTCTAGCACATGTTTAATCTCTTCTTTCCTTTGCAAAGGACCATTCAACCACCACAATGTTGAGTCACCATTCTCTCTTTTAAAAGCACTTTCCTAGAAGCATTGGCAGTCATTATTAGTGTAATGTGCTTGTCCCAAGACAAGATTATTTATTGCATATTTGTGATGCTTGCATCTTTCGATATCTTTACTTCTAGTCTTCTTTTGGACTTCAGAGGTGCCCTGTGCATTTATGTTTTGCTTCCAAATAGGGGCAAGCGAGATACCACTTTGTCTTACTTCATTATGACTATTGCAATCTTGCAAGTGTTTATGTTTCATGTTTCTTATCATTGCTATTGGTATCCATTCATGGTTTGCATTACTGCTGATTATGTTGTTTCACATGCTCCTTATTTATGAATTAGCTAAGTATTTGATCATCCGTGAGAATATGTACATCTTATGGAACAAATAGGTTCGTGAAAGTCTTTTATCGCACTCTGTTGTCACTGAATTGCTTGAGGACAAGCAATAAGCTAAGCTTGGGGGGAGTTGATACGTCCAAAACGTATCTACTTTCCCGAACCTTTTTGTTATTATTTTCCCTCAAACTTGTGTGTTTTGAATGCAACTAACGCGGACTAACGCTGTTTTTAGCAGAATTGCCCTGGTGTCTTGTTTTTGTGCAGAAAATCAACTTTCGGGAAAAGTCCCAGAAATATACCCAAATGCCTTATTTTCCCGGGGAACTCACGGAGCCAGAAGGTGAAGAGCAGGGGGGCCTGGAGCTGGGAGTAGATGGCCTAAGCGCGGCCCAGGCCTAGCCGCGCCTGGGGGTGTATTCCCGACCCCTTTGTTGTTTCGGCCTCCCCTTTCGGCTATAAGACCCTCATCACGAGAAAACCCCAGGGGGTTCGAAGTTATTCCAGAGAAAAGTCCATAGCGCCGCCGCCTCGCAAAACCCTATTTCGGAGGCAGGAACTCCGTTCTGGCACCCTGCCGGGACGGGGAATTGGAGGAGATCACCGCCATCGCCATCACCGACGCCTCTCCATCAACCATCCATGATTCCCCCATCCATGTGTGAGTAGTTCCCTCGCTGTAGGCTGAAGGGGATGGTCGGGATTGGATGAGTTCGTTCATGTAATAGCATTAGAATTGTTTGGGGCATAGTGCCTAGTATCCGTTGTGAGTATTTTATGCATTGTTGCAACTTGTTATACTTAATGCTTGTCACTTTGGGCCCGAGTGTCATGATCTCAGATCTGAACATATTGTGTTTTCATGATGATGCTTTATATATTGTTCTTGATCATATCTGCAAGTTGTATACACATGTCATTGTCCGGAACCCGAGGCCCCGAAGTGACAATAATCGGAAAACCGGAGGGGATGGCTTTGATGTGAGGATCACGTGTGTTCACGGAGTGTTAATGCTTTGCTCCGGTACTCTATTAAAAGGAGTACCTTAATTACCAGTAGTTTCCCTCGAGGCCCCGCTGCAACGGGCTGGTTGGACAAAAGATGTCGCGCAAGTTTATCATTGTGAGCACGCGCGACTAAATAGGAACACACGCCTATGGTTATTTTATTCTTGGATACTTGCATCACTTTATCTGCAAATGCCCATGTTAGCTATTATATGAGTCGTCTCATTCATGCAACGCCCGGTTATCCATCCTTGTGCCTACAGTATTTTAATCCTGCTGTTTACCGCATCCACCACTACTGCTATTTTTACTTTATTTCCACTGTTACTTTATTACTGCCACTGCTATAAAATTGTTGCTACTGATAAACCTCTGCGAGCTAGTCTATTTCCAGGTGCAGCTGAATTGACAACTCAACTGTCAAGGCTTATATTTATTCTTTGGCTCCCCTTGTGTCGAATCAGCAAATTGGGTAATACTTCCCTCGAAGACTGTTGCAATTCCCTATACTTGTGGGTCATCAGTTGACAACAAAATTGGGGCATGATCACTAAAAGCGTGGATGAGAGGCATGTTGTAAACATTGGACATAGGGAAATTAACAAACCTAGTTCACAAGGCATCTATCTAATCTTTGAAATAAAGGCGTAGAAGAAAATCTTCTATTTGTCCAAGTGTAAGCCGGACCACTATAACCCAGGTCAAAAAGGCCGGCAGTTTTAACAAGGTTTCTGAACGATTGACATTAGCATTGGTTTAGTCATGATCATACATAATGCCGTTCATATCTCCAATACATAGCATAGGAAGGTTGATATTTACATTTACAAAATCTGCAACTTGCTCCCAAATAGTACTGTATATAGGTGGTAAGGGTCTCCATAAACACAGATTAAACCAAAGGAACAGTTTGAGCCCTTGTCTTTAACTACTGCTAATATAAGGTGGAAAGCTTCCAGATGCACAGAAACTAGGAGCTCGTTCGTCCACATAAGCCAGAGCCTTCCTGATCGTCTTCTAGAAGGTACTAAAATACTACAATGCATATTAAACAAGAGGTAATATCTACAGGGGTGAACTTACTAGTCTTAATTTCTGACAAGAAAATTACCTGCAGTTTTTTTGTTCTGATCATCCTAGGTGCAACATCTTAGAACTGCCAAGGACCCTGCCCATGCCTTGGCAATTCCATCAGAGTGCTCTCATGGTGCTCGTGGCGCCTTGAAGGCTAGCGTCGTTGCCTGATCATCCAGAGTGATGTGACCGTTGCTTTGCACTTCCTGCACAAGAGGCCAGCCAAGAACAGAACTTCTTGGAGGTTGATCTTGGGTTGCAGCATCTGCATTGTAGTCGGATTTAGTGGGAGAAGCAAACAAATGAGCACCGATTTAGATCCCGCGAGCCACTCGAGGAGGTGAGAAAGCTCCAGTACGAGAATCTGCCGTGTCCTGTGTGCCATGCGACGACGAGTGAAGATCAAAATTGGTAGGATCAAGGGAGGCCGCTGTAATGCTCTTGCCTTATTCATCAGCCTCGATGCACAGAGGGTTTCCCAGCAGAGTGCTCCCAGTACTGCGCACAGTCCTACCTCTATCCATTTGGTCGGGTGCTTGACGATGGCGCCAAGTGGAAGCACCATGGTAATTGACAGTATATCCAACAACATATCGGTTGAAATTTCCAGATTGAATTGGAGTTGACGAATCCCAGCGAGATTTTTTGATCCGAGCCCTAACCTCTGTATTGGTGGCCTGACGATTCTGCTATTCTGTTGCTGCATCTGATCCTCCTCATCCTAGTTGGCAAGGGAGGGGCAGAGGCCCAAGAATCCCTGCCGAACCGGGGGCTCCTCCTGCAGCACAAGCTCTTCCTCCACCTTGAGCTTCAATTCGCCCAGGATGACGTGTGATGGCAGCTCCCGGAGTAAGGAGGGCGCGGAATCCCTCCTCCTCATCGCCGGCTTTAGATTGGCTTGGATCTTCTTGTCATCTGCTCTGATTGGCCCCGACAACGAGACCTCTCACACCGCTGGTGATGCGGACGCCATCAGCTTGGGGAGTGGCCGTTCTCTTCCTTGGCGGAAGGTAACGGCGCAGCGCCGGTGGCGCCGGCCGCTTTGAGGATGGGGAAGAGCGAGTGGGTGAGCAGCGAGCTAAGCCAGGCGTGGCATTCGATGAGTGGGTTGTTCTCGATGACCTCATCGGCGGTGTGTTCCACTACTTAGGGTGGCAGAGTAGTAGTAATTGCACGGGTGGCAATGTTGCTAGAATGGAAGTGAAATGCAGGGGATTGTTCGCCGATTAGTTGCTGCTGTTGGTTGACATCTGTCATAGCTAGGTGTTTGGAAGATGAAGGGGCCGTGGGGTCGGCAGCTAGCATTGTGGGCTGGAGAGAAGTGGAGGCGCGAAAGGCCCAGTAAGATGGTGGACTCTTAATTACTGCTAAGGCAAAGTTTTGGTCCAAGATTATATATGGCCTCCTGATGTCTACGGGTGCTTCTATTCTTGTAGACAGTGTTGGGCCTCCAAGAGCAGAGGTTTGCAGAACAGCAGCAAGTTTCCCTTAAGTGGATCACCCAAGGTTTATCGAACTCAGGGAGGAAGAGGTCAAAGATATCCCTCTCATGCAACCCTGCAACCACAAAGCAAGAAGTCTCTTGTGTCCCCAACACACCTAATAGGTGCACTAGTTCGGCGAAGAGATAGTGAAATACAAGTGGTATGAATGAATATGAGCAGTAGTACGGCGCCAGAAAAGTGCTTGCTGGCGTGCAGTTGATGGTAGTAATATTGCAGGAAGTAAAGATGCGAGTAAAACGAGTAAACAAGCAGCGATAGCGATATTTAGGAACAAGGCCTAGGGATCATACTTTCACTAGTGGACACTCTCAACATTGATCACATAACAGAATAAATAGATAGATGCTAGACTCTACACCCTCTTGTTGGATGATGAACACCACTAACCGTGTAGGATTACACGAACCCTCAATGCCGGAGTTAACAAGCTCCACAATATTCAATGTTCATATTTAAATAACCTTAGAGTGCATGACAGATCAACATAACCAAACCAAGTACTAACATAGCATGCACACTTGTCACCTTCACACTACGAAAGGAGGAATAGATCACATCAATACTATCATAGCAATAGTTAACTTCATAATCTACAAGAGATCACAATCATAGCCTACGCCAAGTACTACACGATGCACACACTTGTCACCATTACACCGTGCGGGAGGAATAAACTACTTTAATAACATCACTAGAGTAGCACACAGATAAATTGTGATACAAAACACATTGCAATCATAAAGAGATATAAATAAGCACTTCACTATGCCATTCATAACAGTGAATAAGTATTCTGTGAAATATAGCCTAAGAGACCCACACGGTGCACACACTGTCACGTTTACACACGTGGGACAAGGAGTCTCCGGAGATCACATAAGTAAAACCCACTTGACTAGCATAATGACATCTAGATTACAAGCATCATCATATGAATCTCAATCATGTAAGGCAGCTCATGAGATTATTGTATTGAAGCACATAGGAGAGAGATTAACCACATAGCTACCGGTACAGCCCCGAGCCTCGATGGAGAACTACTCCCTCCTCATGGGAGACAGCAGCGGTGATGAAGATGGCAGTGGTGTCGATGGAGAAGCCTTCCGGGGCCCGGCGGCGTGCCGGAACAGAGACTCCTGTCCCCCAGATCTTGGCTTCGCGATGGCGGCGGCTCTGGAAGGTTTTCTCTGGTTTCGTCGAACGTGATAGGGTTTTCGCGACGGAGGCTTTAAGTAGGCGGAAGGGCAACGCGGGGGGCCACACGAGGGCCCCACACGCTAGGGCCGCGCGGCCAAGACCTGGGCCACGCCGCCCTAGTGTGGCGGCGCCTCGTGGCCCCACTTCCTTTCCCCCTCGGTCTTCTGGAAGCTTCGTGCAAAAATAGGACCCTGGGCGTTGATTTCGTCCAATTCCGAGAATACTTCCTTACTAGGATTTCGAAACCAAAAACAGCGAGAAAACAAGAACTGGCTCTTCGGCATCTCGTTAATAGGTTAGTGCCGAAAAATGCAGAAATACGACATATAATGTGTATAAAACATGTAGATATCATCAATAATGTAGCATGGAACATAAGAAATTATCGATACGTCGGAGACGTATCAGCATCCCCAAGCTTAGTTCTCGCTCGTCCCGAGCGAGTAAACGATAACAAAGATAATTTCGGAGTGACATGCCATCCTAACCTTGATCATACTATTGTAAGCATATGTAATGAATGCAGCGATCAAAACAATGGTAATGACATGAGTAAACAAATGAATCATAAAGCAAATACTTTTCATGAATAGTACTTTCAAGACAAGCATCAATAAGTCTTGCATAAGAGTTAACTCATAAAGCAATAAATTCATAGTAAAGGTATTGAAGCAACACAAAGGAAGATTAAGTTTCAGCGGTTTCTTTCAACTTATAACATGTATATCTCATGGATAGTTGTCAATGCAAAGTAATATAACAAGTGCAATATGCAAGTATGTAGGAATCAATGCACAGTTCACACAAGTGTTTGCTTCTTGAGGTGGAGAGAAATAGGTGAACTGACTCAACATAAAAGGTAAAAGAATGGACCTTCGCAGAGGGAAGCATTGATTGCTATATTTGTGCTAGAGCTTTGGTTTTGAAAACATAAAGAGAGCATAAAAGTAAAATTTTGAGAGGTGTTTGTTGTTGTCAACGAATGGTAGTGGGCACTCTAACCCCCTTGCCGGACAAACCTTCAAAGAGCGGCTCCCATGAATTATTTTTATTTTTGGGTGGCACTCCTTCCAACCTTTCTTTCACAAACCATGGCTAACCGAATCCTCGGGTGCCTGCCAACAATCTCATACCATGAAGGAGTGCCTTTTTATTTTAGTTTAATTATGATGACACTCCTCCCCACCTTTGCTTTCTCAAGCCATGGCTAACCGAATCCTTCGGGTGCCGTCCAACAATCACATACCATGGAGGAGTGTCTATTTAGGTTAATTAATTTGGGACTGGGAATCCCATTGCCAGCTCTTTTTGCAAAATTATTGGATAAGCGGATGAAGCCACTAGTCCATTGGTGAAAGTTGCCCAACAAGAATGAAAGATAAACACCACATACTTCCTCATGAGCTATAAAACATTGACACAAATCAGAGGTGATAAATTTTGAATTATTTAAAGGTAGCACTCAAGCAATTTACTTTGGAATGGCGGAGAAATACCATGTAGTGGGTAGGTATGGTGGACACAAATGGCATAGTGGTTGGCTCAAGGATTTTGGATGCATGAGAAGTATTCCCTCTCGATACAAGGCTTAGGCTAGCAAGGTTATTTTAAACAAACACAAGGATGAACCGGTGCAGCAAAACTCACATAAAAGACATATTGTAAACATTATAAGACTCTACACCGTCTTCCTTGTTGTTCAAACTCAATACTAGAAATTATCTAGACTTTAGAGAGACCAATTATGCAAACCAAATTTTAGCAAGCTCTATGTATTTCTTCATTAATAGGTGCAAAGTATATGATGCAAGAGCTTAAACATGAGCACAACAATTGCCAAGTATAAAATTATTCAAGACATTTTAGAATTACTACATGTAGCATTTCCCGATTCCAACCATATAACAATTTACGAAGCAGTTTCAACCTTCGCCATGAACATTAAAAGCTAAGAACACATGTGTTCATATGAACCAGCGGAGCGTGTCTCTCTCCCACACAAGCATTTATTCAAACAAAAACAAAAACAAAAACAAATAGACGCTCCAAGTAAAGTACATAAGATGTGATGGAATAAAAATATAGTTTCAGGGGAGGAACCTGATAATGTTGTCGATGAAGAAGGGGATGCCTTGGGCATCCCCAAGCTTAGACGCTTGAGTCTTCTTAAAATATGCAGGGGTGAACCACCGGGGCATCCCCAAGCTTAGACTTTTCACTCTTCTTGATCATAGTATATCATCCTCCTCTCTTGACCCTTGAAAACTTCCTCCACACCAAACTTTAAGCAAACTCATTAGAGGGTTAGTGCACAATCAAAAATTCACATGTTCAGAGGTAACACAATCATTCTTAACACTTCTGGTCATTGCACAAAACTTCTGAAAGTTAATGGAACAAAGAAACTCATTCAACTTAACAAAAGCGGCAATGCGAAATAAAAGGCAGAATCTGTCAAAAACAGAACAGTCCGTAAAGACGAACCTGGAAGGGGCACTTAACTTGCTCAAACGGAAAAACTCAAAACTAATGAAAGTTGCGTACATATCTGAGGATCACACACGTAAATTTGCAGATTTTTTTGATTTTTTTACAGAGACTTCTGGGCGAATTCGTGACAGACAGCAATGCTGTTTCTGCGCAGCAATCCAAATCTAGTATCAACTTTACCATAGAGACTTTACTTGGCACAAAAACAAGATAAGGAGAGGTTGCTACAGTAGTAAACAACTTCCAAGACTCAACAAAACAAAAATTGCTGTAGTAAAATAAACACATGGGTTATCTCCCAAGAAGTTCTTTCTTTATAGCCATTAAGATGGGCTCAACAGTTTTAATGATGCACTCGCAAGAAATAAGAGTTGAAGCAAAAGAGAGCATCAAGAGGCAAATTCAAAACAAATTTAAGTCTAACATGCTTCCTATACATAGGAATCTTGTAAATAAACAAGTTCATGAAGAGCAAAGTAACAAGCATAGGAAGATAAAACCAGTGTAACTTCAAAAATTTCAGCATATAGAGAGGTGTTTTAGTAACATGAAAATTTCTACAACCATATTTTCCTCTCTCATAATAATTTTCAGAGGCATCATGAACAAACTCAACAATATAAGTATCACATAAAGCATTCTTATTCACATGCATAAAAGTATCATTACTCTCCACATAAGCATAATCAATTTTATTAGTTGTAGTGGGAGCAAATTCAACAAAGTAGCTATCATTATTATTCTCATCATCAAATATAGGAGGCAAAGTATCATCAAAGTAAATTTTCTCCTCAATGCTTGGGGGACTAAAAATATCATGCTCATCAAAGCCAGCTTCCCCAAGCATAGAATTTTCCATATCATTAGCAACAATAGTATTCAAAGTGTTCATACTAATATGTTCCATGGGTTTTTAAATTTTCGCATCAAACCATCCATGTCTTAAATCAGGAAATAGAATAAGAAGCTCACTGTTGTCCATTATGCCAAACTAGTGTAAACAAGAAACAAAAAGATGCAATTGCAGGATCTAAAGGAAATAGCTTCGAGCACACACACAACGGCAATAGAAAAGTACTTATTACCTGGGACCGTAGTATGAGTGCCTTTTACCTTTCCTCCCCGGCAACGGCGCCAGAAAATAGCTTGATGTCTACGGGTGCTTCTATTCTTGTAGATAGTGTTGGGCCTCCAAGAGCAGAGGTTTGTAGAACAGTAGCAAGTTTCCTTTAAGTGGATCACCCAAGGTTTATCGAACTCAGGGAGGAAGAGGTCAAAGATATCCCTCTCATGCAACCCTGCAACCACAAAGCAAGAAGTCTCTTGTGTCCCCAACACACCTAATAGGTGCACTAGTTCGGCGAAGTGATAGTGAAATACAAGTGGTATGAATGAATATGAGCAGTAGTACGGCGCCAGAAAAGTGCTTGCTGGCGTGCAGTTGATGGTAGTAATATTGCAGGAAGTAAAGATGCAGTAAAACAGTAAACAAGCAGCGATAGCAGTATTTAGGAACAAGGCCTAGGGATCATACTTTCACTAGTGGACACTGATGTCTACGGGAGCTTCTATTCTTGTAGACAGTGTTGGGCCTCCAAGAGCAGAGGTTTGTAGAACAGCAGCAAGTTTCCCTTAAGTGGATACACAAGGTTTATCGAACTCAGGGAGGAAGAGGTCAAAGATATCCCTCTCATGCAACCCTGCAACCACAAAGCAAGAAGTCTCTTGTGTCCCCAACACACCTAATAGGTGCACTAGTTCGGCGAAGAGATAGTGAAATACAGGTGGTATGAATAAGTAGTAGCAACGGCAACGACACCGGAAAAGTGCTTTGCCCAGGACAAGTAAACAAGCAGTAGTAACGCAGCGAGTAGTAACGCAGCAGTGAGTAACGCATGAGAAACGAGTAAACAAGCGAGTGATAGCAGTATTTAGGAACAAGGCCTAGGGATTACACTTTCACTAGTGGACACTCTCAACATTGATCACATAACAGAATAGATAAATGCATACTCTACACTTTTGTTGGATGATGAACACATTGCGTAGGATTACACGAACCCTCAATGCCGGAGTTAACAAGCTCCACAATAATGCTCATATTTTAGTAACCTTTAGTGTAAGATAGATCAACGAGACTAAACCAAGTACTAGCATAGCATGCACACTCGTCACCTTCATGCATATGTAGGAGGAATAGATCACATCAATATTATCATAGCAATAGTTAACTTCGCAATCTACAAGAGATCATGATCATAGCATAAACCAAGTACTAACACGGTGCACGCACTCGTCACCTTTGCACACATGCGGGAGGAATAAACTACTTTAATAACAAATCACTAGAGTAGCACATAGATAAATTGTGATACAAAACATGTTGCAATCTTGAAGAGATATAAATAAGCACTTCACTACGCCATTCAACGGTGAATAAGTATTCTGTGAAATATGGCCTAAGAGACCCACACGGTGCACACACTTGTCACCTTTACACACGTGGGACTAGGAGTCTCCGGAGATCACATAAGTAAAACTCACTTGACTAGCATAATGACATCTAGATTACAAGCATCATCATTTGAATCTCAATCATGTAAGGCAGCTCATGAGATTATTGTATTGAAGCACATAGGAGAGAGATGAACCACATAGCTACCGGTACAGCCCCGAGCCTCGATGGAGAACTACTCCCTCCTCATGGGAGCAACAGCGGTGATGAAGATGGCGGTGGAGATGGCAGCGGTGTCGATGGAGAAGCCTTCCGGGGCACTTCCCCGCTCCGGCGGGTGCCGGAACGGAGACTCCTGTCCCCCGGATCTTGGCTTCGCGATGGCGGCGGCTCCGGAAGGTTTTTGTGGTTTTCGTCGAACGCCCCGAGGTTTTTAGGTCGGGGGCTTTATATAGGCGGAGAGGCGGCGCAGGAGGGCCGACGGGGGGCCGGACTATAGGGCGGCGCGGCCCCCTGCGGCCGCGCCGGCCTGTAGTTTGGTGGGCCCGTGGCCCCCCTCGACTTCTCCGGTGTGTTCCGGATGCTTCCGGGGATTCTAAGATCTTTGGCTTTGATTTCGTCCGATTCCGAGAATATTTCGTTACTAGGATTTCGAAACCAAAAACAGCAGAAAACGAGAACCGGCACTTCGGCATCTTGTTAATAGGTTAGTTCCGGAAAATGCACGAATATGACATAAAGTGTGCATATAACATGTAGATAACATCAATAATGTGGCATGGAACACAAGAAATTATCGATACGTTGGAGACGTATCGGCATCCCCAAGCTTAGTTCTGCTCGTCCCGAGCGAGTAAAACGATAACAAAGATAATTTCTGGAGTGACATGCCATCATAAACTTGATCATACTATTTGTAAAGCATATGTAGTGAATGCAGCGATCAAAACAATGTATATGACATGGGTAAACAAGCTGAATCATAAAGCAAAGACTTTTCATGAATAGCACTTCAAGACAAGCATCAATAAGTCTTGCATAAGAGTTAACTCATAAAGTAATAATTCAAAGTAAAGGTATTGAAGCAACACAAAAGAAGATGAAGTTTCAGCGGTTGCTTTCAACTTATAACATGTATATCTCATGGATAATTGTCAATGCAAAGCAATATAACAAATGCAATATGCAAATATGTAAGAATCAATGCACAGTTCACACAAGTGTTTTCTTCTTGAGATGGAGAGAAATAGGTGAACTGAATCAATGAAAGTAAAAGAATGGTCCTCCATAGAGGAAAAGCATCGATTGCTATATTTGTGCTAGAGCTTTGATTTTGAAAACATAAAGAGAGCATAAAAATAAAGTTTTGAGAGGTGTATGTTGTTGTCAACGAACGGTAGCGGGTACTCTAACCCCCTTGCCAGACAAACCTTCAAAGAGCGGCTCCAATTTTATTTTATTTTTGGATGGCACTCCTTCCAACCTTTCTTTCACAAACCATGGCTAACCGAACCCTCGGGTGCCTGCCAACAATCTCATACCATGAAGGAGTGCCTTTTTATTTTAGTTTTATTATGATGACACTCCTCCCAACCTTTGCTTACACAAGCCATGGCTAACCGAATCCTTCGGGTGCCGTCCAACAATCACATACCATGGAGGAGTGTCTATTTTTGTTAATTAATTTGGGACTCGGGAATCCCATTGCCAGCTCTTTTTGCAAAATTATTGGATAAGCGGATGAAGCCACTAGTCCATTGGTGAAAGTTGCCCAACAAGATTGAAAGATAAACACCACATACTTCCTCATGAGCTATAAAACATTGACACAAATCAGAGATGATAAATTTTGAATTGTTTAAAGGTAGCACTCAAGCAATTTACTTTGGAATGGCAGGAAATACCATGTAGTAGGTAGGTATGGTGGACACAAATGGCATAGTGTTGTTTGGCTCAAGGATTTGGATGCATGAGAAGTATTCCCTCTCGATACAAGGTTTAGGCTAGCAAGGCTTATTTGAAACAAACACAAGGATAAACTGGTGCAGCAAAACTCACATAAAAGACATATTGAAAACATTATAAGACTCTACACCGTCTTCCTTGTTGTTCAAAACTCAATACTAGAAATTATCTAGACTTTAGAGAGACCAATTATGCAAACCAAATTTTAGCATGCTCTATGTATTCTTCACTAATAGGTGCAAAGTATATGATGCAAGAGCTTAAACATGAGCACAACAATTGCCAAGTATCACATTACCCAAGACATTATAGCAATTACTACATGTATCATTTTCCAATTCCAACCATATAACAATTTAACGAAGAGGAAACTTCGCCATGAATATTATGAGCTAAGAACACATGTGTTCATATGAACCAGCGGAGCGTGTCTCTCTCCCACACAAGCATGATGTAATCCAATTTATTCAAACAAAAACAAAAATAAAAGCACACAGACGCTCCAAGTAAAGCACATAAGATGTGACCGAATAAAAATATAGTTTCAAGAGAAGGAACCTGATAATTTATCGATGAAGAAGGGGATGCCTTGGGCATCCCCAAGCTTAGACACTTGAGTCTTCTTGATATATGCAGGGATGAACCACCGGGGCATCCCCAAGCTTAGACTTTTCACTCTTCTTGATCGTAGTATATCATCCTCCTCTCTTGACCCTTGAAAACTTCCTCCACACCAAACTCGAAACAACTCATTAGAGGGTTAGTGGACAATAAAAATTAACATGTTCAGAGGTGACACAATCATTCTTAACACTTCTGGACATTGCATAAAGCTACTGGACATTAATGGATCAAAGAAATTCATCCAACATAGCAAAAGAGGCAATGCGAAATAAAAGGCAGAATCTGTCAAAACAGAACAGTCCGTAAAGATGGATTTTATTAGGCCACCAGACTTGCTCAAATGAAAATGCTCAAATTGAATGAAAGTTGCGTACATATCTGAGGATCACTCACGTAAATTGGCATAATTTTCTGAGTTACCTACAGAGAATTAGACCCAGATTCGTGACAGCAAAGAAATCTGTTTCTGCGCAGTAATCCAAATCTAGTACTTACTTTACTATCAAAGACTTTACTTGGCACAACAAAACACAAAACTAAGATAAGGAGAGGTTGCTACAGTAGTAAACAACTTCCAAGACACAAATATAAAACAAAGTACTGTAGCAAAATAAACACATGGGTTATCTCCCAAGAAGTTCTTTCTTTATAGCCATTAAGATGGGCTCGGCAGTTTTAATGATGCACTCGCAAGAAATAGTATTTGAAGCAAAAGAGAGCATCAAGAGGCAAATTCAAAACACATTTAAGTCTAACATGCTTCCTATGCATAGGAATCTTGTAAATAAACAAGTTCATGAAGAGCAAAGTAACAAGCATAGGAAGATAAAACAAGTGTAGCTTCAAAAATTTCAGCACATAGAGAGGTGTTTTAGTAACATGAAAATTTCTACAACCATATTTTCCTCTCTCATAATAACTTTCAGTAGCATCATGAGCAAACTCAACAATATAACTATCACATAAAGCATTCTTATCATGAGTCTCATGCATAAAATTATTACTCTCCACATAGGCATAATCAATTTTATTAGTTGTAGTGGGAGCAAATTCAACAAAGTAGCTATCATTATTATTCTTATCAAGTGTAGGAGGCATAGTATAATCACAACAAAATTCACTCTCCATAGTGGGTTGTACCAAAAGACCACTATTATTATCATCACAAATAGGAGGCAAAGTATCATCAAAGAAAATTTTCTCCTCAATGCTTGGGGGACTAAAAAGATCATAAAAACCAGCTTCCCCAAGCTTAGAACTTTCTATATTATTGTCAACAATGGTGTTCAAAGCGTTCATACTAATATTACTACCGGCATGCAAAGAAGATTTCATAGGTTTTTTAATTTTCGCATCAAACAATCCATGTTTTAAACCAGGAAATAGAATAAGAAGCTCACTCTTGTACATTATGCCAAACTAGTGTAAACAAGAAACAACAAGATGCAATTGCGGGATCTAAAGGAAATAGCTTTGAGCACACACACAACGGCGCCGGAAAAATACTTTACACGAGACCGTAGTATGAGAGCCTTTTACCTTTCCTCCCCGGCAACGGCGCCGGAAAAGTGCTTGATGTCTACGGGAGCTTCTATTCTTGTAGACAGTGTTGGGCCTCCAAGAGCGAGAGGTTTGTAGAACAGCAGCAAGTTTCCCTTAAGTGGATACCCAAGGTTTATCGAACTCGGGGAGGAAGAGGTCAAAGATATCCCTCTCATGCAACCACTGCAACCACAAAGCAAGAAGTCTCTTGTGTCCCCAACACACCTAATAGGTGCACTAGTTCGGCGAAGAGATAGTGAAATACAGGTGGTATGAATAAGTAGTAGCAACGGCAACGACACCGAGAAAAGTGCTTTGCCCGGGACGGTAAACAAGCGGTAGTAACGCAGCAGTAGTAACGCAGCGATAGTAACGCGATAAAACGAGTAAACAAGCGGTGATAGCAGTATTTAGGAACAAGGCCTAGGGATTACACTTTCACTAGTGGACACTCTCAACATTGATCACATAACGAGAATAGATAAATGCATACTCTACACTTTTGTTGGATGATGAACACATTGCGTAGGATTACACGAACCCTCAATGCCGGAGTTAACAAGCTCCACAATAATGCTCATATTTTAGTAACCTTTAGTGTAAGATAGATCAACGAGACTAAACCAAGTACTAGCATAGCATGCACACTTGTCACCTTCATGCATATGTAGGAGGAATAGATCACATCAATATTATCATAGCAATAGTTAACTTCGCAATCTACAAGAGATCATGATCATAGCATAAACCAAGTACTAACACGGTGCACGCACTGTCACCTTTGCACACATGCAGGAGGAATAAACTACTTTAATAACAAATCACTAGAGTAGCACATAGATAAATTGTGATACAAAACATGTTGCAATCTTGAAGAGATATAAATAAGCACTTCACTACGCCATTCAACAGTGAATAAGTATTACGTGAAATATGGCCTAAGAGACCCACACGGTGCACACACTTGTCACCTTTACACACGTGGGACTAGGAGTCTCCGGAGATCACATAAGTAAAACTCACTTGACTAGCATAATGACATCTAGATTACAAGCATCATCATATGAATCTCAATCATGTAAGGCAGCTCATGAGATTATTGTATTGAAGCACATAGGAGAGAGATGAACCACATAGCTACCGGTACAGCCCCGAGCCTCGATGGAGAACTACTCCCTCCTCATGGGAGCAGCAGCGGTGATGAAGATGGCGGTGGAGATGGCAGCGGTGTCGATGGAGAAGCCTTCGGGGGCACTTCCCCACTCCGGCGGGGTGCCGGAACAGAGACTCCTGTCCCCCAGATCTTGGCTTCGCGATGGCGGCGGCTCTGGAAGGTTTTTGTGGTTTTCGTCGAACGCCCCGAGGTTTTTAGGTCAGGGGCTTTATATAGGCGGAGAGGCGGCGCAGGAGGGCTGACAGGGGGGCCAGACTATAGGGCGGCGCGGCCCCCCCTCTGGCCGCGCTAGCCTGTAGTTTGGTGGGCCTGTGGCCCCCCTCGACTTCTCCGGTGTGTTCGGATGCTTCCGGGGATTCTAAGATCTTTGGCTTTGATTTCGTCCGATTCGAGAATATTTCGTTACTAGGATTTCTGAAACCAAAAACAGCGAAAAACGAGAAGCGGCACTTCGGCATCTTGTTAATAGGTTAGTTCCGAGAAAATGCACGAATATGACATAAAGTGTGCATATAACATGTAGATAACATCAATAATGTGGCATGGAACACAAGAAATTATCGATACGTTGGAGACGTATCGGACACTCTCAACATTGATCACATAACAGAATAAATAGATAGATGCTAGACTCTACACCCTCTTGTTGGATGATGAACACCACTAAGCTGTGTAGGATTACACGAACCCTCAATGCCGGAGTTAACAAGCTCCACAATATTCAATGTTCATATTTAAATAACCTTAGAGTGCATGATAGATCAACATGACCAAACCAAGTACTAACACAGCATGCACACTTGTCACCTTCACACTACGAAAGGAGGAATAGATCACATCAATACTATCATAGCAATAGTTAACTTCATAATCTACAAGAGATCACAATCATAGCCTACGCCAAGTACTAACACGGATGCACACACTTGTCACCATTACACCGTGCGGGAGGAATAAAACTACTTTAATAACATCACTAGAGTAGCACACAGATAAATTGTGATACAAAACACATTGCAATCATAAAGAGATATAAATAAGCACTTCACTATGCCATTCATAACGGTGAATAAGTATTACGTGAAATATAGCCTAAGAGACCCACACGGTGCACACACTTGTCACCTTTACACACGTGGGACAAGGAGTCTCCGGAGATCACATAAGTAAAACCCACTTGACTAGCATAATGACATATAGATTACAAGCATCATCATATGAATCTCAATCATGTAAGGCAGCTCATGAGATTATTGTATTGAAGCACATAGGAGAGAGATTAACCACATAGCTACCGGTACAGCCCCGAGCCTCGATGGAGAACTACTCCCTCCTCATGGGAGACAGCAGCGGTGATGAAGATGGCGGTGGTGTCGATGGAGAAGCCTTCCGGGTCCCGGCGGCGTGCCGGAACAGAGACTCCTGTCCCCCAGATCTTGGCTTCGCGATGGCGGCGGCTCTGGAAGGTTTTCTCTGGTTTCGTCGAACGTGATAGGGTTTTCGCGACGGAGGCTTTAAGTAGGCGGAAGGGCAACGCAGGGGGCCACACGAGGGCCCCACACGCTAGGGCCGCGCGGCCAAGACCTGGGCCGCGCCGCCCTAGTGTGGCGGCGCCTCGTGGCCCCACTTCCTTTCCCCCTCGGTCTTCTAGAAGCTTCGTGCAAAAATAGGACCCTGGGCGTTGATTTCGTCCAATTCCGAGAATATTTCCTTACTAGGATTTCTGAAACCAAAAACAGCAGAAAACAAGCAATCGGCTCTTCGGCATCTCGTTAATAGGTTAGTGCCGGAAAATGCATAAATACGACATATAATGTGTATAAAACATGTAGATATCATCAATAATGTAGCATGGAACATAAGAAATTATCGATACGTCGGAGACGTATCACCTCCTCACTTGCATTGTATAGCAACATATTGTCCTGCTCCATTTGACGTTCCATCTGAAACGGCTCCGGGTTTTGCTCCTGGCTCTGGTTGTACTCCACCTCCATTTCTTCTATGTGCTTCTCTGGGACCTGAGCAGGTTCTCTGATGGTAATCTGCAGTAAGCTGTCGTCGGTGCCGTGTTGACATCTTTGTGTTTTCCCATCTTCACCATATTGCATCGACACCTGGGCAGCTTGCATGTCAAGAGTTGGAGGACGCGTGTTGTTGGTGGCGTCCGCAGGCGGTGCAACAGTGTTTGTTGTCTCATCTAGACGAACAGCTGCCGGAGACGAGGTTTGGCCGGCGGTGAGAGCACCATTCTTTCTGCTTCTTTCCGTTCTGCTCAAAATCTCAGTTATTGTTGCTTCAGTGAGCCTTACTTTTCTTTCTCCTAGCTAATGAAAAAGATTGTTGAAACTGCTTAACTCTAGGTTTTGAAATATGCTGAAAATTAGTGCTGCATTTGCTGCTTTGTCTATTGGGATTTGTGCTTCATATATAATCCAAGTGCCATATCTCTGGAAAGGAACTTCTTGTGGGTTGTGGTTGTGCCTCATTCTCTCTGAAACAATGCTCTTTCGCAAATATCATTGATCAATCGTGTGAAACATGACTCCACAAAATAAACAAATTATGCCTGTTTTTTCCATAATGCAAATAAGAAACACATTCGTTGGTTGGGCCAATCTTAATATTGATACGGTCTCAGATAGGATCACTGATAGTGTGCCTTATGACTCCCCATATATAATCAGCATGGGCATTGATCATATTGAGACGAGGCTGGTGAAATTAAGAGGGAGTGCCAACTAGGTTGATAATATCAGCAAGCAACTTGAGAGATCTATTTTCCTTTGGTATTCCATAAGCTCTAACTGTGACATAAACAAATCTGAATGAGTATCTAGGAGGTGTAGCAAGTTGCATGTATGTTTGCTGTTATATCTGAAAACCCTCTCCCTCCGGATCAGCAAACTCCAAGAGAAGAATATCTGGTCCTAATCTCCATTTCTGCCTCTCATAAACCCGCATCATAGCAAGGAAAGAAGGAAAAGTTACTTTGAAAACATACTCATGCGCTTGGATAATATCTCCATAGTTGGCTCGCCAAGCTCTCTTCATCTGCGTCTGCAAGGTTGTTAGAGAGATGGCTCTTGGTGTTGTTCTTGTGGCTGCCAATCATATAAATGGCATATTGTCCTCCTTGAGCATGCTGCTGTGTGTTGTGCTCTTGATCCAAGATGGTCATGGCTTGCATGTCGATCTCTAGATGTGGTATTTCTGACACTTGAATCACCGGCTCGTTGTGAGGAGCTGATGGACTTCCCTCCGGCCTGATCGATGAGAGTGGAGCTGGCTCCATTGATCCTTCTGGCTGATTCTCTTTGTCAGAGAGACCCAAGTTGTTTGTACCTTCAAACTGCAAAAGAACAAACTAATGTCGAGTGGGTGTAGGTGGTTCGTATAGATTCGGTGCTGTGGGGCGTCTGGGTGGTGACTGGTTGTGATTCGAGCGTCTCATGAGCGAGCGACGAAGCTAGATTTATGGGTGGAAGAAGGATAAGTTTAGGGTTGGAGGAGAAGGAGGGGCAAGGGGAGCGGCATAGCGCCAGACGCCACACGGGGAAAAATCATTTAGGGATACCCGCACAACTCAGAGACCGGCATCCCGCGGCATGTGAGCCTCCTCTTGACCTTGTCTCGTCTGCGATTGCCTAGTCATGAAATTGGGTTTCTATAAACGTCATAGAAATCAATAACAACCTTCAGTGCTAGGGCCTGTAGTGGCTCAGTACTACTTTTATGCTTAAATATTGCTCTTTACAGGGAATAACAACAACAATGAAACCTCATTGCACTCAACACTGTATCACTGAATTCCCTTCAACTTTCTTGCAGCATCAAAAAATGAAGATGGACAAGTAGCTAACATCTAGTTTTTTCAATAGATGATAAGTAAAAAATTCATAACATCCTTTTTGAGAGGTGCAATGCGGTGGCTGGACGTACTATGCATATTCATTGGGTGTGAACTACTTGCCTTTCTGCACCACCTTTATTCGTTAGGGTTTTCAATTTTCGTGCCCTCGGGTCCTTAGTTGTGCTCAGTTTTCCCCAAGCCCTTGTCTGAAACCATCACAGGTGCTGTAACGGCCGGTTGCCCGACGGTTGACTGTTATCTTCTGACTAGTGGGGCCACGTAAAGCCCGCAAAGACACGTCAGACCATCCATCTTTGTTTGATCGTAAGCATCGTTGTATCCCTGACCAAAACGCGAACGAGTGGGGCTTCGGTATATCTAATGACAAGTGGGGCCATGACGCTGATACAAGGGGCAATACACGGGTAGGATTAGATTTTTAAACGGAGCTCTACAGCGATGGAACGGAGGAGGTGGCCTGCGGGGTGCCGATATGATATCGACGGCCACAAAGAACTGCATGAGGCGAGACCAGACACATTAGATAGATATGAACTAGACGCGTTTAACCATGCAAAGAAGAAAAGAAATGGTCGACGACATCGACGACTACCTCAAAACTTTGACTGACCGTGTCGGACACGAACGCGAGCAATGTAGAGAAAACTAGTGTCTCTCCTTTCTGGCGTGTATAGATGGGTGCTAGGAGAGTGTGGTGGCGAAGGGAAAGACCTCGTGGTGGTCTGTGGCGTCCAGCATAGCGGGCGGCGTGGCCGTGCCCACAGCGGCGTGCATGCATGTTCGGCATTAGCATCAGCATGTACATTAGGCATTGGCCTCGGTGGTATCTCTGGTTTGTCAGTGATCGAATGAGGGGACGGGATTGAGGGTGCATCCCGACGGTGACCTAGCAGTGGTGGCGAGCATAGCCGTTCTGACCATGCCGATATCGACATCAGCATCGTTTGGATGCTGTGGTGCTCGAATCAAGGTGGGATTTGTTTCTTGTACGCCAAAATGAATTTGAAACAAGTTTCATGTTGAAGGTTAGGTAACGAAAGTTTGTAACTAAAAATCCATGGTGAGGTTCTTTTTGATAGAGCTATACGGTTGGGCAAACTTTTTTGACACTTTTTAGATAGGGTTCCTTGTTGTTACACGTATGGCATCATGTATGGCAAATTTGGGGTCATTTGTAGATGTTTGAAAAAATCACTTTGCTTAAGCGCATGCCGTTTCGTCTCACTGAAACCAACTTTTCTAACAAGGTGATTTTTTCTACCTTCTCCAAATAACCTCAAATTTCATACAGCTGATCTTCTATACATAGATAGATAGATTGTTTCGTTTTTACATTTTTCGAACTTTTTATTTCCCCCTTTATAATACCCAATTGATTTTCAGGTCAAAACCTCGAAAAACAGCATCATGTATGGCATCATTTTCACCCTAAATTTCAAATTTTGTGAAACTTTCCCTTTTAGATATTCCTTGTTGTTATAGGTATGGCATCATGTATGCCAAACTTGGTTAGGTCTCACTGAAACCAGCTTTTGTAACAAGTTAGGTTTTTTTGACCTTCTCTAAAGGGATCTTTTCTACCTTCTCGAAATGACCTAAAAAATCATAGAGACGATCTTCTATACAAAGATAGGTAAATTGTTTCGTTTTTACATTTTTTTTTGAACATTTATTTCCCTTTATAATACCCATTTGATTTTCAGGACAAAACCTCGAAAGTTAACATAAGTAGATGGTGAACCCTCCCAAACTTCAAATACAGAGATAGGTAGATTGTTTCGTTTATCATTTTTACCGTGAATAGTAATGGCTACAACAAATCGGTGATGGTTTATCATTTTTTGCGTGAAAAGTAATGGCTACAACAAATCGGTGATGGTTTATCATTTTTTGCGTGAAAATTAATTTCTACAACAAATCGGTGATGGTTTATCATTTTTTGCGTGAAAAGTAATGGCTACAACAAATCGGTGATGGTTTATCATTTTTTGCGTGAAAAGTAATGCCTAAAAGAGTTTATAATTTTTAGCGCGTGAAAAATAATACAGAAAACCGCCCTTTAGCATACTTAGAGGGTGGAAGCTAACCGTTGACAGAGAGAGAGCGTGGTGGCCCAGATCAGAGAGAGAGGGGTTATCCTGCCCGTTAGATCATACGATCAACGGTCGGCGGGCACGATCCGCATGACATGGGCTAGATCAATCAGGGCAATGTTGCACGTCTGCGAGAATTTATGAAGGAAGAGGGCAAAACTGAGTAGTATCAAGAAACCAAGGGCACCTGAGTAGTAAACAGATTAAGGGATTCAAATATGAGATTTAAAAAATGGAAAATGCGTGTTTTGTACAATGAAACCCATCTTGGCCTACCTCAAACTATTTGCAATACAAATATACATGAGTGTGAGAATTGTGGCCTCTTTTAGACAAAGTATGTTTTGGGGAAAGCCGTTTTGGGAAGGGCTTATTGTGGAAAACCATGCATCTTCATAGCTACTAGGTGATTTGAGAAGTGACAATTTGTGGTAAAACTTGATTAATCTATAATTTATCTATGATTTGAGAAGTGACAATTTGTGGTAAAGACTCCATGAGTAAGTGCCACTATTTTTCAGAATTTTTTGCACATTAAATGACTCATTTAACTAGTTAATCCCATTTGTTGACTCTCTGTTGACCAACCACTTGAGGGTAAAACTGAGTATATTGCACTAGCCAGTATTAGCACTCAAGGGGAAAACTGAGCACATAAAAAATGCTAGTATAAGACTCGAGGGTATACCTGAGTATATCTAAATTTCCAGGGTTAGACTCGAGGACGCGTGTTGCGGTGCAGAAATGGAAGACGTGCAATTTTTGACGTGTAGACGCGGGTCGCGGTGCAGAAGTCGAAGACGTACAATCGTGGACGTGTGTCGCGTTGCAAAAGTCCAACATGTGCAGACGTGCAACGGTGGACGCGGGACGCGGGTCGCATTAACCACCCCTCGCATTTATAGACGCCTCCTCGCACTATCTCTGTCACTCTCACTCGCTCACACAACGCCGCCTCTCACGTCCCATCATCTTCTCCAATGCAAAAAAAACCCTCTCCCTCTCCCTCTCCCTCTCCCCTGCCGGCGAGATGGACAAGGAGAATGCCAATCCCATCGTCCACGACGCCGTCGGCTCCAAGCGCGACGCCTCCCTCTTCGACGTCGTCCCCTCAACGGCCGTCGCCGCCGCCGGTGCGTCGGAGGCTTCCGCCGGTGGCGGTCATATCCCGTCGGGATGGTACCCCTATGAGGAGGTGCCGCACATCTCGCCCCCCGAACCCCTACGACACCTGCATGGAGGACCCATGGAACGAGGTAACTACGGTTTGCATCATTTTTTGTTCCCCATTCCTTTTTGAACCCTATTTTTGCTGGTGTAGATGGATCTGTAGATGGATGAGTATTGGGTTAGTATTTGCGCCAATTTTATTCCATTTTGTTTTGATCCCTTCTTGATTTCGTTTAAGATTTGGGGTTCGGTCGTTCGGTTAATTTATGCAAGTAATAATGGGATCTCAATCAGTTAATTTATGCAAGTAATCATGGGATCTCAATCAGTTATTTTATGCACAAATCAAAAGATATCAACCGTTTATTTTTGCAAATAATCTGGAATGTTTTCAAGTTCAGATCTAGAATCTGTTTCTTTGCCTATGATGAATCGTTGGGCACAAATTTTTACAGGGAGGGTTCAGCGAACCATTGCTGTGTACAAATCTGTTGTGCATGAGCTTTGGTTCGCTAACACCATCCCCGTAGATATATAATCGTGTCCACTCTAACTGAGGCTGCATCTGTATTTTTTGTGGGGGTTTTGCCCTACAGTTCTTGGTCAAAAAAAGGCTGCCTCAGTTTTTCCTAACTTTGTTATCATGCACATTAGTCATCGTTGCAACTCATTCGCTCATAGTTTCCGTTTGATATGGATCAGGTGTCTGGCAGCGACGTCGGCAGCGACGACGAGGACCAGCACACCAAGACTCGCCAGGTGCTGCGGAGGCTGCAGGTCGGCCAGTACATCTCCTACTTCGCCAAGGGTGTCTACAGGTGTCCCTTCTGCACTACGAGACTCGGCGGCACTGACTTCAACTGCCTCCTCACGCATGCCGAGGACATCGGCAACACCTTCCCCAAGGTCGGTGCGACGGTGAACGTCTACTCCTTCCGCGCCAAGCACAAGGCGCTCGGCATGCACCTCCGCAACTTCCAGCGGGTGGAGATCTCCGCCGGGCGCATGCCTCCGCTCAAGCCCAAGGTGCCCAAGGGGAGGAACAAGTGGAGGCAGAGCCAGATGGGGTAGGCGGAGTCCTGGACGTGTGCTGCCGCTGCCTCCTATTTTGTTGTTAGCTAGGGATCCCTTGTTGTTATGTTGTTAGTATGATGGTGCTGTGAAGAACCTCGAACCTGTTACTATGTTTGGCTGCTGTATGCAGCTTATTATCTAGGGAGGGATCCCTATTATCTATCCCTATTCTACTATATGACTGTGTGAATTTATCGTACATCACCCTGGAGATTTGCTTCTAGATTTAACTACATACATATGGACCAGAGCGAGTACTAGATTTGCTGCCATATTGGGCAAACAACGAGGGCCAAAAGGCACACATAATTGAAGAAAGACAGAAATGCAAGCTTCTCTAGATTTGATACTAATTAGGTGAAAAAAGATAGAGAGAAAGACGGAGAAAATGTAATCTTAAAAATGTCAGTTTGGGCCGAGAGAGACAGAACCCAGTTCCTGCTCACGTGCAACCAAACACGGTCTCGTCCTGTCCCACACGGTCCCTTTCTACCAGCCCCACGCGACGCGGTCCCACACGACACAGCCCCACACGATGCGGCCCACACGTTAGCACGGAACGGTCAACTAAACGGGAATCCTGCCGGCTGAGCTCCTTCTGCGGGTTTCAAACAATAACTTGGGGAAAACTGAGGAAAAACTAAGGAGCTGGGAAAAAGTGAGTACAACTAAGGATCCGAGGGCACGGAAATAGAAATCCCTATTCGTTAAATGTCATTGTATTTTCTTTCATCTGTCAATCTTGCCAAGGTGAATATCAACTAGCACTGACCGCACGATATGCAGTTTTGCGCTGCGTGATAGTGACGTTTGTTTTCTTGCCTCTCTTAGAATGGCCTAAATGTTTTTTGGTATATTATTAAGATTTTCCGTTTTACTAAGTTTTGGTTCATTTACTAAAAATGCTTTGTTTTTGTCGATGGAACTCGTAGAATTTTTTTTTTCATATCTAAATAGTACTAGGAAGTTTTGGCGCAGCGCACGCTGCGCCCGTGTTGTTATCTTTTTTTTATGTTGCAATAAACATAATAGGGCAGGTGGTTATATCTGGCATACAGATAAGACATCAGGCAATTATACATAGTACGTAGGAAGGTACTTTTAGATAGTTCTATACAGGTAGAAGGCCACTGCAGTTATAGATGATCTTCTATCGTGTACGTAATTTTACATGACTGCTATAGTGTTTATCCTGGTAGTTGTATTATGCATTGTGATCTCAGTAGCAAAAGTTGGCGGAATGGTTTCTTCATGAAGAGTCTCTGATTCGTTGTTATTTTATCTTGTGTAGTCGATCTTGTTTGCCACAGGATAGGATATAAGAACTCTTCATGAAGAGCCTTGATGTTTCCTGCAATAAGAATAGGATATAAGAACTCTTATTTCCTTGTATTATTTCTATAATTGACAACTATATTGGATACTTACTTGGCGAAGCTAGGATTTGTGCTTAGTGACTGCAGTGAAGTGGTGGCCAGGTTGTAAAATTAGCGAGCTAGTGAAGTTACTCTGAGATATGAAATAGAGCAGGAGTAAATATATAATGTTAAATAGGTTTAGAGTGACAGGAGGATAGCTTTGTTGGCCCTGTGTTTTGGTCACCTCGGTCTCGGAGACACCGAAAGGAACCGAAGGGAAATACATTCTCGGCATAAAGAGTTTCCTGCGTGACTTCAGCAACGACAACACATTTTGCCTACTGTATTGGTAATAGCTCGTCGCTCTGGTAGTTGCCACAAGAGGAATTGCATCTTTGCTTGTGAGAGTAGTTCCATTGTCACCCATGAATATGAACTGGCCAAACACTGTCGTCTTTTCATTCAGTTCAACATTTGTTGCATTGACTGAAAGCTTGAATGAGAAATATTTTTATCTACATAATAGATAGGGCATTTGTAAGCATTTTCATTTGGATGCGTTTTTTTCCCAACAGTTTGTACATAAATGGAACCACCAATTAGGTGGGTTGTACACATCTGTAACCTCTTTTTAATTTGTAGTGTTGCCCATGTAGGTTAGAGCAATGCAGGACGGTAGCTTAGTATCTTTGTGCTCTACACTCTATATCAATCACAGCGGATTGCTATAGTACAATAAACATTGAAAGTATGGAAAAATATTAGGCATATTATCTGACCCACAGCTAAGTAAGTTGACCAAATAGTGACCAGTCAGATTAGGGTTCTATTGACCAATGATTTCATCTTCTCATTCAACTAATTTTTGAGCTAAAAAATTATAAGCGCGAGCAGAAAGCTGGTAGGCAAAGATAAGTCATGATTAAATATACCTATTCTGTTTTGATTCTCTGTAGTAGATGACAACTTATAAGATGATGGCGTCTTTCTTATATTAGGAAAGGTAAAGATGAGCCATCACTGAATATTACTACTCTATAATATGAAGACCAACTGTCTTTCCATTAAAAGATACCCTCGCAATAAAACCATTAGTGATTTGATACTTTGCCATATTAGAAAAGAAGGTTAACAAATTGTACCATTGGTTACCCCTGAATGAGCAGGTCAGCCCATTGTATTGCTTCAGTCCATAGCAATGTCGCCTCTCATTGGCAAGGCTGAACTACACTAAAACCTGAAATCGCATAACCAGACACTTCAATTCATGGTTGAGCCCTACATAGCAATCGCTGTTTTAAATTTATTAACTAATGTCAGATTTGGACCAAGACTTTGAACATCAACTTCAAGAAATATGTGTGATTAATCAGTCTCTACATCTATAGTCCAAAGATCATACGAAAGTCTGAACCATACATGATACATTCTGTTCCCAAAAAAGGTTTGTAGACCTATTTTCCAAAGATCATGTGTTGCTACAGGAACAAAACAAATAAAAACTAACATTTTAAGAAAAGCACCACCGGAATAAGGGAGAAAGAGAGGACAAATAAAGACTAAATTCCTCCAAAATTTTGGATTAGATTGGATCTCCTACCTTTCCAAAATTTTGGGGATGGCAGAGAGAGGACATTGGTTGGCGGTGCATATGGGATGGGAGATACCTTCCCTTGTCGTCGCCAAGGTCCGCTGCGGCTGCTCGTCCTGCCTGCATAGACGTAGCGCCCCACCGTGGTGCTCGCCCCGGATCCCCGCCCCTTGCGCCGACCAAATTTTGCAGTGGAGGCAGAGACGCTCCAACTGGCGGAAGCCCAGGATCAGCAGAAGACAAACAATTGAGCCTCAAGATCCGAACACAAGGCAATTGTAATAGGGGTGAGAGCCAGGCAACATCACCGGTTGCCTAGTGCAGACGCAGCAGGCTAGATGTGGGGAAAGCCCATCCCAAGCAAGGAGGAGAAAACGCCCGCCCCTGCACAAGAGGCCAGAGCCCAGGACTCTCCATACATGGCCTCTCTAGATCGATCTTGAGAGGAGGCACCGCCTCCAGCCTCGATAGCGCTGACCACGGCCATCTCCGACTCTCCTTCCCCGCACAACCGCCAGCCCCCACCGCAAACCGCAAGGACCACCGTTCAGCCACCCTCCTGACCGCCGTCGTAGCCACGGGTGCTACCTCCGTGGAACATCACACCATCCCGCCACCAGCGCTCACCAGCACGTTGTGGCGCTCGCCACCGAGTAGACGGGCCATGACGCCCTACACTAGCGCAACGCCGCCGCTCGACGCGGTCGTCCCGCGCCGTCCACCACCGAGCAGAGGAGAAAAGGGCCTGCCGAGGCGCTGACTGGGATCGGGCTTCTCCCGTGAGCGTGGCTCGGCGGCAGCTAGGAGAGGGAGGAGCGGAGGGGATCGACCCGGTGGCATCTCGGCCAACACAAAAGAGGGAAGGCGTGGTTGAAACGGGAAATCTAGGAAGAGAAAGGAGCATGCCATGCTTCTAGAGAAGTGGTGCCACGCGGAGACGCGAGATCGTATCCTTGGACAGTCAAAGCGGTGACGGTAGAGACCACCGGCCAACCGTGAATTAAAAGAGACAAAAGAAGATGTGCTATCGTGTCAAAATTTGATTGGATAAAAATGTACCATGAACAGTATCCAATCCAAAACGCTGAGATTTGGGCAAAGAGGTTCAACTTTTATATATAGTATATATGATAAGTTGTTTAAGTGCTACTTGAATATATAATTGCTCCCTTTGTCTTTGAGTACAAGGCCACTGACTCATTTTCGAGAAACCAAGTTAGCGTATCTAAGTAGTATTATGTAGAAGAATTCTGTTTTCAGTTACTCAGTATTTATTTCTTCAGTCTTTTTCAGTCAGTCTTTTAGTCACGAAATTCCTAGTTTTGTCTTCAAGCTTCATTAATTCAGTAAGTCTATGCCCGCTGCCTTTTCTATAGTTATTCTGCATTATTATTCTTACTACTGGTTCGTCTTTTTCCGCCCGTGAGTTTTATTACAATCAGATGGGACATTTCTGCAATTAGCGCCAAGGTAGAAACATCATTGATTCTTCGGTCTTTCAGTTTAGTCCCGTTTCTATTGTCTATGCCTACTTCTCGGTTTCTCAATGTTGCCGGTCAATAATTTCTCAGATATTCATTCTTTCATTAGATATATTTATCATCTTCTTCAGTCATTGTTCTTTCTTCAGTCTCTGCCCTATGTTTTTTTTAAGTTTTCAGTCACTCTTTTGTTTGTTCCCTTTACTTCACTCTTTCAGTAATAACAATTTCAGTTTTTCAGTTAGTAAATTCTCCTCGAATTCTCATTCTTTTTCAGTCTCTCTTTCTATTTATTCAGTGTTCATTTCGGTACTTCAACATTTTTATTTTTTGTCCAATCTTCGGCCTTTCAGATTATTTCCTCAGTCCCTCATTATCTCATTTCTCAGTTAATTTCTTAAGTACCTTAAGTCTATTTTACTAGACTTTCAGTATTTCACTTTTTCATTACTTCACATTTATTTTGACTTAAATTCTTTGTATTTATCAGAATTCCTAAGTATATTGCTTCATTTTTACTTGATTTTTTTTTCCTTTCATTGTCTTTTTTGTTCTCTCTTCAGTCCTTCATTACTTGAGTTATCAATATGTCTCTCCAATTTGTAGTACTTCTACCATTTCCTCTCTTTACGCTTCTTCATTTATTCATATATTCATTCATTTTCTCTTTTTTAGCTTGTGTCTTTGAAAATACATAGGTTTCTTTTGTTTCATTGTGATTTTAGACTTTGATTCTATCTTTTTGGGGGTCACGGTGGGTAACTCCGCCTATCATACACTTAAGGTATGCTCAAGTTTGATAGCCGGTTCCGAAACCGGGAAAAGTAGGAAGGGCCACTTTTTGATTTTATCTTCTACCGAGCAGTTATCTTTTTGAATATTTTTCTACTACCATTTTCTCACTCATTGTTTCTTAGTTTTTTCAATGCATCGGGGAAATGAAAAGTTGAGTAGTACACTTGTTCTGTTGGGAGGTTAAGTTTCAGAACTCGATGGAACAATTTCGCTGTTTCCAATGAACTCGAAGCAGGTTTGGATGTGATGATGATGTTCTATATGACTTTTCCTCGCCATGTCAAGGTATCATTCCATGTGCTTTATGTTCAGATACCCGGAGAAGTCCAAAAATGGAGCAACAATGTATTTTTGTTACCATCTATTGTTTTTGATCAGGGGATGAGTTTGCAAGCTAGTTTACAATAATCATTTGTTCTCTAGTTTTCCCATCTTTATAAATAAACCCATTAATTTATAATTCCTATTATTTCCCTATAGTGGTTTGCAAACTTTGATGTGACTAGCAATGCATGATATTGGTCATGAAGCACTATTGTTTTCTTCTTGTTCTTCTTGAAGTGGTCATTGTTGGTTGTAAGGTTTCTTTTCCATTTTCGGTTCTCGTTGGATTGAATGGTCATCCCCAGGCATGACACCCTATAGTGCAGCCCTCAATGTAATTTTTTTATCACATCTTTCTACACTACTACCTTGATCTGGCACCCTTCATAGTACATGTTACCTCATTGGGACTGCAGAGTTTCACCAATTCCAAGTAGGTTATCTACCGGAACTTGTTACTCATTTCTCTCTAGTTCTACCATTCCAGGTCTAATTGACTAACTTCTCTATCTTTTCTCTTCTTTTTTCTATCTATCCCACCCTGGGCGTAGCGCCAAAATGGGATGGAGTTGGAGGGCCTGCGGTGTTTGCTTGCTGAAGAGGATGGCCTGGTTTATTTATTGGGCATATTGTCTTAGTGTGTATTGGTCCTTTTTAGCTACAGGCTATGTGGTTTCCCATTTTCGTTTAGAATGGTAACTCAACATTGGACTGACAACGAGAGACACAAAGAACCGTTAGACTTCAATGTTTTGGGGCTAGCAGAAATGTTTCTATTTTCTAATTTGAGAATAGATGGTTTTTCTCATTCATTTTTCTGTAGTTTTGAGTCATACAGCTATCATCTTATTATTGCCTACGAAAATGTGTCTATTCACTAATTTGAAAACATAATTATTCAGCCAATCTAAAGCATCTTATAATACTCCCTCCGTTCCCGGTTCACAGGACTTGCGCGTATCTCTACGTTGCATGTTTGACCAACATAATATCAGTTCTATAGTACAAAAATTATATCATTATAAATATATATTGTATAATATATATTTTATATTATGTTGATAAAATTGACGACCTAAAATACGTGCAAGCCCTATAAACCGGGACGAAGGTAGTAGTAAAGAGAGTAAGTAAACAAATATGACTGTGGATAATAAATATTGGTGACAGAATATTGTAAATATATGGCGCCACCAGTATTCACTGACGAGATGAGCGTACGTATGGAGACACTTTGCGAGGAAGCTAGGGGCATCATAACTCGGACAGCTGATCGAGTAATCCCTCCCTTTTATTTATTTTTTGTATTTTCGGTTAATTAATGTCAACATTGCAAAGTTTGACAAAAATAAATCAAAAATAAATAATCTAAATTCATGTAATAGAAAAATATATTTTATGATGACTTTGATATAACAAATTTTAGATTATTAGTATTGATATTTTTTCGTAAATATTTGATGATAGGTTATAAATTTTGACTTTGACCAAACCCAAATAATTGTGAAACGGAGGGAGCATTACGCCTCAGACGATGTCGTTCATCCCAAATCCCTATCACATCGTGCAATTTTTCACTTTGTCAGTCTCACCTTGTCAACCATTTTTTTAAAAACGGAGGCAAAAGCTTTGCATCATCCATTAATTAAGCAGATAAAATCAGGCGAAAACCAACAACAACGCACACTGAGCACACCGACCAACCTGGCTACCCACATGGAGCACACCCGTCATCGAGAAGAAAGACCATCGTTGAGGATGTCATCGAGCGTTATCGTCGATAAAAGCGAGAGAAAGACATCCAAAGACTTAACCAGAAAGGCAAAATGAAAAGCTCTGATGGCAGCAGGCCAGCAGCGAGCAAGTACACACCCTGAACAAAAAAGGCAGGAAATTATGGTTCTGCAAAATAGTAGTACAAATTCAATGAACGTTTGAAAGCTTGCATGGAAAGCCAGCATGCAACTATAGCTGACGAAATATCGTATTTACAGATGGTAGACAATTATTGTACCATATCTGGATTGCAAGCTTGATGGATCCATATCATTAACAGCTAAGATCTTGCCAGCCTACATGATAATCATATACTCCCTTCGTCCCAGAAAAAACTGCTCAACTTTTTTGTAGATACGGATGTATTTATAACTAAAATATGTCTATATACCTCTGTATAGTAAGATTTTTTTTTGGGATGGAGGTAGTATTTTGGAAACAACACGGCAATGGCTTGACAGAGTTTGGTTATACACATGGAAAGTAGGAGCAAAAGATTTCAAATAATTTTCTTTTCTTGGGATAAAAAGCTCTCAAATGTTGAGGGGTTAGTGTATAAATCGCATTACTGGTTATTTCATACTAGGATTGTAACACCTAATTTATAAGTATACATAATCAAGATATACCTTGATTTGTGCCGGAAGCCATTTTAAGCACACTGCTGAGATAATCTCAGATCTCCAGATTGGGTCTTACTGTCATTCCATATAAAAGTACGCTCGTTTACAAACAACAAAAGTAATTCAGCATATTTTACGTTACTGACTGGGCGAATATTGCTCTCACAATATTTATTTGCATTTAAGGGGTATGCGCAAGGGTGCATGCGTGTGGAAATAAGATAACAGAGATCATGCGACAATCAAAGGGAAGTCAACACTGCCTGGAAAAGAAGAAGAACTCAGCATGATCTTTGACTGCCATGAATCAATTTCATTCAAAATAAATAAATTAGTTCCATGCAAGGAACAAAACAAAAACTAATGATGGATCGACTGGCCACTATATCGATCTTTGATACATATGTAGAAGGAAGGATAAAGTCTTGCGCTAAACCACACCTACTCCTACCAGCTAGCTAGAACCCTAATCAGCTAGCTGAGATATTAAGCAGGAACTGAATGCAATTTCTCCTATCAACTACTAATTAAATGACCGATAGCATTGACCATTGTCTGTCAACACGATCGAGCTCTCTTAAGACGACTCTGACGAAGAAATGATTAGACCCTACGGAGCTATCTAGAGCTTGAGAGTCAGGTCTATGTTGCCAGCGATCTCCTCCCTTTTCTTCACTTCATTGACGCTTTGGTCGCCGCCGTTGCCAGTACCGGCACCGCTGCCACCAGCCCACTGGATCGCCGGCGCGGGTTCGGGAAAGGCCGGGATGGGGGCCCTGGATGACGCGCCGTAGCCGTAGGCCTCCGGCGGGTATGCTGGGCTAGCGTGACGCGCGAGCCCTGCTAGGGTCGACGGCTGGGCGCCCCAGCCGTGGTGGTGCATGGTCATCCCGTAGAAAGGCCCGACGGCGGAGCCTCCGCGGCCCAGGAAGGACCTTCCCGCGGCGGAGTAGGGCCAGAGGTTGGGGAAGCGGAGGTGGTGCGGGACGAGCGGGTCGTACAGGCCGGCGCCGGCGCCGCGCCCTGCGGCGACGCGCTTGGCGATGGAGCGCTCGCGCTTGTGCGCGTTCTGGTGGCCGCCCAGCGCCTGGGAGGTGTAGAACTTGCGCTGGCAGTAGTTGCACTTGAACATGCGCCGCTTCTCGCCGCTTGCGGCGGCGGCAGCGGCGGCCTGCTGCTCCACCGACGGCCCCGTTGCCTCGTTCGCCTTGGCCTTTCCCTTCTCCGCCTCGCCAGCGAGCCCGCCGAGGAGGTTCAGTTCCAGCGACGGAGCCGGCACCTCCTCCCTGGCCAGCTGCACCTCCTCTCCCTCCTCCTCCTCCACATGCACCACCTCCATGGACGCCGTTCGAGAGCTGGATCCCATTGGTGGTTCTGGTGTTTGGGTTTTTCTTGGGGCACGAGTTGAGTTCTTGGATGGGATCTGTGCGTGGTTACTTATACAAGGCCGGGGGGAGAGACGTAGCTAGGGGTTCAACGCAGAGATGATCTGAGAGGAATGCAAGTTCACTTGCCAAATTTGAAGATCGCGCGAGATCACAGGCCGGGGTTTAATGTGGTCGAGATCACGGCCTTAATTCCTAGTAATTTTGCTCCATCTCTATCCTCTGTCATTCTTGCCTGGTCGCCCGCATGTACACTCAATGCTTTCCATACTTGCACAGATCGGATAGATGTGCGAGTTTTGAACTGGATGTCTTCACGTCGGGTCTGGGATGCCTATTGGAGGGCTGGAAATTACTGTAGTACATCTTTGGTTTCCCAAAGGATCGGTAGAAATTAATTCGGTGCTTAATTGACATGGATGTGGACAAAAGATTTGGTATGCTGTCATTGGCCGCGCGGTATCCCGAGAGGGAAAAATTTCAGTGCCTATGGAACTTGAACGCATCAAATTTTTCCCACATATGCACGCTCCTAGAGATGAGATTATTTGATGTGAAACTTCATACTACTACTCCAAATTCATGTATCCCGAGTAGCATTATGAGTGTTTCATCACATGTCTCGAGTTTTCAACTATAGAAGCCTTGAGTACGTCGGTTCAGCCTTCAGAGTTCTGCCTACACTTGGCACGACCTCAAATGGTAATCAACAATGATGTGAAGAAAATTAATCAATCCCCGGCTCAAGTACCAAGCTTAGCAACGAGTGAAAATGTGGTTTTCTTTTTCTCTTAATATATTTATGTGGGAACTGCGCATTATTTTAGCGAAATTCATGTATCCCGGTGAACACTATGGGTGTGTTTGGTAGCCTGGGCCAGTAGAGAATCGCTATCTACACTCATACAAGCTGACCCTAGCTAAGCTGAGTTGGGATATTCTCACGTGTTTGGTAGCTCGGCTGTGTTGAGATATGTTGAGTGCGTCCCTTGTTTGGTGGTTGTATACCTGTATGGACCGAGAGATGCTGAATAATTTGCACTGAAGCCCCTGAATACAAATATGAAAGCAATCGGATCCCTATACATAGAAATAAAAAGCAATCAAATCCCTATACATAGAAAACAAAAGCAATCGGGTCCCTGCTATGGCCGTGGCTTGCCGTGGCCGTGGTGGCGCCGACCCTTGACGTGGCCATGACGGCGCTGCCCATGGTCGTGGCCCTGGCGGAGCTCGCCCTCGCTGCGGCCGTGGCCGTCGCGTGGCTCAAGACGGTGTCGGGGAGGCGCGGCACAGGGACTCGAGGAGACCGTTGCTGGCGGAGCTCGTCCGTCGCGTGGCGGCGGAGCCCGGCGTCGGGGAGGCGGCGGCGCAGGCGGGACTAGAGGAGGAGGTTGCTGCCGCTCGTTCGTCGCGTGGCGGTGCAGGCCGGCGGCGGGGAGGCGGTTGCTGGCGCGGTGCCCGTAGCGTCGGCGAGGCGGCGGCGCATCGGGGTCGTGGAAGCTGTGCAAGCGAGAGCAGTTCTGGGGGAAATGAGGGCCGGGGCGGTTGCCCCTGTTGGCCTTGGCCCACGAGCGAGGCGCGCGGGGGGGGGGGGGGGGGGTTTCGGGCGAGGTCAGCCCTGCCCAACTGCGAAGCTCGATTTCGGCTTCTCTACCGGGCAGGGCTGAGGGGTGTTTTTCGTATGAGGTGGGCACTGCCCACTTGGCCCGAGCCAACCTAACAAACAACCAAAACAGAAAAAAGCTGGGTTGAGATGAGAATCTCTGAGGTCGGCCGGGCTACCAAACACACCCTATACTCTGGTGTTTAGGCGGCCTAGATATACTACTTTTTTTGGAAAGGATGTAATGCATATTTACTAGTTATTTATAGGAAACACATATTAGCCCAACTAGCCTTGTGCTTCCTCCGTATGGGACTATAAAATCCAGGATTTTTTAAATAGATTGTGATAGAGATTATAAGGACTCTCTCGTTTTCATCTTAATTCCCGTGAATAACTAATGTAGATCCCTCTTTTTTGTCTCAATCTCCCAATGCATGTTCTTTTTTTATCCCAACATGACTCTTTTTTCTCTCTTCTTGTATGTGGAAACTATTGATGCATGCAATAATTAATACATCCGTTCCGATGAAAAAGTCTTATAACTTCAGCCGAAAGTCAAACCTTACAAAGTTTGACCAAACATAGAGGAAAAATATAAACATCTACACCGTAAAACAAATATATTATGAAAATGTATTTTACGCTGAATCTATTAATATTGATTTGGTACGGAAAATATTCATGTTTTTGTCTATAATATTTTTCAAAATTAGTGGATGTTGACTTTTGACTAAATTTATAATTGTCTAGTTTTTCCTAGCGAGCTCATACCTACTTTATTGTTTGGAGGAGCTAAAAATTGTTTTGTTAGAAACATGTCACACGAACACGCTCCTTGTGTACAAGCGGTACCAAGGGAGATACTCCGCAGCTCACCTTGTAAGAGGCTAGCTATTGGCGTGATATGCAAGAAAGCTAGCTAGATATTTTTAGAATTCGAAGCTCCAATTCTCCGGGAGGGACCTCGCTAGATGTTCCGACGACTATGGAATGAGCTAAGTCAGTTTGACCACCCTTGGCTCGGTTGTCAATTCTACAGACGAATTATGCGAAGTTTCCGAAGAAATGGAAGTAGGGACAAGGGTTTAAGAGGGTCAAAAGTAGATGTACTGATAGATTCTCAATTGTTTGCTTATTTTCAATCGGCCTCGTTTCCTCCTTGTGAGGCGTCCGCAGCTTGCTCCCATGGAACTTCTCTTCCAGCTTCTTCAGCCGGAGGCTCCTCTCGTCCTGGCACAATTCTTGTGGCACGAATGTCCTCCCTGCTTAGCGCCCAACTGATCTGGCAGCCAGAGAAAAATCTTGCGTAATGGGGAGTGCCTCCTACTCCCAAGGCTGGTTAGGTTCATATGCAAATTGAAATTTATAGTCACATCGATTAATTCTACAAACACCCAAAAATCTACAAATTGTCATGTAATTTTCATCCATGATCATACCATCTGCAATAGTATTCATTGTGGGGAGCGGAATCTTCTTGCGATAGGTGATGTGAGTAACTAGCCCACCACAGGGAATAGCACATGAAGAAGCCGCCCTTTGGTGATGAAAGTGTGCACATACAAGAACCCCAAGGTTGATGCGGATTGCCAAACAAAGTTTGATGAATAAAAGATATATTAGGGCCAGTAATGTACCTAGATCGCATCTACCAAAAAAATGGTGTTGCATCGAAAATATGCAAAATAAAGAATAGTGGGGTTTTGGATGGTGGCGATCTTCTTCCTAACATAGTCCCTATCTTGATGGACTTAAATTTTGTCCCAGGTGCTAGCACTCTCTAGTAAGTTTGCATAAAAAAATGTGTGTCAAATTTCCCATTCTCGGGGAAACCCAAAAATATAGCAAAAATCATGAAAAGGAATTTCCTAGTTTGTCCTAGTGAAACAGTATTGGACCCAGTGATTACCAGACTCACCAATTGTACAAGCCCCAAACGGTTGGCCATCATGTTGATGTCGTCCGTGAGACCCATCCTCGATATGAAGGTCGTGTCGGCCTACTTTGTAGGAATAACCTCCCTTGCTGAGACCTTGGGCTAGTCCGGACTAATGGCAGCTGTGATGAGGACATCCCTACTGAACTACTACCTCCGTCATTGCAAGAGGAAGATGATGTTGTTGTGAAGCTCAAGTCCAATGAAGTTAGAATTGGACCTATGACAAGTGCTCGTGCGAAGCTACTAAAACAACATGTGAACTTGTTCTTAAACGATACTTTGATTGATCAGAATTTTATACTGCCTAAGTCCTTTGACTTGTGTATGATCAGGTACGAGGATGGAGCAAGCATCGCACGAGGAGAAGAGAAGCAGCTGGACATGGTCTTGGACGAGAAGATATCCCATGGACGCGCGAGGGAGGAGAGGGAGGCATGCGCAAAGGAGGGAGAAGAAGAAGTCCAGGCCGACGCCACGTTCGGCGACACCGGACGCCACGCCGGCCAACCTGGCGCCATAACCGGTGCCACCGGCCCAATCGCCGGATGACTCGGCGCCTGCCGGCTCCTGCACCGGTGCACACCGGCCACCGTTCCAGGGAGTCTAGCGCACCCGCCCGGTGCCAGCCCGGCGCCAGGCCCGGTTCCTGTCGGACCACCAGGCCCCTGGCCCGTTCCACTGCCTCCCACGCCGGTCGTGTCCAAGTCAGTCTCGTCCAGATCCCGATCTAGGTCGGTTTGTACTCGTTATTTTTGACTTCTGGTCATCCTGAACCCCTATATAAGTGCCCAGGACGCCCCCAAAATAGCTTTAGACCACGTTTAAGATAAACCCTAGTTCATAGTTGTTTGCTACGCAAAACTATTGATAACAACACTCTCCAATTTGTTTCGATCTGGAGTTTTATGCTACTGAAAGTTTGTGTGATCTGATGTTCCATTGGGGATGAAGATTGCAATTTACAGCTTCGTGGTTGGCAGCTACGTGCGCAACTATGTGGAGTTGTGAATACCTTGTAGGGTTGAGAGCTGTTGCATTGGCGACAGGAATCAATCGAGGGACTTCGTCAGCGTCATACAAGTTATCTCCACTTCCTCATCGTGTATCTCCGCTGTGTTCATCGCGTGTTCATCACCATCCACCTCGCTTACCTAGAAGATCGGGCAACCCCTTATCATCTTGGTATCAGATTTCAGCGTTTTCTCGGTAAGCCATCCACAATCCACCCCATAGTTGAGTTGTGAGTGTTTTTCTATCCAGAAAAAGCCAAAAATATTAGGGTTAGGGTATGCCATAGCCTTAGATTGCATCAATTTCGAGTTTTAGTTGCTTTTCGTAGTCTTGTTTTTGCGTGTATTTCTCTTCCATATAGTAGATTGTCTAGGATTTGAGTTTTCACTATCATCTAGTGTTCAGTTTTTGTTGCTCCGAGTCCACATAGCGTACAGGTTGCTTGTTCCCACCCATAGACACATCCTTTCGATATACGTGACTAGGAAGTTTCCCAAAAGAGGCAAGTTTTACCGCTCGACAGGCTGCTCATTAGGGTTTTGGTGCTTTCCAAAATTTCTGTTTGGCCGTGTTACAAGGAGTAGAGTTATAAATTTTTTTTTTTGAAAAGAAGCAAAAAGAGCTACAAGTGATGCGGGTGATATAAAGAAAAATAATAAAAAACGTGAAGAGAAAAAGTGAAGTGCTAGTAAGATCAAGTGAAGGCATAGTTTACTTTTCTACACCCGTAGTTGAGCAATTTTGTGCCTGTTCCGTTGAGCTTTGCTAGTGTCTCTCAAGTGCATGCAACCTGTTCATCCATATAGTTGCATTGCCACATTTATCGCCATGTGTGAGTATCATTGGTTGTTACACGGGCAGCGCTAGAGCTTGTTATTGGTGCAAATAGGTAGCCTACCTACAGCCCCACATATATCCTCCTTTGTCGTGTGATTGCTCTTATACCCTTGATATTCGCTTCGCTACATCCGTGCACTAGTTTGTCAATCCAAGTGGTAAGCAATACTAATTCACTTTGGAGCGGTAAGATTTACCTTTCTTATCATTTTTGAGTGAGTTGTGAGAGTACCACCAAAGATATTTTGTTTAGTGCACTAACCTACTAATCATGTCTTCTAGTGAGTTTGATGTGATGCAGAAAAAGTATCCAGCCTCGCCGGTTACTTGGTGGAATATGTGGCACTTCGTGATCATCTGCAACATGAAACCCGTGGCGCTACTGAAGCGTTTGACGCGGATATTCAGAGTGTTAACTTGAACCTTGATGCAGCTACTACGTCTATACGTACAGTCCAAACTCAAGTGATAGACCTTCAAGCATCCATACAGACATTAACTCAAGCTATAGCTGAGATACGTACTTTTGTACAACCACAACAACAACCACCACCTGAGGATGAGGACATCAATCATGGCGATTTTGAGGATGCTCCTGTTGACCATGGATGTGGTGTTGGCCGTGGTGTTGGACGTGGCGTTGGTGATGGTCTCTGTGGTCATGGTTTTGTCCCCGTCGGAGCCCAACATGTTCTTCAACAACAAGATGATGGCTTGGGTAAGCCAAAATTCTCAATTCCCCGCTTTGAAGGAGGTACTGATGTTGAAGAATATCTCTCATGGGAGTTGAAGGTTGAGAAACTATGGCGACTACATGATTATACTGAAGATAGGAAGGTCAAGCTTGCTTCTTCAGAATTTGATGTCTATGCTTTGTGTTGGTGGGATGGAATTACGCGTGCCCGTGAAGTGGATGAAGATTTGCCTATTCTTTCATGGCGCCAGATGAAGGAAGTTATGCGAGCTTGTTTTGTTCCCACTAATTATTTGCGCTCAGTTTATGATAAGTTGACCCAATTGAAACAAGGTACTATGACGGTTGATGCTTATTATATGGAGATGCTATTGCAGCGTGCCCGTGTCCGTGAATCTGTTGAGATGACGATGCAGCGGTTCTTACATGGGTTGAAGTATACCATCAAGGGTATTGTTCGTCATCACCGTTATGAGACAATGAATGAGCTACTATCATGCAAGAGAAGCTGAACAGTTGGCTGAAGAGGCGCAAATCCGAGGTCGTACTACAGGCGTTGGACGATACATGCCTAGGGCGTCACCCTCTATAGCGCCATCTTCGCGCCCCGCGGATGTTTCTACTTCGTCTAACAAAGCGATCTCCAATGTGTCTAACACAAAGAAGCCCGCACTTGCAGCAAGTGGAACTAGTTCTAACATGTTTACGGCACGCAACCGCGATGTGGTTTGTCATACATGTGGTGGCAAAGGTCACTTCAAGAAAGATTTTCCTATCCGTAAAGTCATGATTACTAATGAGGACGATGAGTATGAGACTGGAGATGATGCTGATCTGGATGCTCCAGAAGATGATGACTATGCCAATGACGGTGTAGATCTTTTTCCGTCTGAAGCTCGCACTATTGTTGTGTCACAGCGTGCTCTAAATGTACAACAGAGTGCATCTACTCAACGATGTAATTTGTTTCAAACAAAGGCACTAGTTGGTCCCAATAAAGCTTGCAAGGTCATTATTGATGGCGGGAGTTGTCGCAATCTAGCAAGCAAGGAAAGCTGAAGTTGAAATATCTACCACACCCACATCCATATTATATACAGTGGTTAAGCGACAATGGTGAGATGAAGGTAAACCATGTGGTGCCTGTTGATTTTGAGATAGGACCATACAAAGATTCTATAGATTTTGATGTGGTTCCTATGATGGTGTGTCACTTATTGTTGGGTCGGCCATGGCTCTATGACCGTTCTGTGCAGCACAATGGCCGCGCCAATACATATCACTTGGAGTTCAAGGGCAAGAAAATTAACTTGCAGCCTATGTCACCGCAACAAATTGTCAATGACTCTCGTCAGAAAACTGAAATTAACTTGGAGGATGCATCCATAGATAGGCGAGAGAATTGTAATGCCGTGATATGGGGTGGCCCGATCTTCTCAGTAAGCAACGGAGGTGATGATGATCACGGGATGATGGCAGCGAAGATAACTTGATGAAGTGGATGATAACTTGTATGACGCAACGAGATCTCTCGATTGGTCCCTGTCGCCAATGCAACAGCTCTCAACCCTGCAAGATATTCGCAACTCCACACACTTGCGCACGTAGCCGCCGACCACGAAGCGGTAAGTTGCAACCTCCCAATTCCCAATGGAACAGCAGATCACACAAGACTTTCAGATCTACACCAAATCAAGCAATATGGTGTAGGGATTCAATAGTTTTGCAGAGCAAACAACTAAGAACTAGGGTTTACATTAAACGTGGTCTAAAGCAACTTTGGGGACGTCCTGGGCACTTATATAGGAGTTCAGGACGGCCTCAGGTCGAAAAAGTACGAAAATAACCAACCCAGAATAGATCTGGTCGAGACAGACTCGGGCTCGACCGGCCTGGGGGCCGGTTGACCGGGCCTGGGACCGGCCGGTCCGGTTCGGACCGGGCCAGAGACCGGATGGCGACCGGGCGGGCGTCCAGGCTTACTCGACTCGCCCCGGCTGGCACAGGTGTGGAGCCCGGTTTGTACCGGGCTGACCCGGCGTGGGAGCCGGTCGGACCGGGCCGGTGGCCGGGCGACCCGGCGTCACAGCCGGTTGACCGGGCTGGGCACCAGCTGGAACATCTCCTCCTCTCGCGCATGCCTCCCGCTCCTCCCTCGCGCGTCCATGGGATGTCTTCTTGTCTAGCTTCACGTCTATCTTCTTGTCCAGCTGCTCCTCTTCTCCTCGTGCGATGCTTGCTCCTTCTTCATACCTGATCATAGATAAGTAATATGACTTAGGCAGTATAAAGTTCTCATCGATCAAAGTATCACTTAGGAACAAGTTCACCTGTTGTTTAAGTAGCTTCACACGAGCTCGTTTCATTGGTCCAATCCTAACTTCATTGGTCTTGAGCTTCACAGCAGGATCATCTTCAACTTGTAATGATGGAGGTAGTAGTGAGGTAGGGATGTCCTCATCATCTCCCCCCCCCCGTCAAAAGGCGTCGACCTCGACGCTCCAAGGTCTTCTCCGTCATATGGTGTCAAATCAGCAACATTGAAAGAATTACAGACACCAAACTCATCAACTGGAAGATCTATCGAGTATGCATTATCATTGATCTTGGCAAGCACTTTGTAAGGACCAGCACCACGAGGAAGCAACTTGGACTTCCGCAGATTTGGGAACCTATCCTTGCGAAAATGTACCCATACCATATCACCAGGCTTGAACAATATCTCCTTGCGCTTCTTATTCATCCTTGCAGGATTGCTCTTGCCTTTCTTCTCTATCAACTCTTTAGTCTTCACATGTATCTTGCGTACAAAATCTGCCCTCTTTGATGCCTCCATATTGACTCTCTCATGTATGGGCAAAGGCAACAAATCAAGTGGAGTAATGGGTTTGAAACCATACACCACCTCAAAGGGACACAGCTCTGTGGTAGAATGTACCGCCCTGTTGTAAGCAAACTCCACATGCGGCAAACACTCTTCCCACTCCTTCAGGTTTTTCTTGATCATGGATCTCAACAGTTGTGACAATGTTCTATTCACCACTTCAGTTTGACCATCAGTTTGGGGATGACAAGTAGTACAGAAAAGTAGCTTCGTCCCCAGCTTTCTCCACAGTGTCTTCCAAAAGTAGCTCATAAACTTCACGTCACGATCAGAAACAATAGTCTTCGGGACTCCGTGTACACGTACAATCTCCCTGAAAAACAGGTTAGCAATATGCGACACATCGTCGCTCTTGTGGCAGGCAATAAAGTGTGACATCTTAGAGAATCTATCCACTACCACAAATATGGAATCATGGCCTCTCTTAGTACGCGGAAAACCCAACACAAAATCCATACTAATATCCTCCCAAGGTGTAGTAGGTGCCGGTAAAGGAGTATAGAAACCGTGAGGCTTCAGCTTGGACTTGGTCTTGTTGCAAGTAATGCACCTCTTGACATACATGTCCACATCCCGCCTCATCTTTGTCCAATAAAAGTGGTCAGCTAGCATGATTAGCATCTTCTCACGCCCAAAGTGACCCATCAAACCTCCAGCATGTGATTCCTGCAATAAGAGCAAACGCACAGACGATTCTGGAACACATAGTTTGTTAGCTCGAATAAAGAACCCATCATGTATGTGATATTTTTCCCATGCTTTACCAAGAGCACACAAGCGATATGGTTCAGCAAAATCATGATCAGTGGCATATAAATCACATAGTATCTCTAAACCAGGAATTTTAACATCAAGTTGAGTTAATAGCATATTCTTCCTAGATAGAGCATCAGCAACAATATTATATTTTTCCTTCTTATGCTTAATAATGTATGGAAAAGACTCAATGAACTCAAGCCACTTAGCAAGACGCTTATGCAAAGTAGATTGGGCTTTCAGATATTTCAAAGCTTCATGATCAGAATGTATGATAAATTATTTTGGCCACAAGTAATGTTGCCAAACCTCAAGAATTCTAATTAAAGCATACAATTCTTTATCATATATAGGATAGTTCAACTTAGCACCAGAAAGTTTCTCAGAAAAATATGCAATTGGGCGACCCTCTTGCATCAACACACCACCAATACCAATACCACTAGCATCACATTCAATCTCAAATTGCTTATTGAAATCAGGAAGTGCAAGCAACGGTGCAGAAGTTAACAATCTCTTAAGTTCATCAAAAGCATGATCTTGGGCTGCGCCCCACTCAAAAACAACACCCTTTTTAGTCAAATCATTCAAAGGTGCAACAATAGTACTAAAGTTGGGCACAAATCTTCGATAAAACCCAGCAAGACCATGAAAACTTCTTATTTGACTCACATTCGTGGGAGTAGGCCAATTTTGAATAGCTTCAATTTTAGACACATCTACTTCTACTCCATGCTTAGAGACAACATAACCCAGAAACATGACCTTATCTTTGCAAAATATGCACTTCTCAAGATTACCAAAGAGTTTATTATCACGCAACACTTGCAAAACATGTCGAATATGTATAGTATGGTCAGATTCATTGCGGCTGTAGATTAATATGTCATCAAAGTAAACAACCACAAACTTGCCAATAAGATCACGCAAAACATGGTTCATCAGTCTCATGAAAGTGCTAGGTGCATTAGTCAAACCAAAAGGCATTACTAGCCACTCATATAAACCAAATTTTGTTTTAAAGGTTGTTCTCCATTCATCCCCTTCTTTCATCCTAATTTGATGATAACCACTACGCAAATCAATTTTAGAGAAAACAGCAGCACCACTCAATTCATCTAGCATATCCTCTAAACGGGGAATAGGATGACGATATCGAATAGTAATGTTTTTTATCGCTCTACAATCTACGCACATACGCCATGTACCATCTTTCTTAGGAACTAGAATAACAGGAACAGCACAAGGACTAAGGCTTATGTGGATATAACATTTGTCGATTAGCGCTTGTACTTGCTTCTGTATCTCCTTCGTCTCTTCGGGATTTGTTCTATATGGCGCCCTATTGGGCAGCGAGGCGCCGGGGATCAAGTCAATTTGATGCTCAATTCCACGCAATGGTGGTAGTCCTGCTGGCACCTCCTCCGGAAACATGTCGCGGAATTCCTACAAAACATGAGAAACACCAAGAGGAAGAGGGGTCATGTCGTTAGAAACCAAAACCGTACCCCTATACAATAGCACAAGAGCCATTGCTGTAGGATCCTCTCAAAATTATCTCATGTCTTCTTTGGTGGCTAGAAACACTAAGGAATTCACTCTCTCACTTTTCGTTATATCACTCACGACATTACAATTCTCTCTCCTATCTATAGGTGCATCCTCCAAGTTGACTTCAACTTTTTGACGAGATTCATTGATAATCTGTTGTGGTGACATAGGCTGTAAGTTGATTTTCTTGCCCTTGAACTCCAAGTGATATGTATTGGCACGGCCATTGTGTTGCACAGAACGGTCATGTAGCCAAGGTCGACCCAATAGTAGGTGACACACCGTCATAGGAACCACATCAAAATCAATGCGATCCTTATACGGTCCAATCTCAAACTCAACACGCACCATGTGGTTTACCTTCATCTCACCATTGTCGCTCAACCACTGAATATAGTATGGATGCGGGTGCGGTAGATACTTCAACTTTAGCTTGGTACACAACTCCTTTCTTGCTAAATTGCGGCAACTCCCGCCATCAATAATAACCTTGCAAGCCTTGTCAGGACCAACTAAAGCCTTTGTTTGGAACAAATTGCAGCGCTGAGTAGATGCACTAGGCAACACATTAAGAGCACGCTGAGACACAACAATAGTGCGAGCATCAGACGGATATGCATCTTCACCATCAGTGTCATAGTCATCATCTTCTGGAGCATTAGGATCAACATCATCTCCAGTCTCATACTCATTGTCCTCATTAACGATCATAACTTTGCGGTTAGGACAATCTCTCTTGAAGTGACCCTTGCCACCACATGTATGGCAATTCATATCGCGGTTGCGCGCAGTAGACATGCTAGAACCACTCATACTTGCAGCAGGTTCGGGCTTCTTTGTGTTGGACACATTGGAGACCGGCTTGCTAGACGGAGTAGAGTAAGGGGCGGAGCGCGTCGATGGCGCCGGCGCCGTAGGTGGGGGCGCCCGTGGCGTGAAACGCCCAGCTCCCGTAGCACGACCTTTAACCTTTGCTTCTTCAGCCAACTGTTATTCAGCTTCTCTTGCATGATGTAGCAATTGATTCATATTAGTGTAACTGTAATGACGAACAATGCCTTTGATATCATACTTCAATCCATTGAGAAAACACTGCATTGTCATCTCAAGAGACTCACGGACACGGCCACGATGCATTAGCATCTCCATCTCCATGTAGTATTCATCAACAGTCTTCACACCTTGTCTCAATAGGGTCAACTTATCATATATTGTATGCAAATAATTAGTGGGCACAATATGAGAATTCATCGCCTCCTTCATAGCACGCCATGTGATAATAGGTGGCTAACCATCCTCCTGTCGATTACGAACAAGTGCATCCCACCAACGCAATGCATAACCATCAAATTCGGAAGAAGCAAGCTTGATCTTCCTATCTTCAGTGTAATTATGTAAGCGCCATAACTTCTCAATCTTCAGCTCCCAAGAGAGGTATTCTTCAACATCAGCTCCTCCTTCAAACTTGGGTATGGAGAACTTAGGCTTACCCAATCCATCTTCTTCCTCAAATCCGTGACCATGGCGTCCAAGTTCAGCAAAACCACACCCACGGTTACCACGTCCTGCACCACGACCAACACCAGGTGCTTCATCCTGAAAATCAGGGTCTTCATCCTCTTGTTGATGTTGGTTTGTAAGATTCTCAACAGACATTTGCAAAACTTGAAGACTGCGCTGGATATCCGTCATTTGATCTTTCGTTGTATTGACGGTCTCACTAGTAGCATCCAACTTATGGGAGATCCCTTGGACCGTTCCCCTAAGCTCATCATCCTGAGTGTGGAATTCATGTCGCATCTCATTACGAAGAGCCTCATACTCCCTCCATGTGATGATATATGCGGAATTCTTGTTTTTCTGGTTAACAAGTTCAGCATCACTAGCAGACATGATTAGTAGGTTAGTGCACTAAATCAAAAATATATGGTGGTACTCTCACAACTCACTCAAAAAACTGTTAAGAAAAGGAGATCTTACCGTTCCAAAGTAAATTAGTGTTGCTTACCACTTGTAGTAACAACTAGTGCACGGATGTAGCAAAGCGAATATCAAGGGTATAAGGACAAATCACAAGGCAAAGCAGGATATATGTGGGGCTGTAGGTAGGCTACCTATTTGCACCAATAACAAGCTCTAGCGCGGACCGTAGGCAACCAAAGATACTCACACAAGGCGATAAATGTGGCAATGCAACTATACAGAGGAAAGGTTGCAATGCACTCGAGAGACACTAGCAAAGCTCAACGAAACAGGCACAAGATTGCTCAACTACAGGTGCAGAAAAGTAAACTAGGCCTTCACTTGATCTTACTAGCACTTCACATTTTTTCTTTTTGGATTTTCTTTTGGTAACGCAGCTATGTAGCTCTTTTTGCTTCTTTTCTATTTTTGATTTTATGATTTTATGACACAACTCCTTGATAACACGGCCAACAAAGTATGCAAAGCACCAAAACCCTAATGAGCATCCTGTCATGTGGTAAAACTAGTCTCTTCTGGGTAAGTTCCTAGTCACTTATATCGATAGGCTGTGTCTATGGTTGGGAACAAACACACTGTACGCTATGTGGACTCGGAGTAACAAAAACTGATACTAGATGATAGCGGAGACTCAAACCCTAACAATACTAGATGGAAGAAAAAGATACGCAAAAACAACTACGAAAAGCAACTAAAACTCGAAATTAGTGCAATCTAAAGCTATGGCAAACCCTAACCCTAATATTTTTGGCTTTTTCTGGATAGGAAAACACTCACAGCTCAACGATGGGGTGGATTGTGGATGGCTTACCGAGGAAACCCGACAATCTGATACCAAGATGATATGGGGTGGCCCGATCTTCTCAGTAAGCAACGGAGGTGATGATGATCACGGGATGATGGCAGCGGAGATAACTTGATGAAGTGGATGATAAATTGTATGACGCAACGAGATCTCTCGATTGGTCCCTGTCGCCAATGCAACAGCTCTCAACCCTGCAAGATATTCGCAACTCCACACACTTGCGCACGTAGCCACCGACCACGAAGCGGTAAGTTGCAACCTCCCAATTGCCAATGGAACAGGAGATCACACAAGACTTTCAGATCTACACCAAATCAAGCAATATGGTGTAGGGATTCAATAGTTTTGCAGAGCAAACAACTAAGAACTAGGGTTTATCTTAAACATGGTCTAAAGCAACTTTGGGGACGTCCTGGGCACTTATATAGGAGTTCAGGACGACCTCAGGTCCAAAAAGTACGAAAATAACCGACCCAGAATAGATCTGGTCGAGACAGACTCGGGCTCGGCCGGCCTGGGGGCCGCTCGACCGGGCCTGGGACCGGCCGGTCCGGTCTGGACCGGGCCAGAGACCGGATGGCGACCGGGCGGGCGTCCAGGCTTACTGGATTCGCCCCGGCTGGCACAGCTGTGGAGCCCGGTTTGGACCGGGCTGACCCGGTGTGGGAGCCGGTCGGACCGGGCCTGTGGCCGGGCGAACCGGCGTCACAGCCGGTTGACCGGGCTGGGCACCGGCTGGAACATCTCCTCCTCTCGAGCATGCCTCCCGCTACTCCCTCGCGCGTCCATGGGATGTCTTCTTGTCCAGCTCCATGTGCAGCTTCACGTCCATCTTCTTGTCCAGCTGCTCCTCTTCTCCTCGTGCGATGCTTGCTCCTTCTTCATACCTGATCATACATAAGTACTACGACTTAGGCAGTATAAATTTCTCATCGATCAATGTATCACTTAGGAACAAGTTCACCTGTTGTTTAAGTAGCTTCGCACGAGCTCGTGTCATTGGTCCAATCCTAACTTCATTGGTCTTGAGCTTCACAGCAGGATCATCTTCAACTTGTAATGACGGAGGTAGTAGTGAGGTAGGGATGTCCTCATCATGCCGTGAGTGATATCACGAAAAGTGAGAGAGTGAATTCCTTAGTCCTATTAGCCACCAGAGAGGATATGAGAGAATTTAGTGAGGATTCTACAGCCATGCCTCTTGTGCTCATGTACAAGGGTGAGGTTTTGGTTTCTAATGACATGACCCATATTTCTCTTGGTGTTTTTAGTGTTTTGCAGGAGTTTAGTGACGTGTTTCCGGAGGAGGTACCAGCAGGATTACCACCATTGCGTGGTATTGAGCATCAAATTGATTTGATCCCCGGAGCTTCGCTGCCCAATAGGGCGCCATACAGGACTAACCCCGAAGAGACGAAGGAAATACATAAGCAAGTACAAGTCCTACTAGACAAAGGTTATATTCACATAAGCCTAAGTCCTTGTGGTGTTCCTGTTATTCTCGTTCCTAAGAAAGATGGTACACACTACAAGAAAAGTTGCCATAGCCGGCGAATTGAAAGTCGGGCAGTGATTGCTCATGCACCATGGTCGACGATTTTTGCTCTCTCCGTGGTGCATGTCAAAACTTTTTTTTCTCATTTTTGATGCCACCTAGCCCGACGAAAACGTGGAAAACGTCGCGTATGGTGGCCCGTGATGTGGTGCATGATGAACTCTCGGGTGCGTCGGCCGAGTCAACGCAAATCCGTACCGCCCAGGGATGCAGGGCCCAGATGGCAGCCTCTCTAGCATTGTTTTCTTCTCGATCGCGCCATCTCGTTCAACGCTCTCCGATCGAACCGTTTACGATGCAGGATCATGGGTCCCGCATGTCATCCTCTATGAACGAAAATTCTTTCTTTTCTTGGATTTTTTGACCCCCTGATTTCTGGCTACTTCCTTTTTCTTTTGATCCCGTGCCGCCTTGGAAATGTTGAGACCGCTGCTGCAAAATGGGACCCACATGTCATCCTCCATGTGCAATCAAGTTTCTTTTCTTGGAGTTATTTTTGGCACCTGATATTTGGTCACTTGCCTTTTTCTTTCGATCCCGTGCCGCCTCTGAAACATTGATACCGCTGCTGCAAAATAGGACCCGCATGTCATACTCTATGTACAATCAAGTTTCTATTCTTGGAGTTATTTTTGGCACCTGATATTTGGTCACTTGCCTTTTTCTTTTGATCTCGTGCCACCTCTGAAACTTTGAGACCGCTGCTGCAAAATGGGACCTACATGTCATCCTCTATGTACAATAAAAGTTTCTTTTCTTGGATTATTTTTGGCTCCTGATATTTGGTCACTTGCCTTTTTTCTTTCGATCTCATGCCGCCTCTCAAACGTTGAGTAAGCTGCTGCAAAATGGGACCCGCATGTCATCCTCTATGTACAATAAAAGTTTATTTTCTTGGATTATTTTTGGCACTTGATATTTGGTCACTTGCCTTTTTCTTTCGATCGCATGTTGATGACCCACAAGTATAGGGGGTGTATCGTAGTATCTTCGATAAATAAGAGTGTCGAACCCAACGAGGAGCAGAAGGTGTTGACAAGCAGTTTTGATGAAGGATTCACTGTAAATGCTCACAGACAAGTATTCAGGAGGTTTTGATGTAACGGATGAAATAAGTACAAGTAAGTAAAGTGCGAGAGAAATAATTGCAGCGAGTGGCCCAATCCTTTTTAGCACAAAGGACAAGCCGGTTTGTTTACTTATAATGACCAAACGTTCTCGAGGACACACGGGATTTTAGTCTAGTGCTTTCGCTACATACGACTGATTAATCTTCATTGTTTTGATAAGTGTTGTGTGGGTGAACCTATGCTAATGTACCGCCCTTCCTAGGACTAATACATACTTGTGATTATACCCCTTGCAAGCATCCGCAACTACAAGAAAGTAATTAAGATGAATCTAACCACAGCCTTAAACTGCGAGATCCTGCGATCCCTCCTGCATCGATATACCAACGGGGTTTAGGTTTCTGTCACTCCGGCAATCCCGCAATTGGCAAACGAGTACAAGATGCATTCCCCTAGGCCCATAAAGGTGAAGTGTCGTGTAGTCGACGTTCACACGACACCACTAGAAGAATAACACCACAACTTAAATATCATAACATTGAATATTACTCAACCATAGTTCACTACTAACATTTAGACTTCACCCATGTCCTCAAGAACTAAACGAACTACTCACGAGACATCATATGGAACATGATCAGAGGTGATATGATGATGAATAACAATCTGAACATAAACCTTGGTTCCATGGTTTCACTCAATAGCATCAATAACAAGTAGAAATCAATACCGGGAGAGTTTCCCCTATCAAACAATCAAGATCAAACCCAAATTGCTACAGCGGTGACGATGTCCAGCGGTGGTGATAGCGGTGATGATGATGAAGATGATGGTGATGGTGATGGAGATGATGTCCAGCTCGATGGCGGTGACGATGGCGTCGATTTCCCCCTCCGGGAGGGAGTTTCCCCGGCGGATTCCTGCCCGCCGGAGAGCTCTTTTCTCTCTGGTGTTCTCCGCCCCGCAGAGGCGGCTGTAACCCTTCGTGAGGATCCCTCCGTGGCTTAGGTCTTCGGGACGAAGGGTTTCGCGAAGAAAAGGAGGCGAAAGGGGCTGTGGGGGCCCCACACCACATGGTGGCGCGACCAGGCCATGGGCCGCGCCGCCCTATGGTGTGGGCCCACCTTGGGTCCAGCTGGCTCCCCCTTCTGGCTTCCTTCATCATCTGGAAAAATAGGATTTTTGGTAAAATTTCCTTCCACAGTTGATCTTCCGAAATATTGCATCCTGACGGTGCTTTTTCCAGCAGAATCCTGGCTCCGGTGCACGATCTCCAAATAATCATGAAACATGCAAAATAGATGAAATAACATAAGTATTGTGTCCCAATATGAAATATATCAATGAATAACGAGCAAATTATGATATAAAATAGTGATGCAAATTGGACGTATCAACTCCCCCAAGCTTAGACTTCGCTTGTCCCCAAGCGAAGCGAACTCGGTAAACAGGACCACATGTTTATGGAGTGAAGAGTCGATAAATAAAATACGGACAAGAAGCATCATATTCATTCACACAAGACATTATAGTAAACAACTTCCTCATATAACTCAACTTGAAACAAGTATAAGGTAATCACAAATAAAGGTGCATAAGAAATCATAATTGGTGATGGCAAACTTTGTTCTTGGTCAGAGAACATTTAACAAATTATACTTATCTATTGAGCAGTGCTCTCATATTAAAAAGCTTATGGTAAACTTGCATACTCAATCATATTAATCATTGATGACTTTCAAAGCTATATTCATTCAGGTAAAACTTGTACTAAAAAAGAAAGAGTAAAGACATGATGAAGCAAATCACAATATAATAGTTTGATCACAACAACTCAAATGCTTGCTTGAGATGGAGGGAAATAGGTTTACTGACTCAACATAAAGTAAAAGACAGGCCCTTCGCAGAGGGAAGCAGGGATTAAATCATGTGCTAGAGCCTTTTCAATTTTGAAATCATATAAAGAGAATAAAAGTAAAGTTTTGAGAGGCGTTTGTTGTTGTCAACGACTGGTAGCGGGTACTCTAACCCCCTTGCCAAACAGACCTCCAAAGAGCGGCTCCCATGAAGGACGTTCTCTCTACCAGCAAGGTAGATCATCCCTCTTCTCTTTTGTTTACACATGTACTTTAGTTTATTTAAGGATGACACTCCCCCAACCTTTGCTTACACAAGCCATGGCTAACCGAATCCTCGGGTGCCTTCCAACAATCTCATACCATGGAGGAGTGTCTATTGCAAAATTAAGTTGCTTACTGATGAATCAGAGCAAAACATGTGAAGAGAATTATTAATGAAAGTTGATTAATTGGGGCTGGGAACCCCGTTGCCAGCTCTTATTGCAAAATTATAGGATAAGTGGATGAAGCCACTAGTCCATTATTGGAGGCTGCCTAACAAGTGTGAAAGATAAAACACCACATACTTCCTCATGAGCTATAAAACATTGAGACAAACAAGGAGTAATAAGTTTTGAATTGTTTAAAGGTAGCACATGAAGTATTTACTTGGAGTGGCAAAAATTACCATGCATTAGGTAGGTATGGTGGACACAAATGGCATAGGTTTGGGCTAAGGTTTGGATGCACGAGAAGTATTCCCTCTCAGTACAGGTCTTTGGCTAGCAAGGTTAAATAGCAAGCATAAGAGTTGAGGGAAACAAACAAATATACATGTGATAGAAACAATCATGCATCTTACTTGTAAGCACAAACAGTTTTAACTTCAGAATACTAAGCTAAGAACTGATAAGAAAGATAATAACATCTTCTCACTACTAGGAAAAAGGCATTCAGTGGCGCACCACATATAGCCATCAGTGGCGCACTAGTGGTGCGCCACTGTTATCACGCCACTGCTAACTCCTAGTAGTGGCGCACTAGCGGTGCGCCACTACTAGCCTTGATAACAGTGGCGCACTGCGTGGTGCGCCATTGACATGTCCAGCAGTGCGCCACTATTACTCCAAATTGGTGCGCCACCGTTGGTCAGCTGCAAGACGCCACTCATCGTCTAGTCAAGGTGCGCCACCGCTAGACTTTGGGGTGCGCCATCGCTTCGGCCGAGGTGCTGCGCCACTCGCTGCGTGTGGACGTGCGCCACCGCTGCGTGTGGACGTGCGCCACCGCTGAAGTGCCTGGTGCGCCACTGCTAGAATCGTAGGGGATCACAGGGCAGTGCGCCACTGGAGCCAGGGCAGTGCGCCACTGCTACTTAGTGGCAGTGCGCCACTGATGGGAGACCAGTGCGCCACTGCTACAATTTTGATTTTTTTTGTATCTTGGCAGGTATTTATACAGGGTTGTATATGGTACAATAGCACAATACAGGATATATAACACATATACACAACAAGCACAGCTCATCCATACATAGTTCTTCACATTAGCCCCACATGATTCACAAGATTTCACATTAGAGAAGTTACGAGGTTACAATGCAAGTTACGGGTTACAAAGTCGCAAATGATTACACAAGATCGATCATCTAAAGTACAATCACATAGAAGAGAGCTAGAGTCGGTACTAGCACCATCCCGATGATAGTGGTCTTCATCCGGTTCCTCCTCCGCTCCCTCCTCTCTCCCGCCAAATAGCGTGCGTATCTATCTTCGGCCTCCGCTCTAGTGGTGTACCCTTTGTAGTCGTTACCGCTAAAACGGTGAACTTGTCTCCGACACTCCTCCCGGCCGTTGTAGATTCCGGGAACCTTGCCCTTGTACACGACATACCACGTCATATCTGCGTACATATGCACAAGCCAAAGAAACATTAGTGCACGCTCATAGATGTTTGCAACGAATAAGAGCAAACTCAAAAACGATCCAAGTAGTATGAACTAAAAGGCATGCCTCATACATTGTTGGTCGGAACAAATATCAACATTCAGGGAAGGGGTTAGTGAAACCAAGTAGGATGCACAAGAGATTGATACTTGTGTCATCGCACCAGGTTCACTAGCCCCTCCCCGAGTGTACAAGTGACCAAACATTCTAATCATCGGCCAATGCAATTAAGAAGTGCCAACTCAAATAAGAGATAAGTCGCTAGTATGAATTAAATGGAATGCCTCATACATTGTTGGTCGGAACAAATATTAACATTTAGGGAAGGGGTCAGCGAAACCAAGTAGGATGCACAAGAGATTGATACTTGTGTCATCGCACCGAGTTCACCGACCCCTCCCCCAAGTGTATAGGTGACCAAACATTCTAATCATCGGCATTTTGAGATACCAAAGCAAATGGAATGACAAGGGCCTCATACATTGTTGGTCGAAACAAATATGAACATCCCGGGATGGCGTTAGTGAGGCCAGGTAGGATGCACAAGAGATTGATATTTGTGCCATCACACCAGGCTCACTAGCGACACCCCGGAGTGTACAGATTGACCGAACATTCTAATCATCGGCACTAAAATCGAAGAAAGAGCATATGCCTCATACATTGTTGGTCAAAACAAATTATAACATTCAGGGATGGAGTAAGCGAGGCCGTAGGATGCACAAGACATGGATATTTGTGCCATCACACCAGGCTCGCTTGCTCCACCCCGAGTGTACAAGTGACCAACCATTCTAATCATCAAGCATATGAAAACAAAATTAACGACCAAATCAAGTGCGGAAAACGATAGAGCCATATATATAAGTTCACAAACATAGCCGAACTAGTAATTAAACAGACATGCAAGTATCAATCACAACTACATAAGCTCGTCTTTAGTTCACAACTACATAACTAGGCTCGCACATCAAGACTTTTGCGGAGCGTGGATAAAACCGCCGCCTTTCTTCAAGCACATCCATGAGCGGTAGTCGTCACCCTGCATTTGGAGCATTGTGTCTATGTCACTATTTGACTAGCTGATAGCCGGCGCAGTAACTCCCCGCGCTTCTAACGACATCTTGATGGATGATTTCACAAAACTCTACTTGGATGCGGAAGAAGTCTTGCTTGATGCCGTCGTCGTGGACCCGCGCCAATTTGTTGGCCCAGCCTCCGAGATGCTCGTGTAGCGTAAGCCGTCGCTGGGTCCCGTATGAACTTATCCATGTGATAGAGGGCGTAGTAGGCATCCTTGTTACTAGAAGGCGGCTTCTTGACGCAGTGGAAACTTTGTTTGGTGCTTGAACACATGCTTCCCGTACCTAACATTTGGCCTCGCATGTTGCCTTTCGCTTTGACGTAGGCATTGAGAGCATCATCAAGTACGGCCTTGACATTCGTGTAGTCCGTGGTTGACTTACCGTCCGCATCGAGGTATGTGGCCACGGAATGCTTCGGGGTTATGGAGATGAGTGTGCAGGTTTTGTCTCTGCGTAGAACACATAATGTTTAAGAACATGACGATTGAAATCTAAAAAAATCACGAGTTAAGACCGTACGGTGAGGGGGTGACTTACTCGGAAATACAGTGCAGGAGGATGTTAGACTTCTTCTGGTTCGCTAGAAAGAAGTCTTTGAGGTATCCACTCGCGACCGCCCGGTCTCCGGCGGTGGCCAAGTGGACGGCACGCATGTAGAAGGGGTCGGCTATCGCGATGTCCGGGATGTTGTTTCTAATGATCCGCATCGCCTTGCTGAGCGAGTATAGGCGAATGAAGGTGTAGTGCAGCGGATAACCTGTTCAAGCATGGCAAAGATGTCATCATACCGCAGGAAGATCTTCTCCGCGAAGCCACTATCGACAAAGCCAACGCCCGAGGGCACCTTGGCAATATACACCTGGGTATCCATTATCTTTCTCCCTGAGACGCCGCTCCTCCATAAACTGAATACCGTCAACCAGAGATCGCATAGGACCGGGTGCAGCATCGTACAATCTTTGAATTAGCATCCGCTCACCCGACACATGCACCCTCGCCTCGATATTCTTGGGCACCGGTGGCCCGTCCCGAGCACGGATAGGTGCCGGCTGGCCGGCAGACTTGTCATCCTTCTTCTTTCTTTTCCGTCCCTTCGGCTTCATTTCTATCGGGACCGCATTCTCCTCTTCGCAAGCCTTCTTCGGTGTGTTAGGACCGATAACACTTCTCACCTCGGCTATCGGCTGAGTCTCGGTGAAGTCGGCAGCTGGAGGCGTCTCCCGAGAACAGAATAGGCGCCGCTTGTTGCAAAAGGTTTTCCTCGGCGGCAGCTTGAGAGGGTTGGCTACCGAGATCGTAGTCCATCACCCCAAAATCGAAGTTGCAGTCAGGTTGGCGAACGTACTTGTCCTCGTCCGGACCGTCGTTCGGATCTCGTGCCATCCGCATGTCCACATCAGCCGATGGCGGCACCGTTGGGGTGGTCTTGCCATGGCTTGGCGCCGGCATGGCTTGGGGTGCTGTCCGTGGGGTGGTGTCGCTCGCCCCAAACGAATCCGGCTCTTTGGCCAAACCATGGACCAATTGAAGCATTGGTGGAGGGCAAGGACCCGATCATCTTCGTCGGCACCATCGGGTTGAAAGGGAGGTACCACGTCGTCGTAGCCGCTAAGCACCCGAATCGGCTTGAATCCTTTACACGTCGGGTTGCATGGGTCTACCGTGTAATCGAGCGGTTGCTCGGTTGAACGATTTTGGCCTTGGCAACATCGATCAACTCGCCGTTCACAAAGTGCAGGAGAGTGCATGGGACGTCGACGCGCGGAGCTCGCTGGAAAACATGTAGGGCGTTAGGGATGGCTAGCTAGTCAAAGGATGGGATATGGAAGTCATTGGCCGAGGGTTGGTTACCGTGATGGCGTCCAGCTCGGCTAAGGTCGAGGCACCGCCGGCGACGGGCGTGCAACTGATGGAGTGGCCGCTTGATGGCGCGGTGCCGGCGGCGTATTATCCGCAGCCGACGGGTGCATTGAGCTGAAGTAATGGCGCCGCGGGAGACACCAAGGTTGGCGCCGCGGGAGCCACCACGGTTGGCGCCGCGGGAGCCACCAAGGTTGGCGCCGCCGGGAGACACCATTGTTGCCGCCTGCGGACTCACCGATGGCTCCACGTTGTGGGAGTTGTCTGCCCGCGAACCGGGAACCGGGGGTTCCCCCTTTGTCCTCCCTCATACCACGCGTCCGCACCGGCAACCAAGGTAGGGATGAGGGAGCTAAGCGTCGTGCCCACTTGGTCCTCCACTTGCTCGTCGTTGCGTCCTCTGTTGGGTCTCCACGATTTGTTGCACTTGTTGCCGCACTTGCTCCTCGACCAATGTCGGGATCTGCGCAACTTGTGCCTTGAGCCGTGCGACCTCCTTCTCATCGATGGGGGCTTTCTCTCTTTTTCCCCGACTTATAGTATTCTCGACCATTTCATAGAGCATCCTTCGCCGGCCACACGACCAGCCGACGTCGGCTTACTCCAATGGATCCCTCTTCTTGTGGGCATTCAACGCCCTATTTAAAGGGTTGTCCCAAGGGGCACACTGCGAGGAGCTCGTGGACCCCGCGCCGCTACTAGCTTCCTTTTCACTTTCCGCAGCGATCTCCTTAGCCTACGGGAGGAACATGCATGAACCATTTAGAAATTTGGATTCATCAATAAGAATGCAACCATAAAGGAGCTAATTAAGCGGGTGCATTCCTTACCAGAAGAACCTCAAACTCCTTCACATCCGGAGTGGTGGTGAGCTCCTTTGTTTTCGGGTCAAGACGGTACCGGGCCAGAGAAAGTTCCTCGGTTTGCTTGTTTTTGTATTGCGGGAAGAGGGCTCGAGGCCGTTCTTCACACGCTCCTTATCCGCGGCGTCCCATTTCGGTTGCGCCACCCTAAAACCGCTGTGGACCAAGTTTGTGGGTGCCTAAGTTCAGTTTTCGCATGTCCTTCCCCCACCGACTAGAATCCGACGTTGACTCGCTCTCGCACTTGATCTTGAAATCAGCGTAGTCTTGCTCGGTGATCGAGGGATTTGACTCCCTGATCTTCTCGTAACTCTCACCATTATTAATCATTGTCTTCAC